>NC_081412.1:438045841-438418847 GCF_030272615.1 Cryptomeria japonica | reverse complement strand
AATACAACCTCTTTGTTCTGAACTTTCTCCCTCAAGAAATGATACTTGAGCTCGAAGTGCTTGGTTCTAGCATGCAATACAGGATTCTTGGAAATATTAATTGCACTTGTGTTATCACAAAATGTGCTCACCGGTTCAAATATAGGGACTTTGAAACCACTTAGTATATGCTTCATCCAAATTGTTTAAGTGCAGTTTATAAATGTTGCTACATATTATGCTTCTGCTGTAGACTGAGACATACAACTCTGCTTCTTACTCATCCATGAGACTAGTCTAGAACCAAGAAAGAATGCACCATCGGTTGTGCTCTTCCGTTCGTCCACATTACTAGCCCAATTGACATTTATAAACACTTTGAGGTTGAAATAATTACTATATGGATACCACAATCCATAGTCTATAGTTCCCTTCAGATATCTAACAATTCACTTGACTGCTACCAAGTAGGATTCTCTTGAATTTTTCTGGAAACATGCAGCAATACCCACTACATGTGCAATGTTTGGTCTACTCTGTACTACATAGTGCAACTTACCAATCATTGATCGGTAATCTTTCTCATTCACCAATGCCGAGTCATCTTCTTTTGACAATTTACAACCGATAACCATCGGTGTACCAATCGGTTTGCTGTCTTCCATGCCAAAGGTCTTCAACACCACTTTGACATACTTGGATTGAGTGATAAAGATACTATCTTTCATTTGTTGAATCTATAGTCCAATGAAGAACTTATTCTCTCCGATTAGTGACATCTCAAATTTCTTCTTCATCTCATCTACATAATCATGACTCATCTTGTCATCTCCACCAAAAATTATGTCATCAACAAATACTTCATAGATCAAAATCTGATCTCCTTCTGACTTCAGATAGATATTGCTATCTTCACTTGTTCTTTCAAATCCAATCTTCACAAGATGGGAGTGTAAACATTCATACCATGCTCTAGGTGCCTGTTTCAATCCATACAAGGCTTAATGTGGCCTACACACCATTTCATTGTCTTCTAATAGGGCAAACCCATCCGGTTGCTCTATATACACCTCCTCTTCAAGTATTCCATTCAAGAATGCTGATTTAATATCCATCTGATACACTTTGAATCCCTTGAAGGCTGCATATGCAAGAAGCATTTGAACTCCTTACAATCTAGATACTAGAGAAAAGGTTTCTCCATAGTCTTCTCCTTCTTCTTGAGCATATCCCTTACACACCAGTCTGGCTTTGTTTCTTACCACTGTGCCATCTTTATTCAGCTTGTTTCTGAAAACCCATTTGGTGCCAATAATATTTTGTGCTCAAGTTTGGGCACCAAAGACCATGTACTATTCTTTTCTATCTAGTCAAGTTCCTCTTCCATAGCCTTGATCTAGTCTTCATCTTTATGTGCCTCTTTGAATGTTTTAGGCTCAAATTTAGAGATCATGCAAGATTTTTCTCTGACCTTTATTCTTGTAATAATTCCTACATCCTTATTTCCTATGATTTGCTTTGGATCATGATTCAAATTTACATACCTAGGAGTGATCTTAGTCATTTCCTCTTTCTTTTCCTCTTCATCCTCATCTTCATCAGCATCAACATCTACTAGTGTAGGAGCACTGTTACTGGTACTAGGTTGTTTTGCAACCGGTTCCTAGATGGTTACAACCGACCACTTGCTCACTATCGGGTTCCTCAAGTTTCTCAAAGGTTTCATCAACTCTAACATTGATACTTTTGACAATTCTCTAAGTCATATTGTTAAAACACTTGAGAGCTTTTCTCTTGGTGGAATATCCTAGGAATATTCCCTCATCACATTTTGCATCAAACTTTCCCTAGTGTCCACTCCTCTTGATATAACACTTGCTACCAAACACTCTAAAGTAGCTTACTATAGGAGTCTTACCGGTCCAATACTCATAAGGTGTTTTATCCTTACCTTTCTTAATGAGTACCCAGTTCATAGTGTAGACTGCAGTGCTCACCGCTTCTCTCCAAAAAGTGTGAGCAACCTTTTTTTGAATCAACATTGTTCTGGTTGCTTCAACTACAGTTCGGTTGTTCCTTTCTACTAGGCCATTCTGTTGTGGAGTCTAGGGGGCTGACAGTTGCCTCTTGATACCATTTTCTTCACATTACTTATTGAACTCACTAGAAGTGAACTCACCTCCTTGGTCAGTTCTAAGGCTTTTGATTCTCTTACCACTTTCTTTTTCAACCAGTGCTCTGAAGGCTTTAAACTTTCCAAAAGCTTCAGACTTGTCTTTCAAGAATGTGACCCACATCATTCTTGAGCAATCATCAGTAAGAATCATAAAGTACCTATCTCCTTGAACACTCCTAGTTTTCATAGGACCACACAAATCAGTATGCACAAGATCAAGTAAATTTTCTATTATGAAAGATTTACCTTTGAAGGTTGAGGAAGACATTTTCCCCAGTTGACATTCTCTACACAAAGGATTCTTTGGTTTGTTCAGCATAGGAAATCCTCTAACTACCTTGATCTTACTGGCCTTCACAATATTATCAAAATTTACATGACAAATTCTCCTATGCCATATCCAACTGTCATCAAACTTAGCCATTAGACATTGACTAATATTTGCATTCAACTAAAATAGGTCACCTTTGGTCTACATACCGGTGGCCATCAGTTCACCACTCTTTCCTTTTATTTTGCACACTCCATCTTTGAATTCCAGAGTGAGTCCATTGTCATTCAACTAAGCAACACTCAAAAGGTTATGCCTAAGACCTTCTACCCAATACACATTATTGGCACTGCTTTTTCCATTTAGAGAAATGGACCCTTTTCCTTTTACCATACAAGGTGCATCATTACCAAATCAGACTACACCTCCATCATACTCTTCTAGAGACAGAAACTTTCTTCGATCACCAGTCATTTGGTGAGAACAACCACTATCAATAATCCACTCATTCGAATTATCAAAGTGGGAGACAAGAGCCTTCTTGTCTAACACATCTTCCTTAACAACTGCAAATACTATGTCTTCACTTTCTTCATCTTCTGATTCATCATATGTGACACCTTCATCAACTGCAACAAGATAGTTTCTCCTATTTCCTCCTTTGAACTTTTTGAACCTCTCCGATTTGTCCTTATTATCACCATTACGATAGTTTACAACAATGTGTACAATCCTATTGCAAGAAAATCATTTCAAAGGGAGCTTACCTCTGTATTTGTCAATTCCCTTAGGAAGTCTCTTGGCCAAAAGAGCTTCAAATTCCATCAAGATCTCCTCATCATCCATATCTCTGCTTTGTCTAGGTTCACAATTGGTACTAGCTTCTTTACCCTTTCTGGATAGTGTAGCAGATGCTTTAAAAGCTGAATCAGCCTTCTGAACACTATCATCATAACTATTTAACTCATAAGCGGTCAACTTAGCAATGATAGAATCAAGGCACACCTTTGTCTTGTCAATAGATCTCAACATCTAAATAGCAGCAACCCTTATTGCATAGACTATTGCCAAATGCACACTCTAATGAGACATTGTAGGTGATTGAAGGTATTGTCATTGATTGCAACCTTACAATCATGTGATACTAGCAGGCAGACATAGGCATCGGCACCGATAGACTCTACGCCGGCATATAGAACACAGGCACTGAAAAGGAAGAATACCGACATCTTGGCCGACAACAATTTTGTATAAACATATTTTGTAATTAATTAAAAAATATTTTGTAAGCCGACATGGCAGATTGTAATATGACTCATATATGTATGAGATCATTGTAGATCAATTATGAGATAAGATAGAAGGTGATTGATGAAAAGATAATAGCAGACCTAATGTGCGAATTATTAGGTTAAGGGTTTATGTATGTAGCAGAGCTTAAATCGGGACTGAATCTGACATAGCAGATGCTAATCTGAAGCAATACAAGACATTGGATTAGTATAATCCATTTTTGTAAGTCAGTGTGACTTCCTTTGTAACTGAGCAGTGAGCTCTAGGCACTTGGCCTTCCTACATGTGCAGGCTCCTATTGTAAGTAGTAATATTCTCTTATTGGTCAGTAAGTGAATATTGTGGGTCACAAATCGCACCGAGGTTTTTCCCACACTGGGTTTCCTCGTTAAATATTGTGTTATGGTGTTCTTTTCATGTTGTGGTTGTTATTCTTATTTGCTACATTAGTTCTCGTTTACGGGTACATAGTTTTAATATGTTTTTGATGTTATAATTAGAGAAAATTATATAACCAGTTAGATACCGATTCACCCCCCCCACCCTCAGTATCTTTGGGAATCCTAACAATTGGTATCAGAGCCTGGTCCTCTATTTTCAAAAGCCTAACAGGTTGAGAAAGATCTTTTCACTGGTAGAGATGGAAAACTTGAGAAAGCAATTGGAAACAACAAATGCATTGGACACATTCTTTGTAGAAAAAGAGAAACAGGAAGAGTTACTAAGACCTAAGACCAAAAGGATGGGGATAAGGGAAAAGGTATGGTAGGTGGACCTCCATGCCTTAAAATAACTGATAATGTGCTCCCACCTCCTTCGGATACTCCACCAGTAGATACTACAGATAGTCAACCAGCCATTGAGAGTATGGAGACTCCACTTGAGGATACTAATCCTGAATCTAAAATTTTGTACACTATAAATATAGACACACAAGAAGTAAATGTTGTGGTTAACAGAGAAACCACTAAGGATAAGAAGGAAGAAGTGACTACTGAGTCACCAACTGCAGATGTTGAGGTTGAGGTTAATAACACTGTAAACATGAGCACAGAAAAACCTACTCCAATAGAGAAACTGACAAAGGACAACATTGGTAAAACATTAGAAGAACCGGTAGATAAAACTAAAAAAAAATCAAGAGAACCGGAAGTAGATAATGTAGAGGTACAAACTGAGAAATTGGAAGTGCATACATAGACACAGATTGAGAAACTGGTTGTTGAGAGCTCAGAGAAACCCTCTGAGACACAAATAGAGAAACCAGAACAAAAACAGGTTGAGACACAAGTTCAGATAGATACAGTGCCACCGGCTAAAAGTGAAAAGCCTAAACCTTTGCTAGTAGAAATGCAAACACAGACTAACCCTCTAGAGGTTGAATCAAGAAAGGTGATTACTACAACCGACAACATGGATATTGTCAAAGCAATTGGGCAGACATTTGGTACTTTAATGTCAGAATTCTGGCCTACAAATGTAACAAAGGTCTTATTGGATTCAATAAAGAAGATCACAAAGTGCAATGCACAAGCCTATAAGGCTATAGATGATACAATCCCTATTCTTAAACTGGTAGCAGCTAAATGCATAGTGGATAATAAGGATTCTTTAGGTCAATTAGACACATTGTCTAAGTTCATCACCGACAACATTTTGATAGTTGATAAAATAAATGAGGACACATTTAAGGAGAGATTGATTAAGGAAAAAGAGAAATTCTTTGAGGAAATTGTAAAGAAGAACAAGGAGAAAATGGACACCTTATTACTGGATCTAGGAAAAACAATTTTGGATTTTAAGAACATGTACAGGGATACTTACAAAATAGACATCTTGACATGGGATATAGATTCAGAGATCAACAAAACTCAAACTGAAATAAACAATGCTGCTGACAATCTGATAGGTACATCAGATTCATTTTTGGAGATAGAAAAGAAAATTGGAGATCTAGAAGAGAAAATTGAGAAGTTAGAGAAGGACAAAGAGAAAGTTAAGCATAAGGAAAAGAGCTTAAAATGTAAACTTGGTCCAAAACTAGACTACCTCATTTCTTTGAGAAAATAAATTTTTGAGGCTCTGGTTCCTAGACTTAAGACATAAGAAGAGAAAATGCACATACTCACTGATATAGTTCAGAGAACCCAAGAGGCATTACAGGAAAGAAAAAGATTTGGCGACAGTTTAAAACTGGTTTTGATAGATATATTCCAGATTGTAACCCATCAGTTACAAAAATCTAGGCAGGAACCACACTCCACTGATAGTGAATGACAACCTTTGCCATTGATGTCAAAGGGGGAGTAGTGTGTGATGAGAAAAATGATCAGAATAGGACATCATCAGCTCAGGGGGAGCATACATTTTTGGGCACACAGTTTTGGTAAGACAACTTTGGCAAACCATTGTTGGATATATTCTTTTTGGATTTTTCTCATGAGTGTTACCATCAATGCCAAAGGGGGAGATTGTTGGCAAATGCACACTCTAATGTGACATTGTAGGTGATTGAAGGTATTGTCATTGATGGCAACCTTACAATCATGTGATATCGGCAGACAAACATAGGCACTGACACTGACAGACTACACCGGCATACAGAACACCGACACCGAAAAGGAAGAATATCGACATCTTGGCTGACAACAATTTTATATAAACATATTTTGTAAGCCAACATGGAAGATTGTAATATGACTCATATATGTATGAGATCATTGTAGATCATTCAGGAGATAAAATAGAAGGCGATTGATGAAAGGATAATAGCAGACCTAATGTGTGAATTATTAGGTTAAGGGTTTATGTATGTAGTAGAGCTTAAACCGGTACTGAATCTGGCATAGCAGATGCTAATCTGAAGTAGTACAAGACATTGGATTAGTATAATCCATTTTTGTAAGTCAGTGTGACTTCCTTTGTAACTGAGTAGTGAGCTCTAGGCACTTGGCCTTCCTACATGTACAAGCCCCTATTGTAAACAGTAATATTCTCTTATTGGCCAGTAAGTGAATATTGTGGGTCACAAATCCCACCAAGGTTTTTCCCACACTGTGTTTCCTCGTTAAATATTGTGTTATGGTGTGATTTTCATGTTGTGGTTGTTATTCTTATTTGCTACATTATTTTTGGTTTACCGGTACACAATTTTAATATGTTTTTCATGTTATAATTAGAGAAAATTATATAATCGGTCAGATACTGATTCACCCCCCCCTCTTAGTATCTTTGGGAATCCTAACATAGAACAGTAATAGGGTTCTCAAACTTTGCTAAAAATGGTGGAATCATCCATTGTACCTCCTGCACTCTTGATGTCTTCAACAATAGTTGTAATCCTTATCCGATATTGGTGAATGGTCTCTCCTTCAACCATCCACATGTCTTCAAAATTTCCTCTTAGGATTTCTTCCTTAGCTTGCTTCACATGCTCATCACCGCCATAGATAGACTCCAGAGTATCCCATACATCTTTGGGATTGTCTTTTTCCTAAACATCTATAAACTCAACATCAGATAAGCTGCTGATAGGAGCTTCCATTACTTGCCCATTCTCTTGAATTTATCTTCTTTGATCATCGGTGAGAGTACCGGTAGGGACAAAATAAGTGTTCTCAACATAGCTCCAGTGTTGGGCACCCATTCTTTTAATGTATATCTTCATTCTGTCCTTCCGTATCTTAAAGTTGTCTCTATTGAACTTAGGACCTTCCCTCTTCATCATTAGAATAGGATCTTTTCCTAAAGCGATTAAGATTACAACACAGAGGACCTAGGGGATGCTTTGATACCAATTGATGAATAATAATGAATAGTAAGTACTCAACAGATACTGTGAGGGGGGGGTGAATCAATATAGACAAAAAATTCTTTAAACCACTTTAACTGCAAAGACTACACTAACTGGTAAACAGGAACACCAATCTAAAATAGGGCACTACCGGTAAAACATAGTGAGATTGTGAAACACACAAACCGATAACACTTAGATCTTCTCACAACCTAATCTCTCCTTTCCACTTCACCCATATGCATAAACAAGTAATATATCAGAAATATAAAGACCATTGGATCAACATGCATTACCACTTAACAAAAAACACTAATAATCGCATGAAAAAGCATCACACATGACACACTGATTTTTCATGTGGAAACCCAACTGGGAAAACCCACAGTGGGGATGAATACCCATAGGTTGTTCTTTGAACTCTCCTAAAGTCCACTCTATTAGGAGCCTAATCCAGTTAAGGACTTTACAATAGGTTCTACTAGGAACCAATCCTGCTAGGGATCACCCGGTTAAGGGATGACTAAATACCCGATTAAAGGTTAGAACCCTGCTAAAGGTTACCTCACAAGAGGATTTGAAGAACTCAATGAATTTGAGTCACCCTGTTAAAGGATTTATAGAAATCCTATTAAAGCTACCTGGTTAAGGGATTTTCCTACTACTGAAATGGTTAGAAGTCAATAGGTAATACACTGATCTGATAACAGCACTCAATGCCAAGACAAATCCATTTTAGTTATTTTACTTTTGCAATCACACTCTGTAGGTATCAACACACTTCTCGAGTCTAGCAAGAATCAAGTATCTCTTCACTTGGATACACACATAACATTTGCCAACAACTTCACAATGCAAATCATCATCGCCCTTATAGAAAATAGATAGGTCAGTAGTATAAACTCTAAACCCTAAACATTTAGGTTATCAATATAGTCGGTCCAATCCTGACCATTCAAACACATTGAGTTGAATAAAATAGTCTTGAATAGATCTGAAGATGTTCTCCATCATTCATTCTTTTCCGTTTCTGGAAGCTGATAACCCATCACGCACTCTCCACCATTTACTAAGACTTTGCACATTCCCGAGGCAGATAGGATCAATCTTCTTCATGCAAGATCCTCAAGAAAATCGTTCACGTGCACAAGGCTGATGTGGCAACATGATTTGATCTTCATTTCAATGCTAACCCATCATAGGATGTCGTCGGTCAAATCACACAGACTTGGAATGCATCAACCAGAAACCCTGATACAAACTTTCCATATACTAGTTCACATATCGGTTCACTTTCTGCATATATCGGTTCATTCCATCATACCGATTCACACTTCATCATACCGCTTAACTTGTACCATCATACCGGTTTACATACCGGTTCACTTTCTACATATACCGGTTCATTCCATCATACCGATTCACACTTCATCATACCACTTAACTTGTACCATCATACCGGTTTACTTGTATCATCATATCGGTTCACTTGCCAGGTTGCTTACTTCAATATACTAGTTCATACTTCAGCATATTGACATCAATGACAACATACAATATCATCATGTCATCACACTTCTGCACATATGCCAACAAAGCATAGAATGTGACACATTTTTTGGATTCAAAAAATATGATATTGTTTGAAAGTTACACATATTTTTCAATGACCAATCAATCAAGACTTTAGTAAGAATATCTCCACTTTTTTGCCCTTCATGATCTTGCACATACCCCTAGATCTCCATTGCATTCCAAATCATCAAATCTTGAAACATTAAATGTCACTTCTCTCTTTTCTCTCTTCTCTTGCTCCATTTTTCCTAATCTCATAGCTTGCTAAGGTACCAATAAGCTGATCGATATTATATTTACTCAAATCATTACTCTCTTATATAGCACATCTCTATGGATTGTAAAAAATTAGGCAAAGTCAACAATATCTTATGAACAACATCACATTCTTCCAAATGTCCATCAATAGCTCTAATGTCATCAACAATATTAGTCACTCTATGAATATGGTTCTCAATGCTTTCATCTTCTAGCATTCTCAAGTACTCATACTTCTACTTCAAATTCATCAACCTAGCCTAATTTGTCTTCAAATCTCCTTCACATGCTTAGGATAACTTTTCCCATACAAATTTTGCTTTCTTCAATCCTTTTACTCTTCCAAAACATAAATCCCTTATGCAAATAAGGACTATCACTCTAGCCTTTTCATTATCCTCCTTCAAATGTATCTCATCTATGGTCTAAGCACAACCCTATGAAGGTGTATGGCCACTCTGAATGATTTCCCAAATTGCATTCTGCAATGTCTCCAAATGCAACTCCATTCTCTCCTTCTAGTATTAAAATATTATACCATCAAAGATAGGAACTTTTTAATGCACATCCTACACCATACTGGATCTACCTCAAGTGGTTAAGCTTACTCAATAGTAACCTTTCTTTGATACCAATTGTTGAACCCAAGGCAGGACTAAGAGGTGGGGTGAATTAGTCCAAAACAGAAACTAAATGCCACACATAGACATTTAAACTTCAACACACATCCAACACATGAATACCAAGACTTATTCATCGAAAAACCAAATAGGAAAACACCATAGTGAGAACCTACCCAGAAAATATATCCATTATGTATGTCAGATTACAAAGAAAAGAGCTAACTTCTCATGGAGCAAGATACAAATGAGGACATGCAAAACCTGAAGCTAACTTCACTCAGGGAAATACAAAAATGATATGAAAAGAAGGATCTCCTAATCATGAAGTTGTCCTTGAACTCTACATCAAGCAACCAACATCAACACACACAACTTTGATCTCAACTACCAACACTTTGTCTAAAATCTCTATCATAGTCTCAACACAACTTGCATATCATTCGAACACAACTCTTCTTTTTCTCTTTACCAAACTTCAGTGATTATTCTTGCATATATATTCATCTCAATTTCCTTCTAGTTAAGTTGATCAACTAGTAGAGCAGATATTAGGTCTAAGGATGTGAGAAGACAAGTGATCACATAAAAAAAGAAAGAACGGACAATCCATGAACCACCAATAGAAAAGATATGAGTTCATGAGAAGAAGGAAAGAGAGTGTTGGCAAGAGACACTGTACTAGTAGATATTTGTGCATGAGGATTGTTCTTAGGTTGTCATTGATGGAAAATCAGATCTGAGATTCCATTTGGCATATGTAGAAGTGTTCTACTAGAAGTTTGAGAAGCCTGATATTTATTTATGATTATGTCTAGAAGGTGGAATACAATATGCAATAGAGTATGGATACATTGTGCAAATCTCCATTTTGGTTGCATAATCTTGACTGTAGTAAAAGAGTTAGATGGTTAGATGTTCGAGGCAGCTTGATTCGTAATCCCAACCTCTAGTATTGATTCTCGTACAAGTTAGAAGATCCAGTAACCAGTTATTCAGGAAGAACTGAGTTATTTTGGTGTAATGTGTTGTACGGAATCTTTGGGATGATTTCACTGATTGAGTCGACATGTGTGAAGCTTGTTATTCATTTGTTTGGGTCTTCATATGGATTGGATTTCAAATTGAGCAGACTTATGGTTACACATTTCATGTTGCATGTTATGTGGTTTTTGGAAGCCAACATGGGAATTGATTTATTTTGTTGGTGCAGATATATAAGTGTTGGCATTGAGTTGTCATTGATGTCAACCAATATTGTAGGTTACTGGTAGAGTATGTCAACCATTAATGAAGAATAGTTAACATGATATCATTGATGTCAACTGGTGAGTAGGAGTTGTTGGCATGATAATATACTAAGTGTCAACCAGTATGAAAAAGATTGAACTGAGATAAAGAAGACATGAATGGTGGAAGAGAAGTATGTTATGAGTTGACAGTTGATATCACCGTTATGAGGTGAGATGTAGGAGTGTGTTGGCAGTCTTGAGTCATAACTAGTAAGGCATAAACTGGTATGAAGAGGTGGAATGTTATATGAATCACAACAACACCCAGTGAGTAAAACAAAAATAATGGCATGAAGAAATACCAGAATGCAAGATGAATTGTTAGGAGGATGTGTTGCCTATAAGAGTGATTGTTCAGTGTGTTGGACATACCGGTAAGGGTTTGTACCGATAGAAGGACTTGCTGGATGTTCTAGTTTGAACTGACCCTATGTTGATGAGTTGAATGTATGCTAATGTGTGCCTTGGGGAGCTGAGGTGGAAAATATGCAAAGGTCGGTGAAATGTTCATTGACATGGTTATCTGTGTAGTAGGTGGTCATTAAATGATAAAACCACAAATCATGAGTTGATAATAGACTAATGCGGATCGATTAAGAATGGAAAAAAGAGAATGATCAAACAGTTGAGGGATTGTGATCAAAGCATGAAATATGATTACAAATTAACCTTGAGAAAGAAACAACTGGATCATAAATGTGTCGACAGATTTCAAGGCTAGAAAATAGGGTTAGGTTTGCTACTTCTGGCAAACATGCTTTGGATAGATGAAAAATGTGTGATGATTTAACCCTTTCAAGTAGGTGAGAAATCCAAGGCATATCAGATCAGATTGGATACAGATTTGATCGGAGGAGGGAAACCCTAACCGTCCCAAGTTTGAATTAGTTTTTGGCGAGAAGCCTCAAGTTTAAAGATGCAAACTTGAGACTGATATGTGTAGATGTTGGAGAATGAAAGTGAGTGGGAAAAAGTCTATTTTAGTGAAAAATAAAAAAAATCTAAAGTGTTTGTGTACAGGTGATAAGGAACAAGAAAAACAGTGTAAAGGACAAACCGACAGAGTAAGTGAACAACATAGAGGTGTCAAAACTGGCAAAGGAAAAACCTGGCAAAGTATGGTCAAGTGTGAATTGAATCTAGCAGTTAGAGGGAGAGAAGTTTTAGCAGATTAAGAATCTATAGAAAGGCATTGTTGCAAGGTGTGTGGAGTTTTCAAAGACTGATAAGATTGAAACCGGTAGTGCAGAGTATTGAAGGGTTGCAAAATTTCATTTGCAACAGGGAATTTATTTGTATCTTTGATTTATCTTCACTAAGTAGGTGCTTAGTGTAGGGGTTGTAGCTCCTTTAGGTTGTAGCCTATAAATTGATCAGGGGTTGGTGCTCCTTTGAGTCGGTGCTCATAAGTCAGAGGTTGGTGCTCCTTGGGTTGGTGTGCTAAAATTGTAATCAAATCATTTTCATTGTGAGGTTGGATTAGATTAGAAGATCTCCAACAACTATTCTCACCAAGTTTTTTCCCACATTGGGTTTTCCTTGTATATTTGGTGTTATGTGATGCATTCTTGTGTATGTGTTATATTGATTTTATAGAAAATCCTTTCACACACTTAGTTTGCATTGTCTAGTTTAATAATCAGCACTCTGTTTGTTTTATATTGTACCAGTATATCCCTGATTAGGAAATACGCATTTAAATCACTGATTCACCCCCTCACAGTGATCCATTGTGTCCAACAATTGGTATCAGAGCCTAGGTGCCCTATTTTGTCAAAGCATTCTCTAGCTTGGGTAGATCCTATCAAGTGTGCACAATGGAAAGAAATGAATCTACCTCCTTAAAAGCTCCTATGTTTGATGGTGTCAACTATGCCTTTTGGAGTAGAATAATGGAAACCTATTTGTCCTCTCTAGGTTTTGATGTGTGGATGTAGGTTTAGAATGGGTATACAGTCCCAAATGTTCCCCCTACTGATCCACATGCTAAGAAAGAATATGAGATCAATGCTAAAGCTAAAAATGTCATTCTTAGTGGGTTATCTGATAATAAATTTGTTAAGGTTATGCACTGCTCATCTACCAAAGAAACTCAGGATAAGTTGTAGAAAATATTTGAAGGTGATGCTAAAGTCAAGGAAGCCAAGTTATAGAAATTCAAAGAACAACTTGAGGGTTTGAAGATGAGAGATGAAGAGAATATTGCTGACTATCTCCAAAAGATTGATGAAACAACAAACACCACTAGAGGGATTGGAGAAGAAATAAAAGATGAGGTGGTAGTGAAGAAAGTACTTACATCTCTCACATCTAAGTATGATACAAAGGTTTCAGCAATAGAAGAAGCAAAAGATTTGAAAACCTTTACAATGGATGAGATATATGGTTCCCTAACTGCTTATGAGATGAGGACTTCCTGTACTGAGGCTATAAAGAAAGAAGATGCATTCAAAACATCAAGGAAAGGAAAAGAAGATTCTTTTCAAGATGGAATTAGTGAAGATTCTAATGATATTGTGGCAAACTTTGTCAAAAGACTCAAGAGGAGTTTTGGAAAATACAAAGGCAAACTACCCTTGAAATGTCTCAATTGTGGAAAGATTGGACATTTCTCTGCTGAATGTCCCTATGGTGATAAGGATGAAGATGATCAATCAAGTGGTAGCAAATCAATTGGTAAAGATAGGAAGAAGAGTACCTACTGGCATTGTAGAAGAGGTAACCAGAAGTAGAGTAGCCTTTACACACATGAAAATGATACCACAAATGAGGAGAGTGCCTCAGAGGACTGTTGTAGTGAAGATGAAGTCAAAGAAAACCTTTTTATGGCCCAAGAGGTCCTGGTACCAGAAGAAGGAGAAGAAGAAGAACAATAAGGACAAGTAGATCTTGAAGCAAATCTCATCACTACCTTGGAAGAACTGAAGAAAACAAGAAGAGATCTAAAGAAGGTGAAAAAGGCTGTAGCTATTGAACACATAGTACCATTAAGAGGGGGGGTGAATCAGTGGTTCCTAAATATCTTTTCTTTTTAAAGAAACTTCAAAATACTAGTTGTTATCTTAAGCACTAAACAATCAAATCGGTAAAGCAAATGGGGAGATCAAAGAAGACAATCACACAAATGCACTCCACAACACCAGATGTATGAGGAAAACCCAATATGGGAAAAACCTTGCTGAGAAATGATGTTGCAGACTACTACTCCAATCTAGCCTCATAAATAAAACATTGAATTACAAAGATTTAGGGCACTAACCCAAGGAGCACCAACCCCTGCACCAAGCTCCAACTTGGTGATGTATATTGAAAATACAATTTCGATACAGTTATGGCTTCTAGTTGCAAATGAATTCTACAACTCTTGATCAAATAACCTACCACTGGTTGACAGTTTTTTCTTCTACACATGATCTCACACTATCGGTTGTCAGATCATTCTCTCTGATTCTTTCCCTCTCTTCTCTCTCTCTCACTCACAGTCTCACAACTTACTATGTCACACTTGGATGTTGTCTTTCTCTACCACACCTCACCAGTTTGCCTAACTATTTGACCTGCTACAGTTATACTGGTACTCAATCACTATCGGTTGAACCCTCTCACTGGTTTTCTTTCTTACTCAATCTACAACTTTCTTATAATAAATTCTAAGGCAAAATGATCCTTCTGCACTTCAGCATTCTTTACTCTTCTTCTTCTCTTCAAGAATCAATCTTTTCTATTTCGAGCTTGTATATTTATAATCATGGATTCCCGCCAAGAATGCATTAAAACACTGTCGTGTTAGGTTTTCCTTTTCCATCTTAATCTGAATCCCCTTTTATTCAATCTTCTTTTCAAGGATATGATCTTTATGACAACGATCAATCACTAGCCTAACTTCACATTCCAAAGTGCATTTTCTAAATCTGGAGGTCTGCACCATGCTTTTCTTCTTTTCTCTGTCACTCGCCATTAATGGCTTTGCTATTTCCTTCACCTATCAGGTACGAATATCAAATCTTCTTGCAAGATCAATGTGATTACTTTTCTAGCTAGCCTTACTCAAGCCGCAATCTTCTAGCATCCTTTGTGACTTACGGGTTCCTCATAAAAGCCAACCTACATGCAGATTTGTTACATCGATGCACACTCCACCAACCTGTGCAATACCTCCACCTAGCATCTAACTATCATGCTTGTCAACATCCTCATTTCCTTGGATTCTTATGTTGGTTTGACATAATTTGTCGACCTAGGTTGTCTATCGGTTTATCTTATCTCACTGGTATGACCATCAACCATCCTTTTGGTTCTATTCACTGGTTGTCTACCAGTTGTTGTGCCTTCATAACACACAAATAACCTTCATTCTGGTTTATGCCTCACTAGTAAGCCTTCTTTACAGATAGATCACCCGATTCATGTATACCAGTAGTCTTCCTTTTGTCTACTCACTCTCATATGTATTACCATCATATCAATCATCACTTCTAACTTACCAGTGACCTTGCCAAACCAATTGACATTAATGACAACTTACAACCAAATTGCCAGCAATCTCCCCCTTTGGCATTGATGTCAACTTACCACAAGACACTTCATACCAGAATATTTCTCCCCCTTTGACTCAATGACAAAGAGTATTGGACACTCCCCCTTTGATCCATACTGAGCTCCTCCTTTGGCTACTATGAACTCCCCCTGAACCACATGAATCCTTCCTAGGCAGATGACACAACTCCCAACTTGTGTCGGAGGTACTCAAAGGTGCTCATCGGTAATGGTTTGGTGAAAATGTTTGCTACTTGTTCAGCGATAAGGACATAATCCATCCTTACCTCCTGTCCTTCAACCTTCTTTTTAAAAAAATGATACTTGATAGCAATGTGCTTTGTTCTGGAATGCATCATGGGATTCTTTGCTATATTGATTGCACTTGAATTATCACATTGGATGAGAATTGGATCAGTGATGTCCACGTAGATTTCCTTGACGGTCTACTTCTGTTAGACAAAATGCACCACTGAGAGGGGGAGGGGGTGAATAAGTGGTTCTCAAAACTTTTCCCTTTAGCTATCCTTTGTGAGCATATCGGTATATGGATCAAACACAATAAAGACTTACCAGTTAGTGAGGAGACTAACTCAAATACACACACACACAAGGAAAAATCACATAACATTAGGATGTACGAGGAAAACCCAAGATGGGAAAAACCTCAGTGAGCAATGTTGTTGGATTCTACTGCTCCAATCCAGCCTCACAATTTAAAAAATAGTTACAAAGTTTAGGGAACCTACCCAAGGAGCACCAACCCTTGATTTTAGGACACCAATTAAAGGAGCACCAACCCTTGCCTGATTTATGGGCTACAACCCAAAGGAGCACCAACCCAAGGAGCTACAACCCCTGCACCAAGCTCCAACTCAATGTAATACAAAAGTGATTATCTTGTTACAAGTGAATCTTGAAACCTTATCATATATTTTGCTCTGTCGATGAGATATCTTCTCTCCAACACCGACTCAGTCTTATTGTTGCTCTTCACCTGTTGCTTCTCTATTGGTAAGACTTACCAGTTCATCTCCCTTCTATTCTACTCTCACTTAATCTCCTACTTATTGCTCTGCTCTTCACCGGTACAACACTATGTCAGTTCTCTGTCTACCTTCTCTATAGCCTCCTTCACTTCTACTCACCTGGTATGAACACTACTGATTCTTCTCTCCAACTAGATTCTCCCTCTCTCTCACTCACTTCTCTCAGATACTCGTTGAGCACTTGGCTGATTTTCTCTTACTTGCAAACATATCCCACTTCATAGTAGCACGATGACCTTCTATCCAGCAGCCACATTCTTCTTCTTTTGTCGTATACTTATAGACTAGTTTTCCCTCTAAAACCAATTCAAAAACTAGGTGGTTAGGGTTTCCTCACCATTCTTGAGGCAAACCAAATCCAATTAGATCTTGCAAGATCTGATCTTTCTGACATCTAAATTCACAACTCCACCATGGTCGCATCTCCTCGATCACACCTTCCCTTTCTGGCGACTTGCTTTTTACCCTCATAGCTAATCTCTTGGTCAATCACAAAAGATCTATCATGTTGTTTCCTTCATCACTTTGATCTTCCTAATCTCTCTTAGCTGGATCATAGTTGTCTTTCAAACCTTGAGCCTCAAACCCCTGCAATATCTCTGTGACATGTCCCGTGATTTGGCAGAATTTTCATTAAACTGACCAACCTTGCAATAACCCAGATGTTGTACATTCTATATTTATCCAAACATGGGTTTGCCATGTTGAATCCATGTCGACTATCTACTAGCTTGGCACTTCAAGTCGATCCAAGTAGGATCACCGACCAACCACCCTACCAGTTTTCCTACCCTTCCCTTCTCAACCATTTTACTAGTTACCTTATCATATCCATTCTCATCTTGAACTATCGATGGAACTCTCAAACTGGTCTCCAAACTGGTAAGTCCTAAGTATGCTCATTCCCACAATGGGGAGGTCTTCTACAACCGCACCTTGCTTATATAACTGATAGACTTACATACTGATTACCACTCTTGATGACACCATGTCATCATTCTTTCCAAGGCTCCACCTTCTTTCAGTCAGTTTAGATTCCTCTGTTTGCATCTACTCAGCCTTGCCTTTTCCCTAATTAGCTTTGACCATATCACAACTGGTTTGTCAAGATGACAAACACTTCATACTGCCTTTGTACTGGCATCTTAATCATGCCTTCTCTTCTGGTCTGGTGCATAACCTTGATCTCATGCACTTAGGGAATTCCTTCAATTCACTGGTAGATTCAGTGTGATCCTTCAAGTGCTTGCCTTTACCTCTTCACTCTTATCTCACCAAACTATAATGCACTTAATGCATATAGGAGATAAGCTCCACTTACTTGGTGGAGGAACACCTTGTCATATGCTTATGTGAGTTCCTTGTTTGTGCAACATATCTTCAAATGGGTATATGTGAACCGGTGTGGGCACACTCACTGTCAGTCATTACTTCTCATGATGACTGCATCTTCATTCGATGGGAGTCCTTACAACCTCACAGCATACTGGTTCATTCTTCTCTACTAGTGTTGATGTGATTCAGACAACATTCTACCTCTTCATCACATAAAACATCCAAGCACCTTGCCCTTCCAGCTTGTCCATCCTTGGTAACCACATATTGTCAACACAAAACTTATTAGTTGACATCCTTTCCTTATCGGTGATCTGCAACACAATGTGATATCAAATATATCTCAACCTGTACTCCTCTGTAGAAGTGTTGCACATACATCTCTTCTACCAATTACTTGTCCATTCCATACCAGTTGACATCAATGACAACACAATGCCAACAATCTCCCCCTTTGGCATTGATGTCAACACATGTAGTATTTGGCATACTACATAATCCTTCTCCCCCTTTGACAACAATGACAAAGGGAGCTGTCAGGATAATATTTCTCCTTATATCTACTCAGCACTGACATGAATCTTTCTCCCCTTAATACCAGGTGTATCTCCCTCTTTGAAGATTATGCACAACATTATCTCAGACAACAACACTTGAGATGGAAAACTCAAGTACCAAACAACCCTTCACAACAAACACCGGTCTCTCTCCTTCTTTGAGCATCTACATGATTTGTTTCCATGTTCAGTCTATCTAATATCAATATGAGGATATAGCTTTGAACTCCCCCCGAATCATAGATCTCTGGTCTTTATTTCTCATCTACCAGATCCTAAGCAGGTCACATATTCAACTTGTTGACTCATTAAGATGCATGCACATAGGATCAACTACTAGGCCACCATATGTCATTCAGGTCCTTCCCGATGACACCTGAGATATAGACACATTCATCCAAGCTATCAGAGTTGCTACAATGACCCCTCAACTCATTGACTTGCATAACCTAGCAACACTGATCAACATCTGTGTCGGTAAAATGCTTCGCATACCGGTCTCTTGTCTCTACTAGGTCTTTTTCCTTTTTACCTTCATTTCTCAGTTCCAATTTTCTCTGATACTATTTAGTTCACCTGTAGCAGTAAACTGTCTTCCATGTGTAGTTAAGGTGGTACCTACACACACACTACCATCTTATTTTCTTCCTCTTACCAGTAGCAACTTGTGCATCTCCTTGACCACTTTCAACTAAGGGGTGAATGATTTGATCAATATGTGACTCCCCCTAAGTCTTGCATCTCCTTTAAACTATAGGAGATATCACTTGTACATTAAATGTACAATGCCAATCCATGGTCCTCTTTTCTTGCTTCTTCCGCCATGCCTATTTGGTCTCACTCTTCTTCCCCTTTTCAGCCCAGGGAGCATGTTTCATCTTCTCCTATTGATCGACACTTACACTTCTAGATTCAACACCAAGATAGGAGGTAGTGCTGTAGAAGCACACATCACCCATGCTAACCTCATAACATGGGAACCTTCTATTGTACCAATTCACTCTTCTTCTTCTTATCATGTCATTATGGCCATCTGTCGATCTCCTTGGATACCCTGCTTGAGTAGGAACACTACTTACCTTGTTCCAAGATGGTCTATGCAACTCATATCCCCTATAACTTCTCTTATACTGAGCATGATTGATTTTCCAGTTGCCATAGGACTGCAAGTCTTTTCTCCTACAAACACAACTTCTATGGCCGGGTCTATTGTATTTGTAACATACAACATTAGCAATATTGGGAGAGGAGGTACGCATGCTTCTACCCCTAGTTGCATCATGCTCATAAGCATGAAATATATAGCCATCTGATTTATTATACCTAGGAATCACACTCTGTCTATTCCTAGACCATATTTTGCAATCTTTTGCCCTCTAACCATGATCTTTACATCCAAAACAATAACTGAATAGAGGAGGCTAATTACTTACAAATTGATTTTTCCAAACATGAGGTGATCTTACCAGTTTGGCATCTACATTTTTGCTTCTCCAAGAATGGATCCAGGGTTGTCCAATTTCTGCAATTCTTCCATCTACTCTCTTCTCCTTCCATGCTTTTTTTGACTTGGTGGTAGCACCATTTCTTTGTCTTCTACAGACAAAAGGTCTTCTCCTAATCATGCTATCGGTAACAGTGTCTTCCCCCATCTTCCCTTTTCTTTTCAAATGTGCATTGTTTATCCATGCAGCACCAATTTTCCTCTGCATGTCCTCACCAGTTGAAGTCAGGTCAACCTTCTTTCTTGGAGTATCTTTGACTGTGAAGGTCTGATCCTTTCCATTTCCATTTCCATTTGAGGAGACAAATTGAATATCTTTGTGGGAGGTCTCCTTATTTGTAGAGCATTCACTGACAACACATCCTAATCCTTCAGTATCCTTGGAATGTTTTTGTTTACTTAACATTTTTTCTAAGGCCTCAGTACTGTCATCATACCAGATCCATATCTTGAGCTCATTTTGACATTTCTCAAGGTCTTTCCTAAGATTCTCCATCTCTTCCTTCAGCTTCAGACACTCTTTGTCCTTTGTTTCCGCTTCTAGTTGCATATCCTCACATCTCTCCTTATCATCGAAGACTGATTTTAACTTACTAGTCAATCATTTTCCCTCTTCAAGTTGGGATGTCAATATGTAGATATTTTTGTTTGATTTTTCAAGGCATATTCTCAATCATCTGCATTCATTATGAACTAAATCTTTGTAATTTTTAAAATTCTTTCTAGCACTTTGCAGCTCATCTAGTGCACTTACCGATTCACATTCAAGATCTACTTCGGCTTCATATTCATCATCATTTCCAAACACATCTTGTCGGTGGGATCTATCAGTCTTGTCACATTCTGATGTGTGTGCATCACTTTCTGTCTCTTTTGCCATGAAGAGATGAGTTTCCTCTTCATCAAAACTATAGCAACTGACATATCTGCTATCAACACTTCCACATGTGTCAACATTGTTGTCCTTCATGCTTCCATAATCCGATATAGAAGTGCATGGCTCATTTCCATAAAGCATCTTCAGTCTATCCCATAGACTCTTTGTTGTTCTGCATATGTCCACCTATGAGGAGACATCACCGGTGAGCCCACTGAGTATAGCCTTCATGGATTCTTCATTACACAAGCATCTTCTTTCTTCTTCAGTGCTAGTGGGGGGACATACATTCCTAGGGAGACCATTTACAACTACCATCTAGACATCATAACCTAGGGTGGATAGGAAGACTTCCATTCTGCAACTCCAAATAGCAAAGTTTGAACCATCAAAAATTGGAGCAGGGATTGACATTGAACAAACCATTGTGTCCTTAGGCTGATATCTACCCAAGTTGGAGAACACTCTTCTAATTGGGAACCTAGGCTCTGATACCAATCATTAGACACAATGCACTAGTGATAGGGGGAGGGGGTGAATCAGTGGTTCTCAAAACTTTTCCCTTTAGCTATCCTTTGTGAGAATACTCATTTATGGATCAAACACAATGCAGACTTACTAGTTAGTAAGGAGACTAACTCAAATACACACACACAAAAGGGAACATCACATAACATCAGGATGTATGAGAAAAACCCAAGATGGGAAAAACCTCGGTGAGCAATGCTGCTGGAATCTACTACTCCAATCTAGCCTCACAATGAAAACACAGTTACAAAGTTTAGGTCACCTACCCAAGGAGCATCAACCCTTTATTTTAGGGCACCAACCCAAGGAACACCAACCCCTACCTAATTTATGGGGTACAACCCAAAGGAGTACCAACCCCTGTCTTTAGGGCACCAACCCAAGGAGCTAGAACCCTTGCACCGAGCTCCAACTCAGTGTTCATAATACAAACATCAAATACAAAAGTGATTATCTTGTTACAAGTGAATCTTGCAACCTTATCATATATTTTGGTTTGTCGGTGAGATATCTTCTGCAACACCGACTCAGTCTTATTGCCACTCTTCACCTGTTGCTTCTCTACTAGTAAGCCTTACTGGTTCATCTCTCTTCTATTCTACTCTCACTTAATCTCCTTACTGCTTTGCTCTTCATTGGTACAATACTCTATCAGTTATCTATCTACCTTCTCTGGAGCCTCCTTCACTTCTGCTTGACTGGTATGAACACTATTGATTCTTCTCTCCAACCAAATTCTCCCTCTCTCTCACTCACTTCTCTTAGATGCTCATTGAGCACTCGACTGATTTTCTCTTACTTACAGATGTATCCCACTTCATAGCAGCATGATGATCTTCTATCCAATAGCACATTCTTCTTCTTCTATCATATACTTATAGATTGGTTTTCCCTCTAAAACCAATTCAAAAACTAGGTGGTTAGTGTTTCCTCACCTTTCTCTCGCTAAACCAAATCCAATCAAATCTTGCAAGACCTGATCTTTCTGACATCTAAATGCACAACTCCACCATGGTCTCATCTCCTGGATCACACCTTCCCTTTCTAGCAACTTTCTTTTTACCCTCATAGCTAATCTCTCAGTCAATTACAAAAGATCTGTTGTGTTGTTTCCTTCATTACCTCGATCTTCCCAATCTCTCTTAGCTAGCTTGTAGTTTCCTTCTAGACCTCGAGCCTCAAACCCCTGCAATAGCTCTGTGACATGTCCCATGATTTGGGTGACTTTTCATTAAAGCTAACCAACCCTACAACAACCCTGATGTTGTACATTCTATCTTTATCCAAATGTGTGTTTGCCATGTTGACTCTATGTCGACTATCTGCTAACTTGGCACTTCAAGTCAGTCCAAGTAGGATCACCTACAAACCACCCTACCACTTCCTTACTTCTTCCGGTTTGCTAACCCTTCCATTCTCAACCATTTTACTAGTTACCTTATCATATCTTCTCTCATCTTGAACTGTCGATGGAACTCTCAAACTGGTCTCCAAACTGGTAAGTCCTAAGTATGCTCATTCCCACAATGGGGAGGTCTTCTACCAATGCACCTTTCTTATATAACCGATAGACTTACATACTAGTTACCACTCTTGATGACACCATGTCATCATTCTTTCCAAGGCTCCATCTTCTTTCAGTCAGTTCAGATTCCTCTATTTGCATCTACTCAGCCTTGCCTTTTCCCTAATTAGCTTTGAACATATCACAACCGGTTTGTCAAGATGACAAACACTTCATACTACCTATGTACTGGCATCTCAATCTAGCCTTCTCTTCTGGTCTGGTGGATAACCTTGATCTCATGCACTTAGGGAATTCCTTCAATTCATCGGTAGATTAGGTGTGATCCTTCAAGTGCTTGCCTTTACCTCTTCACTCTTATCTCACCAAACTATAATGCACTTAATGCATATAGGAGATAAGCTCCACTTACTTGGAGGAGGAACACCTTGTCATCTACTTATGTGAGTTCCCTATTTGTGCATCATATCTTCAAGTGGGCCTATGTGAACCGGTGTAGGCACACTCACTGTCAGTCATTGCTTCTCATGATGACTACATCTTCATTTGGTGGGAGTCCTTACAACCTCACAACATGCCGCTTCATTCTTCTCTACCAGTGTTGATGTGATTTAGATAACATTCTGCCTCTTTATCACAAACATCATCCAAGCACCTTGCCATTCCAGCTTGTCCATCCTTGGTAACCATAGACTGTCAACACAACACTTATTAGTTGACATCCTTTCCTTACCGATGATCTGCAACACAAGGTGATATCAAATATATCTCAACCTGTACTCCTCAATAGAAGTGTTGTACATACATCTCTTCTACCGGTTACGTGTCCATTCCATACTGGTTGACATCAATGACAACACAATGCCAACAAATTCATCCAAAGCACCTAAGAGAAGCATGTAGCAGCAATGATGTATTCTGCTTTAGTAGTTGATAGAGAGATTGAGTCTTGTTTCTTGCTATGTCATGAGACCAACCGATCACCTAGGAAGAATGCACCACCACTTGTGCTCTTCTGATCATCAATGCAACCTGCCTAATCAACATCAGTGTATTCTTCCAAGATGAATTCCCCTTGTTTAGGGTAGAACAATCCATAATTGAGTGTCCCTTATAGGTACCTAAAGATTCTGCTTACAACATTCATATGTGACTACTTAGGTGTAGCTTGGAATTTGGCCACCATGCATACTGCCTATACTATATCTGGTCTAGAAGCAGTTAGATACAATAGAATTCCTATTATGAATCTATACAAAGTCTGATCCTCCACCAATGATTCATCATTATTTCTCAATTTACTTTCGATCACAATGGGGGTACTTACCAGTTTACAATCCTCTAGTTGGAATTTCTTCAACATTTCCTTTACATACTTGATTTGTGAGATAAAGATACCCTTATCTTGCTGTAATATCTAGAAACCAAGAAATTATGTTAATTCACCAAGAATGGGCATCCCAAATTTTGACTGCATCTGATCAACAAATTCTTTGCTGAGGGTGTCCTTATTGCCTCCAAAGATAATGTCATCTAAATACACAACCATAATGATTATTTGGTTCCCATCTTGATTTACGTATAAATTGTTGTTAGCGCTCCCCTTTTTGAATCCCTGCTCCTTTAGGTACCAATCTAATCTTGAATACCATGCTCTAGGAGTTTAATTTAGACCATACGGGGCCTTCTTCAACCAGCACACAAAATGTTTCATCATCATGCAGTCGAAACCCTTCTAGTTTCTCCATGTATACTTCTTCCAAATTTCCATTTAGGAAGGCAGATTTAACATCCATTTAATATACTTTATAACCCTTGTAGGAAAAGAAGGCTAGAAACATTCTAATTTCTTCTAATCTAGATATTGGTGCAAATGTTTCTTCAAAATCAGTTCCCTCTACCTGAGAGTATCCTTTGCACACTAGTCTAGCTTTATGCCTAACAATTTTACCTTATTCTTTCATCTTATTTTGGTAGACCCATTTTGTGCCAATGATGTTCTTGTCTTCCGATCTAGGGACTAATTCCCAAGTCTTGTTCTTCTCAATTTTTTGTAGTTCTTCTTTCATGGCATCCATCCATTCTTGTCTTTTGATGGCCTCATTGAATGTTTTAGGTTCAACTTCAGTCATGAGACAAAAGTTGACTTGTTCATCATTCCAGGCAAGTCTTTTTCTAGTCTACACACCATCACTCTTATTTCATAGAATTTTCTCTTCTAGATGATTCAACTACACATATCAGTTGGGGGTACTCTTGGATGCTTCTTCTGGTTCAATGTTTGTTCAAGCTTCATCACCTTCATCACTAGAATCATCATACTAGTTAATCTATGGTTGACTTCCTTTGTGCATGTCCTCATCAAATTTTACATGGACACTCTCAATGACTCTTCTTAGTCTTTTGTTGTAGCATTTGTAGGCCTTGCTATTAGATGAGTAACCAAGAAAGATTTTTTCATCACTCCTAGAGTCAAAACTTCCTAGACCATCCATATCTATCTTAATAAAGTACTTGCTTCCAAATAATTTGAAGTATTTGACTGATGGCTTCCAGTCATACCACAACTCATAAGGTGTAATTTTGTTGTTTGTTCTTAATTGAACCCACTTCAAATTATATTCAACAGTATGAACAACTTCCTTCCAATATGTGTCTGGTAGTCTAGCCTCATTTAACATGGTTCAATATATCTCCTTAACTATCATGTTCTTTCTTTCTACCACATCATCTGTTGTGGTTTCCTAGGGGCTAAATATTGCCTTCTAATTCCATGTTTTCACAATAATATTCAAACTCATTCGATGTGAAGTCTCCACCCCGGTCTGATCTTAGACATTTTAAATTGCACCCACTTTCTTTCTCCACCATTTTCCTAAAGATCTTGAATCTATAAAATGCTTGTGACTTATCTTGCAGGAAGGTGACCCAAGTCATTCTTGAGTAATCATCAATAAACAGGATAAAATATCTTTCACTGGCAAGAGCTCTTGTCCTAGTTGGACCACATAGATCTGTATGCACAATCTCAAGTGGTCTAGAGGTGTTGTGCTCTTTTGTCCTTAAACTCACTTTATTTTGCTTCCCTTTCACACATTCATCACAAAATGTGCTTACCGGTTTGATGATTGGTGGAATATTCCCAGCACACCCCTTTCTGCTCACTACAACTAAGTTATCAAAGTTAATGTGGCCTAATCTTTGGTGCCACAACCAACTTTCATCAACCTATCCTAACATGCATTGGGACTCATAGCATTCCTCCAGATTGTAAACATTTCCATTTTTTCTCTTTCCTTCTGCCACAACCTGACCGGTACTATCTTTCTTTATCTAGCAACCGATTGAGTCAAAGGTAAATTTATAACCTTTGTCACACATCTGACTCACACTTAGTAGATTGTGCTTTAGGCCATCCACATAGTATACATCACATGCCTTTAATTTTCCTTCGATTCTTAGAGTACCTTTCCCTTTATTTTGATGGATGAGTTGTCTCCAAATCTTACTGAACCACCATTCCAGTCATCAAGTTTGATAAATTTATTTTTATCACCAGTCATGTGATTGGAATAGCCACTATCTACAACCCATAGATTTTTCCTTTCAGCATGTAAGGTAGTCTGCATTTTCAGACTTGATTATGCC
Organism: Cryptomeria japonica; assembly: GCF_030272615.1. Taxonomy (NCBI): domain Eukaryota; kingdom Viridiplantae; phylum Streptophyta; class Pinopsida; order Cupressales; family Cupressaceae; genus Cryptomeria; species Cryptomeria japonica. The sequence goes on along the minus strand of NC_081412.1, from coordinate 438,392,031 downwards.
TTTTATTTTTCTTTCTCAACCCATACCAGTTTGGTTTCCTTCTTCTTGTTAGTTGCTATATTGTGCTCACGTTCAGCTACTGGTTCTTGATCAAGATTTGTTTTCTTCGGCTTGATCTTCCTCTTTTTACACAACCTTGCTATGTGTCCAAACTTTTGACAGTTATAGCATTTCACATTTTCATTTAAAGATAAATCCTTAAAATTATTGTAGGGCATGGATTTATTCTTCCTACATTCAAAAATCCTATGACCATATCCATTGCACTGATAATAGACAACATTCATATCGTAGAGTGCATTAAATGGATTTCTACTTTCATAATTCATGGAGGGCTTATTGGTTAATCTACAGTCAGCTATTCTATGCCCAAATTTGTTACACAGGTAACAATAACCATGAAAGTTAGAGACATACCGGCTAGGTTGCCGCGGTCTTGCAAAGGGTTGCCTCACCGAGGGTCTTTCCTTCATGTTGTTGACTCTAGTGAATCCTTCATGGCCAACTCTTGTATTTCTCTTTACTCTTCTTCTTCTCTTCAAGCATCAATCTTTTCTATTTTGAGCTTGTATATTTATAATCATGGATTCCTACCAAGAATGCATTCAAACACTGTCGTGTTAGGTTTTCCTTTTCTAGCTCAATCCAAATCCCCTTTGATTCAATCTTCTTTTCAAGATATGATCTTTATGACAATGATCAATCACTAGCCTAACTTCGCATTCCAATGTGCATTTTCTAAATCTAGAGGTCTGCACCACTCTTTTCTACTTTTCTCTATCACTTGCCATTAATGGCTTTGATGTTTCCTTCATCTATTAGGTACGAAGATCAAATCTTCTTGCAAGATCAGTGTGATTGCTTTTCTAGCTAGCCTTCCTCAAGGCACAATCTTTTGGCATCCTCCGTGACTTGCGGGTTCCTCATAAAAGCCAACCTGTATACATATTTGTTACATCGATGCACACTCCACTTGGCATCCAGCTATCATGCTTGTTGACATCCTTGTTTTCTTGAATTCTTATATCGCTTTGACATACTTTGTCGACCCAGGTTGACTATTGGTTTATTTTATCTCATTGGTATGACTATCAACCATCCTTTTGGTTCTTTTCATCAGTTGTCCACCAATTGTTGTGTGTTCATAACACACAAATAACCTTCATTCTAGGTGTATGCCTTATCGGTAAGCCTTCTTTACCGGTAGATGAGTTGAGTCATGTGTACCAATAGCTTTCCTTCTATCTATTTACTCTCATATGTATCACCATCGTATCAGCCATCACTTCTAACTTACCAATGACCTTGCCGAACCACTTGACATAAATGACAACTTAGAGCCAAATTGCCATCAGGATAAATCTCTCAAAGAATCCAAGAAAACAATTATAGATCTAAAACTTCAATTGGAAGAGGCCAAGAGGATCTATGAAGTTACTAGTACCGGCTTGAGTGAAAAGGAGAAGGAGCATCACAACCTAGAAGAAGAAATTGATAAGCTCAGGAAGGAATTAGAGAAGAGAAAGAATGAACTGATGATGAGAAGCAAGTATGAAAGAAGCACAGAGGCCCTAGATAAAATGTTGAGCAAGAAAAATTCTTCAAAGGATGCCAGTGGACTTGGATTTGGAAATGGGCAGAGTTTCGGAAGTAAGGACTCAACCAAAAAGGAGATACAGTTCATGACATCTAGTGAGAGTAAGGTCAAGCAGGTATTCACTATTAGAAAATCTGAGAAAAAGAAGTCATATGTTGTTGCTACAAGGGATCAACTAGTAAGACCAAATGGTGTCACATTTCAACATACAAATTGGTATGCTAGAAATAAAGGAACAAGAAAGGTTGATGACCATGGTTTCACTAGAGTTCATCAAGTGAGGAGTAGATATCCAGTGAGATAGAATCATGCTACTCCTAGGACACAAAACCGGCATGTATCTAAATTCTATGGTTATTGTCACTAGTGCAATAAGTTTGGTCATAGAATGGCAGAATGTAGGAAGATGAATATAAACCCCAGTTTTGAGATTAGAAACTCATTTGCTGCATTATAAAGCACAAATGTCACATGTTATAATTTCAATGAGTTTGGTCATAAGAGTTATGAGTGTAGGAGAAATGTACAGATGTCCTAAAAGAATGCTTTGAATACATCTTTCAATGCTAACGCAAAATGTTATAAGTGTTAAAATATTGGTCACATAGCAAGGCATTGTAAGCTGAGAACTGACAAGAAAAAGAAAATAGTTCTGGATCAAAAGATAGAGACAAAACCAGAACACAAGATGATAGAAGAGGAGAAGAAAGAAGAGAAATAGGTTTGGGTAGAGAAGGAGAAGAACAAGACAGAGTCAAGCTTGATTGTGCAAACTACTCTACATGTTGAAAGGAGGAATCTATGGGTAGTAGATAGTGGCTTCTCAAATCACATGACCAAAGACAAGAAAATTTTTATCAAGCTTGATGATTGGAATGGTGGTTCTATCCAGTTTGGTGACAACTCTTCTATCAATATTAAGGGTCATGGTACATTGAATATTGATGGAAATCTCAAGGCTCATGATGTGTACTATGTAGAAGGACTAAATCATAGTCTGCTAAGTGTAAGTCAAATGTGTGGAAAAGGGTACAAGTTCACATTTGACTCTATCGGTTGTCAGATAAGCAAGTAGAGTACCAGTCAAGTTGTGGCAAAAGGAAAAAGGATAGATGGTAATGTCTACAATTTGAAGGAATGCTATGAGTCCCAATGCATGATGGGCTAGGTTGATGAAACTTTTTTGTGGCACCGGAGATTAGGCCATGTGAACTTTGATAATTTGGTGAAGATAAGAAAAAATCTTTATGTAAGAAATATTCCACAAATAACTAAAATAGAAAGTACTTTTTGTGATGAATGCATCAGAGGCAAGCAAATCAAAGTGAGTTGCAAAATAAAAGAGTACAATACCTCAAGAGCTCTGGAATTAGTACATATAGATTTGTGGACCAACAAGGACAAGGGCTTTGGCCTATGAGAGATACTTCATGCTATTCATTGATGACTACTTAAGGATGACTTGGGTGACATTTGTGCATGACAAATCATAAGCATTTGAAAGATTTAAGATTTTTCAAAAGAATGGTTGAAAATGATAGTGGATACCGGTTAAAGTGCTTAAGATCATATCAAGGTGGAGAATATTCTTCCAATGAGTTTATTGACTACTATGAGAGACATGGAATCCAGAGACAATATTCAGCAACAAGAACACGACATCAAAATGGTGTGGCAGAGAGGAAGAATAAGACAGTGAAGGAGATGGCTAGAACAATGTTGAATGAGGCCAACATACTAGAAACATACTGGAAGGAAGCAATTCATACTGCTATCTACAAATTAAACTAGGTATAGTTAAGAGTGAACATTAGAATGACTCCTTATGAGCTATGGTATGACTAGAAACCATCATTCAAGCATTTTAGAGTGTTTGGAAGTAAGTGTTTCATCAAGAGAGATGCTAATGAATTAGGACGTTTTGATTCCCTGAGTGATGAAGGAATTGTCTTGGGTTACTCAACCAATAGTAAAGCCTACAAATGCTACAACAAGAGATTAATAAAAATGGTTGAGAGTATAAATGTGAGAATAGATGATGACCTACATAAGGGAAAATCTACACGGGCACCCTACATTGATGATTCAGATGTTGAGTATGAATAACAATATGACAATGGACCAATAGAAGAAGCACCAAGTAAGAATCCCAACTAGTATGTGTAGAAGAACCATCCACAAGAATAGATCATAGGAGATAAAAATGGTGTGCAGACCAGAAGGAGACCAGCTTGGAACAATGAGCAGGTAAATTTCTGCCTCATGATAGAACTTGAGCCCAAAAATTTTGATGAAGCTAGCAAAAGTGAGAAGTGGGTAGATGCCATGGACGAAGAGCTGAAACAAATTGAGAAAAATCAAACTTGGGAACTTGTTCCTACACCGGCAGACAAGAATGTCATAGGTACTAGGTGGGTCTACCAGAACAAGATGAACAAAGAAGGAAATATATTCCAACATTAAGCAAGGTTAGTTTGCAAAGGGTATGCTCAAGTGGAAGGTATTGACTTTGAAGAAACCTTTGCACCGGTTGCTAGGTTAGAGGTAATAAGAATGTTTTTATCTTTCTCTGCCTATAAAGGATACAAGGTTTAACAAATGGATGTCAAATCTGTATTTTTGAATGGTAATCTTGAAGAAGAGGTGTATATGGAACAACTAGAAGGATATCTATTACATGATGATGAGAGTTTTGTATGCCAGTTGAAGAAAGCCTTCTATAGTTTGAAGCGGCCCCCTAGAGCATAGTATTCCCAGTTAGACAAATACTTGAAAGAGCAAGGATTCTAGAAACAGAATGCAGACAACTTGTATATTAAGGTAGATGGAGATCATACGAATATAGTTGTTGTATATGTGGATGACATTATCTTCGGTGGAGACAAGGACATCATGTGCAAATAATTTGCAGATCAGATGAAGACAGAGTTTGAGATGTCCATGTTGGATGAGTTGTCCTATTTTCTTGGTTTGCAGATCTCACAATAGGAGAAAGGAATTTGCATCTCACAAACCAAGTATGTTACAGACATGTTGAAAAGGTTTCAAATGGAGGATAACAAATTGGTAAGTACTCCCATGGTTAGCATTTGTACATTGAGAAAACTAGATGAGTCACCAGAAGTAGGGAAGACTCTATATAGGTCTATGATTGGTAGTCTGTTATTGTAGATAGTCTAGCTAGGAAATTGAGAATCATCAAAGGAATGTAAATTATTAGTCTAGTTCAATCACAAAAACTCAAATGCAATGATTAATCCTAAACACACTCAATAAAGACATGAAAAAAAGACATTCAAGATTGAAAACTAAGAAAACCAAATGTAGACTTGAATGTCACCTTCATGTGGCTCCATTGTCCTTCTTTCTCCTTCAAATAGCTTTGTTTGTGGATCTCACCTACTAGTGCATAAGCATGATATGAAAGCAAGTAGACAAGATTGTAGCGCAAGAATACTCGAAGCGTGATTGATTTGACCAGGTAGGGATCTTGATTGAAGAAAATCATCCAATTTATAGACAAATTGGAGAAAAGATCAAATTAGCATGAAGAGATTCGAATGGAAATTGCAAATCAAGAATGTCAATTATGACAAATTATGACAAATTTGCACTTTCTATGCAGGATTAATTGATTGATAATTCATGACAAAATTATGACAAATTTCTATGTCAAAATTGATTGATTGTCAATTATGACAAATTATGACAAATTGAAATGTCATTCCCATGAAATTAGGAGAAATATAGGAGAAAATTGAAATTAGATGAATTAAAAATTAGGAAATTAGAAATTAGAAATTAGGAATTAGAAATTGATAAAAAATTAGGAAATTAGGAATTAGAAGAAATTAGGTAAATCAATTAATAATTTGTCATTTATTAATTAATTCACAAAAAGAGGAATAATTAGTTAGCCAATTAAATAAACATTTAATTGTGACACGAAAACTTAGGATAAAAAAATAATTTATTAATCCTAGAGGGGGAAATGACAAACAAGGTTAAATGAATAAAATCATGAAACCCTAAAAGATGAATTAAAAATGCAAGGATGACAATTAGGTCCTGACAAAAGATAATTGATGTCAATTCAATTTGATCATGATTTTGACTTCATAAATGACCAATGCTGATAAGTGATTTGATAGATAAATGTGTCAATTTATGAGGAACAATGACTAATTGATCCAAATTGACATAATTGAGAAAGATGATGATCGATGACAAATCGATCGCAAAATGACAAAATTGACAAGAAGACAAGGATCAATGACAAAATAGATTGCAAAACGACAAGATTGAAAACAATGACGATCGATGACAAATCGATCACAAGACGACAAGATTGAAAACGACAATGATCAATGACAAATCGATCGCAAATCGACAAGATTGAAAACAACGATGATCGATGACAAATCGATCATACGATGACAAGATTAATAAGAGGACAAAACCCTAATTAGGATTGACGATGTCCAAAATGATGACAAATGAGAACACACATTGATGCGACAGGATAAGATTGACCAAAATCATGACTGAACATTGTTGTCGACAAGACCAAATTTGAGAGCAAGGTAAATGAAGAATGCAGAAGGACTCGATGCTCGCAAATGATAAAGACCAAGTGCGAATCATAGGAGAAATGTTAATGTGATGCAAAAACCCTAAAATAAGGCAATGTGCAAATGTTAAAGTACGACTCCGCAAGCGTTGACCATTTTTAGATGTCTACATTTTGCCCCTCTTTGAGACAATGTGATTTTAAGCGTTGTTTCAAAGAACAATAATGAAAATGCCCCAGACAATGACAATGACATATGCATGCCCCCTCGAGGAATTGGCCAAAAACATCCAGAAAAAAAAGCCAATTGATCGATAATAATGATAGAAGATGATAGGATCAAATAGACTGACAAGACTGTCAGAAGAAATGTTAGTAAGCAGAAATTAGACAGAGGATAGTTAGAGGTGAAGAAAAAATTGCTTTCACTAATGCACTTTGTAGGTGAGAACCTTTATTTAATGTAGCAAAATGGATGCGTAGCATCATGGCATTGAAGGCCAGAGCTGAAATGCAACCCCTTTTTGCAAAAGATAGACACATCGCACATAAGGATTGAGTGAGACATTCTAGGGTGCATACATCAAGGGTCGAGGTATGTGCAGCGTTCACAAAGAGAATGTACTTATCACAGACACCCAATGATATAGTTGCCCCAGTTTGTGACAAACATTCCACAAACAACAATCACAACAAAAAAGAAAGGGACCGTGAACCATCCTGGTCACTCTAAATCACTCAGTGACATCATCAAGCAACATAGGAACATGATCGAAGATAAATCAGTAAATGATAAGACTCACTAATTCCAACAAGTCAAACAAACATCTTGATCTTTATTGTCAAAAGTTGAAAGTGTTGATAGGACGATCATGCTGTCTAGTTTCAGGGAATGGGGTACCCCGTCTAAGATAGGACACAGTCTGGTTTCGAGTATACCACACCTTGTATAAGACCCATGATAGTAGTGACAAGGACAGATGATATTGACATTGATTGATTGATTGATATGACAATTGTGATCAGTTTGAATGTCTGGTTTGATTGAAAAAGTTCATCTATTAACTCATGAGTGCATTAAAGTGCAGCGTTGTGATTAATTGTTGTTGGATGGATGCTCAGCGATCTGTCCTATGCACAAAGGGATTATTTATTGCAAAATCCTTGTTTTTCTTATTCAAGTTTTTACAATCTTTTTGTGTTCATTTTTTCAGGACTTTATTTGACTTTTTAGGGATTTTTTCAGGACATTTTTTTGATTTTTAGAGATTTTTTAAGGACATTTTTCATTTTTTTTTGAATTATTTCAGGACATTTATTTGATTTTTAGGGATTTTTTCAAGACATTTTTCAATTTTTAGAGATTTTTTTAGGACATTTTTAAATTTTTAGAGATTTTTTCAGGACATTTTTCAATTTTTAGAGATTTTTTCAGGACATTTTTCAATTTTTAGAGATCTTTTTAAGGACATTTTTCAATTTTTAAAAGTTCCAGTGATTGATCATGACAAGGGGAACGCACCCAATGCACATTTGAAAGACATATGTACAAGAAACCAAAGTATGCAAGACAATGATGTTGACCAATCACAGGCTTGGAACAGAACATTGGGTCAAGACAAAGATAGACATGATAAACTGGCCGAGAGAAAGCATAGCTAGAGGTCATGACAGATGATGAAGCAATGATCTCATTGCACATGGCCCCTGATTGCCAGGTTTTCACCATGGTACTTGCCCAAAGCGCCTGTTTGCCAGGTTTTCACTAGAGGGCGAATCATTTTTCTTTACTTTTTTGCTCTTTTCCTCTTTTGTTTTTTTTTTCACTTTTTCTCTTGTATTTTTTTGCTTCTTTTTTCTTTTTTTGTATTTTATGCTTTTTTGATTTTTTTGTATTTTATGCTTTTTTGATTTTTTTTTTTGTATTTTATTCTTTTTTTATTTTTTTTTTGTATTTTTATGCTTTTTTTTTTTGTATTTTTTCAGGATCATACTTGAAGAAGTGCTGATAGAAAATTATGCCTAGTACTTGCGAAGGTGCATGCTATTGACAAGATTAGACAAAGGTTCACCTTTTGGAGTGGCAAGCTGATATGCCCTCGAGCCATAGGCTGCAGTCACTATGAAAGGCCCAACTCAATTAGGTTCAAACTTGCCTTTGATGATGTCCGTAGACTGTGCATTATTAGGGTTTGCCTTTAAAACCAGACCTCCCACTTCGAAGTGTCACCCTTTGACCTTCTTATTATAAGAGCGACGGAGATGGTTTTGATATGCTTGCAAATGTGTCAGGGTTGTCTGACATTTCTCATCTAACATCTCAAGCTAATGCAACCGAGAGACTCTGTGTATCTCATCATCAATCAGATGTTGCAAGGAAACACGCAAGGAAGGAATCTCCACTTCCAAGGGTAAAATGGCTTCTGCACCATACACCAAGGAATAAGGTGTTGCGCCAGTAGGTGTGCGGATAGAAGTGCGATAGGCCCATAGTGCTAGATTCAACTGTACATGCCAATCTCAACCAGCGTCATTGACAACCTTTTTCAGGATCTTGATAATGGTTTTATTTGATGCTTCGGCTTGACCATTACCCTATGGATAATATGGACTGGAGAAATGGTGTTGGATATGAAACTTTTCACAAAGTTACTTGACATCTTTATTCTTGAAGGGACGACCATTATCTGTGACTATGGCAAGGGGAACCCCATATCTGCATATGATATAATTCAATAGGAATTTTTAAATTTGCACACCAGTGATATAGGTCATGGGGATAGCCTCGATCCATTTTGTAAAATACTCTATGGCTATAATGATGAACTTGTGTCCATTTGCAGATGTCGGGTGAATCTTGCCAATAAGATCCAATCCCCATTGAGAAAAGGGCCACGGAGATATGACAAAATGAAGCTCTTGGGCTGGTGCATGAATGTAGTTTCCATGGATCTGGCATTTGTAGCACTTCTTAACAAAATTGTGAACATCTTTTTCTAGAGTGGGCCAATAATACCCAGCACGAATCAACTTTTTGGCTAAGCTCAGACCATTGAAATGGCCCCCACATATACCATCGTGAACCTCATGTAAAGTTGTTTGTGCCTCATCAGAATCCAAACACCTGAGGAGGGTATGGTCAAAGGAATGATGGTAAAGGGTGTCGGCAATGATGACATATTTGGTTGTCCATCAGATGAAGGCTTGGTGTTGGTTAGCGGAAAGGTTAGGTGGTAAGGTTTGGGATTTCAAATATTGATATACATAATTGTACCATGGGGAGTTAGGACCAACAAGAACGCACATCACATCTGCTATCAAAATGTCAAAAGAAGGGACAAGCAACTTCTCAACCAAAAATTCACATTTGTCCATATTGTAGGGCATATTTAACATGGAAGCGATCGTAGCCATGACATCTGCCGACTTGTTTTACATTCTTGGAACTTGACTAAAATGGATAGCCGTGAATTTTGTCTTGAAGAAATCTACCATATGCTTATAGGGAATAAACTTTTCATATTTTGTTTCGTAGTCATCATTCACTTGTCAGATGACTAATTGAGAATCTCCATAGACTTGTAAATGCGTGATGTTCCAGTGGACCACTACTCAGAGTCCTATGATCAGTGCTTCATACTCTGCAATGTTATTGGTACAATGAAAAGTGATTCTGTAGGACTTGGGAATAGCATCACCTTGAGGGGTGACAAACAAGATGCCTGCTCCAGACCCAAACTTGGTATGGGATCCATCAAAGTATAACTTCCATTCATTAGAAGATGTGAGAGCAAAGACTGATTCATTTGGAAAATTGGTCAACATGGGATGATCATCATAAATAGGAGCCTCTGCAAGTTGATCTGTGATGACTTGTCCTTTTATCGCCTTTCGCTCCATATACTCAATATCAAATTCACTAAGGATCATAACCCACTTTGCTAGGTGACCCATCAAAGCTACTCTGCTAAGCAAGTATTTTAGGGGATCAATTTTTGCAACCAGCAATGTTTGGTGATTTAACATATAGTTTCGGAGCTTCTGTGTTGCAAATACCACTGCTAAGCATGCCTGTTCAATAGTTGAATAATTTAGCTCATAGCCTACTAGTGTCCGGCTGATATAATAAATAGCTTGCTCTTTGTCATTCTCATCCTATGGGGCCAAGAGAACTCCTAGTGCCATTTCAATTGTAGAAATATACAATATAAATGGCTTTCCTTCTATAGGAGGCATTAGAATAGGCGGCGACAACAAATAGTCCTTGAGAGCTTCAAAGGCTGATTGACATTGCTCAGTACATTTAAAAGCGACACCTTTATGCAATAAATGCTAGAGTGGATGACATTTGTCTACCAACTGAGCTATAAAGCGACAGATTGACTGTAGCTTTCCTTGCAGACTTCTTAGTTGATGGAGATTAGAAGGAGGAGGCATATCCATTATTGCTTTAACCTTGGCAGGGTCGACTTCAATGCCTCTGTGAGAAACAATGTACCCTAGTAATTTGCCAGCTATGACACTAAAGACACACTTCTTTGGATTGAGTCTAAGCTTGTAGGTCTCCATTCAGTCAAAGATTGGGCCTAGGATGGCTAAATGACTATCTCTTGTGACAGATTTGCATAATAAGTCATCAACATAGTCCTCCATCAAAGTATGCATGAAATCATGGAAAATTGTCATCATCACTCTTTGATATGTTGCGCCTGCATTTTTAAGACCGAAGGGCATCACATTCCAACAGTAGGTACCCCAAGCACATGTGAATGCAGTCTTATGTTGGTCTTCAGGAGCAATGCGAATTTGGTTATAGCCGGAGAAACCATCCATCAATGAGAGAATCTCATATCCAGCAGTCATGTCAATTATGATGTTGATATTTGGCAGTGGAAAATCATCTTTAGGGCATGCTTTATTGAGATCCCTAAAATCTGTACAGATTCTAATGCCCCCAATTACTTTGCTAACTGGTACCAAATTTGAAATCCAGTCTGCATAATCAATGGGTCTGATAAAGCCCACATCCAGTAATTTTTTCAGTTCTACCTTGACCAAAAGAGCCACCTGGGGATGCATCTTTCTAAGTTTTTGTTTGATAGGATTGGCATCTACTTTTAATGGCAAGTGATGAAGGACTAATTCTGGATCGAGGCCAGGCATATCTGCATAGGACCATGCAAAGTTGATCTTCTTCTCAAGAAAGAAATTGACAAAATCTATCTTTTCCTGTTTTGATAGAGAAGCAGCAAAATGAATGACCTTAGGGTTGTCAGGTGTGCCTAAATTGATTTCTTTGGTCATTTCCACAAGCAATGTTGATTTATCCTAACTTGATAGGGGTATGTCCACTCTTCCACCTTTGGGCACCTCAGAGAGGTTTTCACCTATAGGTACGTCTTTTATTTTTACTTTTTCATGATCAGAGAGTGCCTTACGGTTTTCACTCAAAGACCTATTCTTTTGATTTTTTACTTTTTCTTTTCTTTTTTCATTTTGATGACTAGAAGATGGAGTTGACTCCCCAAAATATGCTGTGGAATCTAGGTCAATAGCAAATCCTGCCTTATGATCACCTTGTGGTATGCCTTCCCGTAGTCTAAGGAATTCTGCAATTGCTTCGTCATTTTGAAAATAGTCCAATGTGAGTGGTTCTTGTTGGTCATGTTGGATAAGCTGGGGATAGACGAGGGGCATGTCATCATCAGTTTTAAGGAGAGAGAGGACTGAGATAGTAAAGATGTAAACATCTGTGGTATCATGATCTGAACTACTTGTATCTGATTCAGAGCTTGGATCGCAGAATGACTCTATCCAAGCATTAGGACATGTTTTAGGAAGAGGGGTTATTTCATGTTTGTCTTCCATAAGCAAATTATCAGGGTCAAGGAAAATATTGTCAAGGGCATAGGAGCTAGAAGAAAAAGAACTCCACTCCCATTCATTGGAATCAGTTTTGGGTTGGGTATCCTTAGGTGTTATTTCATCATCAAAGTCACACCCTTTTCCACACATTGTCACTTTGGTAGATGAGGATCCAATTCGCAATGGTACAAAACCTAACCCTAAAGTTGGAGGTCGCATCTTGGGTATAATAGGTTCTAGCCTTCCATTTTTGTTCAAGCCTAAGCCATTGCAGCCGTCATATCCTTTCTTTTGTTGCATAGTAAATCCTTTTCCGTATCGTTCCACTGGCAACCTGACAGGTGGGGTCTCAGTTGGATCCTTATAAAGCCAATCTATGACATCATCATCTAAAGTTTCTTTGTCAAGTTCACCCCATCTTGTAAATGTAGTGGGAGGTTGATATTGAATAACTACCTTAGGTTCCTTTTGCAACAAATGTGGTTTGCCATATGATTTTGGAGATATTGGTAGATTCTTGATGAGAAATGTTTGATCCATTGAATATTCTCCACATCCTTGGTCCTGTATCTTCAATTTTCCTTTGACAGCATCTAACAATTCATTAGGATCCACATAACTATGTGAGTGGGCCTCTCTATTGACTGGGACTTGCTGCTGAGGGGAATCCTTTAGAGTAGCACAAAATTGAAATGGATTAGGATCTCCTGGAATTGTTATCTTAGTTCCATTGTAAGGATATTTTAAACATTGATGATAGGTGGATGGAACTGCCTTCATTGCATGGATCCATGGATGGCCAAGAATCATATTGTAAGGGAGATCAAGGTCTAAGACCTACAAAAAAGTGTTTTCTGTCACTGGACTGACTCTGATAGGTAATGTAATTATCCCTTTAGATGGCCACTCAACATCATCATATGCTTTGATTGTTATTCTTCTGGAAGCATCAATGTCATTTTTTTGTATAACCAAGGCCAATGACTACTCTCAAGGTACAAATATTAAGACCCACTCCACCATCTATCAAGACTCATCGGATTTTGCAATTATGGACAAAGACTTCAAGGTGTAAAGGATCATTATGAGGGAGCTTATCAGGTGAGATATCATTATCAAAAAATGCTACATTTTGGGAAACAGCTAGATGTCCAATTTGAGCTTGAAACTGGTCAACATCAATGTCTGTCGGGACAGTGGACTCAATTAAAGCTTTATCTAGGACTGTACAATGCATGGGGGACACTTTCAACAACTCCAGAATTGATATTTGTGTAGGTGTCTTTCCTAGATGATCCAAGAGATTATATTGACTTGCAGGAGTTGGTTTGGGAGGAGCTGTAGGAGCTCCTTTCAGGACTATTTTGGATCGATGAGTGGTGACTGTGCAAGAAGGATCTTGTCCCTTTATTCTTAGGGTGGAAACATACTTATTTGATGCTCGAAAACAATTGATGACATTGTTATAACTAGTACTTGCATAATTTGTTGTTTGGGTAGAGTTTGAAGAAGATGCTTTACCCTTGTCATGATCAAGCAAAGGAGTTTTGAAAATGGTATGATCAGTGTTAGAGGTTGCGTTGGATGGATCTACCTCAATTAATCCTTGCTCTAACAAGTCTTGAATCATATGTTTCAATTGAAAACATGACGTGGTTTTATGTCCTTTTGACTGATGGTACTCACAGTATGCATTATCATTCCACCAATGCGGCTTTACCACTAGTTCTGCCTTGATATCTTGTAGCTTGATAAATTTTTGTTGTATTAATTGTTTCATTACTGACTCAATAGGCTCTCCCAATGGTTTAAATTGTCTCGGAGGCCCATCCCTTGATCAGAAAGGTTTGTGTTGCTGGTTTTGTTGCTGGCCTTGTTGTTGATTATATTGTTGAGTGTATTGTTGAGTATGTTGTTGGTATTGCGTCTGTTGAGTAACATTGTTCATTGGTGTTTGATTTTGCTCCATAGTTGACATATTAGGAACACTCAATTTCTTGATTGTGAACAGGGGTTGATTTGCATTCACCGTTCTTGCATCAACAACTTCATCATTAGTGACATTCTTGTTTTTATACCAAAATCTATTTCTGTCCCCTGAATTGTTTGTGTTGTCACTGTCTTTGTTAAGCTTAATGATTCCCTTGGCTACAAGAGCAGTTTCAATGTTCATCCCTTTCTTAATGAGTTTCTCTATAGTACTGGGACTTTTCAATTTTAGTTCATACATCATTTCTGGGACCAAATTTTGGATAAACAAATTCATTTGTTGTTCTTCAGGTATATCTAGGGAAGAACAACTATACAAGCTTCGCCATCATTGCAAGAAAGTCACTAATGGTTCACCTTGCTTTTGCTTGGTGTTGCATAAATCTGACATGGTCACGTCACTGTCGATGTTGAATGCAAAGTGAGATATAAACTTTTGAGCCAATTCAGACCAAGTCTTTATATTTCCTGGCAGATGCGAATACCAATCCATGGCTTGTCCCATGAGACTTCATGCAAATAAGCACATTAAATATGTTTCCTCATAACTCACTTCAGTACATGCCGTGAAAAATGCTCGAATGTGATCTTTTGGACTACCATTCCCTTTATATTTCTCAAAATTAGGTGCTTCAAAATGCTTAGGGAATGGAGGCATGTATAAGCTCTTGTCAAATGGATTAGGACATAAATCCTGATCTGTATACAACTTCTTTGTTCCTTTAGTTTGTAATGCGTCAAATTGTCGTTGCAACTTCTCAAGTTGTTGCACAATTGTATCAGATTTTGGAGGTCCATCATTAATCCCCGTGGGTACTCTTTGTCGATACATCATGTTTCTGATCGGTTGTTGATGCTCTGAAATGGCCATTTTTGGTGTCTCCGACATATAATGTTCTTGGTACATCTCTTTTTGTTGTGGTTGTGCCATGCCTTGATATTGACCTTGTTGCTATGCTTCTTGTAGCCTAGGTTGATATTGCAATTGAGGGTGTTGTTGATATTGCATAGGCACCAATTGCGGTTGTGAAGTATGATAGCTTGTTTGTCTTGGCACATATTGAGGCACATGTTGTTGTTGATGCTGATGAATCAGAATTTGCTGACTTTGTGCCAATTTTTGTCGCGGTGTAAATCCCATCATTTGCAAAAAACTTTGTTTGGGTGGTTTTTGTTGTTTCTCCTTAAGATGGGGTATGGCACTTGCATTAACTTGCTATGTTGTTTGTCCAATACATTGTGATGGTTGCAATTTTGCATTAACTTGTAATGAGGTAGAAGGCGCTGCAATTTGTTGTTGAATGTGATATTGTTGTTGTTGTACATTGCTTGTTTGCACATTCGATTGTACCTTTTGTGTATTACTCAATTGCTGCAACAATTGTTGTTGGTGCAAACCACTATCCATAGCTCTTTGTGTCACCATTATCAAAGGATCTGTTGCAATAGTGTTTGGCAAATATATTGAGCTTAACGGGACATAAGAACTTTGTTGCATCATGGAATTGTTTTGGACATTGGTGATATCAGGCATTCCAGTCATGAAGCTTTCTTGCATCTTAGATTTTGATCCAATTTTATGCATGTAAGGAACCACTTCTTATTAAGGGATAGTTGTCAATATTTACATGGTCCTCATTTGATCTTGTGTTAAATAATGGATTATTTATTGTCTCAAATGGTGACTTTTGAGGAATAGTCACTGTCAATGCCTTTGAAGCACGTTTACTCATCAAGGTAGATTGAGTTTCTTGTTGCGTATTTTCTTCATTTGGATGTGGAGAGAAACTTAATAGCTCACCGCCTTGTTGTTTTTGCACATTGATTTGCTCACTTGAGGAGGTCACATTACTCATCATGTTAAGATATTTTTGTGGGAACATCTTAAAGACCTTGTTTAAGAATTTATCCATCTTTTTTGTCAACTTTGGACCTTGAAGGAACATATCAACATCATCAGAAGCATCAGAATTTGATGAAGAATCTGGTTAGACATTTGGATTCATTTCTTGTTGAATGCCTTGATCTGAACCAAATCCTTGTGAAAGAGTTTGTTCCTCATGTAATGTTTGAATTTCATGTTGTAGGTTTGGTTGATTCCAATCGAAAGGTGCATTTCCTCTTGGTGTTGGTGGAACACTCCCATGTCCTAGTTTCATAGGTACAAACACTGGTTCATATAATGGAGGTGGTCCAAGTTGAACCATTCCATAAGGTGGTACTAATGTGTTTGATAAACCTTCAATTTGTACTATTTTGAAATTGTGAATTTGATATGTTGTCAATGGGTTGATACGTTGGTTCACCCATCTTCTTAGATTTTGACCTTGTTTCAACAAGCATGTCACTTATGCAAATGTAATATTTTTGGAAATTTTCAAGGACAATATATGATATGCAACTAAATGCAAACTAAATAAATGAGAATGCAATATATGGCAAGAATGCAACCTATGTTTTTGGTTGTTTTTCAAGATTTTGACAAACTTTTGGAATACAAATCTAAAAGAGACTCTTAGGAAATTGAAATGATGTCTAGACCTCAAAGGACAAAAGGACCAAGTGACAAAAGGACAACATGACAATGTCTCCCCAATATGCTTGGATACTAAGCTAGGTTTGACCAAATGACAATAATGACAAAAAGAGAAAAGGTTTGATAAGGTCTAGACTTCCTAACAATGACTTAGGGTATATCAAAGATTTGGATTACTCAAGTATGACAAAACCTAGTTTTGACACTATATGCAAAAGGGACAATTACTATGCAAATGACCCTAATATGATATGATAATGACCTAAGCTTGATGAAGAGACATAGGGTATGCAAATGTGAATGTATGACAATGGTAATACTCTAATGCAAGAGGACACATGCAAATGGATGACCCTTATTGATATGCAAAGGAGTATGACCTAGGTGAAACCTAACCTTGGTAGTTGACAATGACTTTGCAAAATGCAAACCTAAGATGAACCTAGACCTAAGTGACATGAATGTTGAGACAAGATTTTGAAAAATGTTTGACAACCATGTTTGAAGGTGTTTTGAACTTTGTTGGATGAAATGTTCTTGTGTTTAACCTTGTTTTGAATCAATTTGTCTTGTTTTTGAAATGAGATGCAGTTCAACTTTTGACAAGAAAAGAAGACAAGATATTTTAACCTAGACTCAAGACAATCATGCTCATTCACACATTTCTTATGGATGGCAAGGGTACTAGGTACTTGAGAGGTAGACTCATTATGGGATTCAAGGAGAATACATAGATGCTTGACCCCACGGGCTCCCCTCCACGACACTCACTTCTCAGGGCAGCCAAGCATCAGTCCCCATGGAAATCCCCCCATGGCAAACTTAGTATCTCTACCAAGTATCTGAACTTGTCTTTCTCAAGCAACTAGAAGGATTTTTGGCCTCCGAATACAAGGTGTTTAGTAAGGATTTCTGTTAAGCATTACTCCTTGGTGTCACACAAGTGTGATTGAGACATTAAGCCCACCAAGATACCAAACAAATGTAGTCGCGCAAGCACGATTTAGACCGTGAGGTCCTACTTAGATGTTGATATGAGAAAGAGTTCAAGGGTCATCACTTCCCAAGTAACTGCAATTCCCACGTAACCCTTCCTTCAAAGCTTTCGCTCATTAGGTATTTATTTATAGTGAGTTAGAATGCCAAGGTATTCTAGCCGTACTCACTTTGGGTCGTTCTCTTCTCACGATTGTCACTTGCTTGCAAAAGCAAATGGTCGGGAAGGCAGGCCCTTTAAAGGTGACACACAATCAAAAACATGAGCATGGTATTGAAGATCTGGATTTTTGATCACCCTAAGAACAATGAGAGCATACTCTCCTACTCCAATGTCAAACTCAACAATCAAAGCAAACATACATTCATTCCATCCTATTTAGAAATCATACTAGGTGCCTAAATATTAATTACAAACACAAAGTTTAGTTGTAGTCCAAGGCAACCTGCAAAACCCAAGTCAGAAGTTTGATATGTTTAGTCTTTGACTATCGAACCTAGATAAAATGTGTTAGTAGTTTCATTTGTTGTCTTTGCCATGCATAATGCCAAGGTGTTGCACAAAGAATCAGTACCAAAAACCAAAAAGTAGAAACAAAATGCCAAAACAAAACAATTTGCAAGTAAAAACACTGCCTTTTTTACCTCTATTTCTGGACTTACACAGGCACAGAATGCTTGACACAGGTGTAGAATACTTCACACAGGCATAGATTGTCCTTGACACAGGTGCAGAATGCTTGACATAGGTGCAGATTGTCTCACACAGGCGCAGAAGTTCCTAGAAAACCCTGCATTACCTTGTTTCTTGGGTTTTTAACCTGCAAATCAACTCAAAAGCATGATTAAGGGGTTAGTTCATGTCGGGTTCACCAATTAATGTAGCTAGGAAATTGAGAATCATCAAAGCAATGTAAATTATTAGTCTAGTTCAATCACAAAAACTCAAATGCAATGATCAATCCTAAACACACTCAATAAAGACATGAAAACAAGACATTCAAGATTGAAAACTAAGCAAACCAAATGTAGAATTGAATGTCTCCTTCATGTGGCTCCATTGTCCTTCTTTCTCCTTCAAATAGCTTTGTTTGTGGATCTCACCTACTAGTGCATAAGTATGATATGAAAGCAAGTAGACAAGATTGTAGCGCAAGAATACTCAAAGCGTGATTGATTTGACCAGGTAGGGATCTTGATTGAAGAAAATCATCCAATTTATAGACAAATTGGAGAAAAGATCAAATTAGCATGAAGAGATTCGAATGGAAATTGGAAATCAAGAGTGTCAATTATGACAAATTATGACAAATTTGCACTTTCTATGCAAGATTAATTGATTGATAATTCATGACAAAATTATGACAAATTTCTATGTCAAAATTGATTGATTGTCAATTATGACAAATTATGACAAATTGAAATGTCATTCCCATGAAATTAGGAGAAATATAGGAGAAAATTGAAATTAGATTAATTAAAAATTAGGAAATTAGAAATTAGAAATTAGGAATTAAAAATTGATGAAAATTAGGAAATTAGGAATTAGAAGAAATTAGGTAAATCAATTAATAATTTATCATTTATTAATTAATTCACAAAAAGAGGAATAATTAGTTAGCCAATTAAATAAACATTTAATTGTGACACGAAGACTTAGGATAAATAAATAATTTATTAATCCTAGAGGAGGAAATTACAAACAGGGTTAAATGAATAAAATCATGAAACCCTAAAAGATGAATTAGAAATGCAAGGATGACAATTAGGTCCTGAAAAAATATAATTGACGTCGATTCGATTTGAGCATGATTCTGACTTGATAAATGACCAATGTTGATAAGTGATTTGATTGATAAATGTGCCAATTGATGAGGAACAATGACTAATTGATCCAAATTGACATAATTGAGAAAGACAACGATCGATGACAAATCGATCGCAAAATGATAAAATTGACAAGAAGACAAGGATCGATGACAAAATAGATTGCAAAACGACAAGATTGAAAACAACGATGATCGATGACAAATCGATCACAAGATGATAAGATTGAAAACAACAATGATCAATGACAAATCGATCGCAAATCGACAAGATTGAAAACAACGACGATCGATGACAAATCGATCGCATGATGACAAGATTAATAAGAGGACAAAACCCTAATTAGGATTGACAACGTCCAAAATGATGACAAATGTGCATGCACATTGATGTGACAGGATAAGATTGACCAAAATCATGGCTGAAGATTGTTGTCGACAAGACCAAATTTGAGAGCGAGGTAAATGAAGAATGTAGAAGAAGGACTTGATGCTCGCAAATGATAAAGACCAAGTGCGAATCATAGGAGAAATGTTAATGCGACGCAAAAACCCTAAAATAAGGCAATGCGCAAATGTTAAAGTATGACTCTGCAAGCGTTGACCATTTTTAGACGTCTACAGATAGGAATTCAGAAATCATCAAAGCAATGCAAACACTAAACTAGCTCAATCACAAAACCAGAATGCAATAACCAGAATCCTAAAAACACTTAATAGAGATACTGAAAATAAGATATTCATTTCTAATGCAAACCATTGCAAACGTGAATGTCTCCTTCATGATTCTCCATTGTCCTTCTTTCTCCTTCAAATTGCTTTGTTTTGTGGATCTCAACTTCAAGTGCATAAGCATAATGTGAAAGCAAGATTGACAAGACAGTAGCGCAAGAATACTAGAAGCGTGATTGATTCAGGGATCGGGGATTTGATTGAAGAAATTCATCCAATTTATAGATAAATTGGAGAAAAGACAAGATTAGCATGAAGAGATTTGAAAGGAAATTTCAAATCAAGAATGACAAATATGACAAAATTGACACTTTCTATGCAAGATAGATTGATTGACAAATTATGACAAAATTGACAAAGTTGCTATGCAAAATTGATTGATTGACAAATTATGAAAAATTATGACAAGATTGCTATGTCATTCCCATGAAATTAGGGGAAATATTAGAAAAATAGGAGAAAATAGAAAATTAGATGAATTGGAAATTAGGAAATTAGAAATTTATGAAAATTAGAAAATTGGGAATTAGGAGAAATTAGTAAATTGGAAAATTAGGTAAATTAATTAATAATTTTTCATTCATTAATTAATTCACAAAGAGAGGAGGAATCAGTTATCTAATTAAATAAATATTTAATTGTGACAAGAAGACTTAGGATAAATAAATAAATTATTTAACCTAGAGGGAAAATGACAAACAAGATTAAATGAATAAATCATAAAACCTTAGAAGATGAATTAGAAATGCAAGGATGACAATTAGGTCTTGACAAAAGATAATTGATGCCGATTCGATTTGATCATGACTAACAAAGGACCAATCTTGATAAATGATTTGATTGATAAATGCATGAACAATGACAAATTGATCGAAATTGACATGATTGAGAAAGACGACGATCGATGACAAATCGATTGCCTAAATGACAAGATTGAAAATGACAACGATCGATGACAAATCAATCACAAGATGATAAAATTGACAAGGACGAGGATCAATGAAGAATCGATCGCAAAATGATGAGACTGACAAGAGGACAAAACCCTAATTCTATCATCGATTAGGATTGACGATGTCCAAAATGAAATCGAATTGACGATGTCAAAATATGCCAAATGAGCACGCACATTGATGCGACAGGATAAGATCGACCAAAATCATGATTGAAGATTTTTATCAACAAGATCAAATTCGAAAGTGAGACAAATGAAGAATGCAGAAGAAGGACTCGATGCTCGCAAATGATAGAGACCAAGTGCGCAACATAGGAGAAATGTTAATGTGACGCAAAAACCCTAAAATAAGGCAATGCGCAAATGTTAAAGTATGACTCTGCAAGCGTTGACCATTTTTAGACGTCTACATTTTTACCCTCTTTGAGACAATGCGATTTTAAGCATTGTTTCAAAGAACAATAATGAAAATGCCCCAGACAATAACAATGACATATGCATGCCCGCTTGAGGAATTGGCTGGAAAAATCTAGAAAAGAGGCCAAGTGATCGATAAGAATGACAGAAGATGATAGGTTCGAACAGACTGCCAAGACTGATGGAAGAAATGTTAGTAAGAAGAAATTAGATAGAGGACAGTTAGAGATGAAGGAAAACTTGCTTTCACAAATGCACATAAGTAGGTGAGAACCTTTATTTAATGTAGCAAAGTAGATATAGAGCATCATGGCATTGAAGGCTAGAGCTGGAACACAACCCCTTTTGTAAAAGATAGACACATCGCACACAAGGAATGAGTGAAGTATCCTAGGGTGCATACATCAAGGGTCAAGGTATGTGTGGCGTTCACAAAGAGAACGTACTTATCACAGACACCTAATGATATAGTTGCCCCAGTTTGTGACAAACATTTCACAAACAACAAACACAACAAAGAAAAGAAAAAGGGACCATGATCCATCCCAATCACTCTAAATCACTCAGTGACATCATCAAGCAACATAGGAACATGAACGAAGCCAAAGATAAATCAGTAAAAAGATAAGATGCACAAAATCAAACCAAGTCAAACAGACAGACTGATCGTCATTGTCAAAAGTGGTAAACAAGAATGATCATGTTGTTTGGTTTCAGGGAATGCAGTACCCCGTCTAAGACAGGACACGGTCTGGTTTCAAGTATACCACACCTTGTATAAGACCCATGATAGTAGTGACAAGGACAAATGATATTGATATTGATTGATTGATATGACAATTTTAATCAGTTTGAATGTCTGGTTTGATCGAAAAGATCATCTGTTAATGCGTGATTTTTATTAAAGCGCAGTATGTGATTGAGATTCGTTGGAGGTATGCTTAGCGATCTGTCTATGCACAAAGGGATCATTTATTGCAAAATGCTTGTGTTTGGATTTTAATGTTTTGAAATTTTTTTTTTGTTTTGTTCATTTTTTTAGGACTTTATTTGACTTTTTAGGGATTTTTTCAAGACTATTTGCAATTTTTATGATTATTTCAAGACTTTTTTTTTTTTTTTTGGGGATTATTTCAGGACATTTTTCAATTTTTATGATTATTTCAGGACATTTTTCAATTTTTATGATTTTGCCCCCAGTGTCTAGCAAAGCAAGGAATATCGCAGGTGAATAAATAGGCTTTCTGAAATGTTGGTGGATAGAGGGAAGACAAAGGCCTTTTATCATGGAGACAATATGGATGCAATTTTCAAGGGCTATTGTGTGATGGGACAAGAGACTGGATATGACAATGTAAAGCAGGAACATGGCATGAGGGACATGTCAAGAGGTTTTTAAAAAATATGTTTAAATTTTGTGTCCTTATGTCAGATCAAGATCAAGGAATAGAAAGAGTGTACGGATAGTGATAAGATATGGATAGGATAAGCAAGACCAAGAATGGATAAGGGACATGGAGTGAAGGTCGGGATAGGATACAGGATAGTGGCAGAAAGATGCAATAAGCTAGGGAATATGGATGAAAGGTTGTAATAAGCAAATGGATAAATGACCAAAAGCTATGATGGACTAAAAGCTGCAAACAAGATGCATGATGCTCATGAATATCCTTAGCCTTGTCAAGATCAAAGGTGGAAAGAGGAAATGTGCATGAGGGACAATAGGATATGAAGGGGTATGACATGGTATGATAGGATAATGAAGGGCAATAGGATATGAAGGAGGAAACCTACCCCCAAGTGTGGTGTGCAAGAAGTTCATAAATTACGCATGATGACTATTTGCCAGGTTTTCATCATGGTACTTGCCCAAGGCACCTGTTTGCCAGGTTTTCACCAGTGGACGAATTATTTTTGCTTTACTTTTTTCTTTTGTCTTTTTTTTTTCACTTTTTTTTTTGTATTTTGACATTTTAGTCGAAAAGGGACACATGATAGGGGATGGAAGAAGGACTCAAACATCTTTTTGTTTGGATAGTAGCCTTGAAAAAAATGGACCATGACCTTTAAAAGTATGCTCAAAGATGTTGGTAAGATAAGGACATGGAAAATGAGATGAAACTAAGGCAAGGATTTATGCAAAGGATTGGACCAAAGGGATGGAAGGATGGAAAATATGCATTGGATAATGGATAGGGTATTGGAAGAATTATGCTTGAGTGGATAGAAATCAAGACAAGATCAACATTGGCACACACCTTGAGGGGTGATGGATTGATGGAGGAAAAATGTATTTTGGATATTGAGATTTTGACGAAAGAAAGGCTATGGATTCTGGGACATAAGGGCCCAAAATGGATGAAGAAGGTGATGGAGGAACAAATTTGAGAGGGTTGGATGGAGGAATAGAAAATTTGGATGCCAAGTTGGATGTTTCTTTAGGCTTTTGTGCTTCAAGGAGCCACTTAGGGATCCACATGGTTTTTGATTTTTCATGCTTTTGTGGTTCCTTGGAGTGCATTGCTTGCACAAGGGATTTAGGAACCCATATATATTTTGACTTTGCTTTATTTTGCTCAGTGGGCCTTTGTGACTATTTAGATATTTCTTTTTCTTTATAGATCATACTGTTCTTTGTTTTGACATGTCGATTATATTGGACATGTTGATCCCTGAATACATGTGCATTGCTAGACTTATGACGTTTACACTTGACATCCAAATTATTTGGAGGAGGAAAGGAATGCATGGATGGATATGAATGAAATGGATTTCTTTTGGATGGATGAAATTTACTCAAGTATTTGTGCCTTTTCTAACCTTGCATAGAGGAGGAAGGGATATAAGGACCTAAGATGGATGGAAGGTATGATGGGGAAGGTGTATGTTTTGATTTTGAAGGGATGTTGGATTTAGTAGGGGTACCAATGTCTTGAGAGTGAGTTATGTAGACATGACCCTTAAGATCTTCTTTAACATGAAGGGGTTCTTTCTTATGGAGATCTACTCCTTTGCCTTTATGAATATCTTGACTTGTAGGATACTCTTTTCTTTGGGAAGAAGACGCAAGTCTATTATGAGGTGGATATGATATGAGAGAAATAATGAGATCTTGAAGTGGATCAGAATGGACCAAGTGGAAGAACCCATTATGCATGTCAAGGGTTCATAAACATCTTGCACTGACATGTTAGAATCATGAGGGGGAATTAGGATCATGAGGGGGACTAGGATTGTGTAGTGGACATGGTTCAATGATAGGCTCTTCAAGAGATGGAATGGGAAAAATAATGGGATCATCAAAAGAAATGCGATCTTGGAGTGTATATGGAGCATTAGGACAAGGAGATGGAGGAACAAAAGGATCTTGTGGAGGATTTAAAGGAATAATTTGATCTTGACAAGGAGGAAGATCATTGGAATCCTCTTTAAAGGTGCTTTTCTCTTGACTTTTAATGGGATCATCGGAAAGGATGGAAGGGATATCTGGAATGTCAATGGGATTTGAAAGGACATTTTTTTCATGAAATGGAAATGGATCGTTTGGGATTGGATGGATTGGGATATCTTGATCTTGCTCGAGGAATGGAGTGTCAATAGGACTTTGGATAGGATGGACAAGAATAGGGGAATCATCATGAGTGTCTGGGAACATGGGGTTCTGGTCAACAATTGGATGGGATGATAAGGTTTGATCTTGATCTGTTTTAAGACATGTTTCTTCATGCTCTAATTTATCCTCTTGACATGGGGTTGGACTTTGGATATGCATGGGGGATTCTGACAAGGGATCAATGTTTTGGCATGAAGGAAATGCACTTTGAACATCTGTGATGGATTCTGGCAAGGAATCAATGCTTGAACATGAGGAAGAGGGACTTCGAATGGGGTCCTCTAAAACAGGTAATGGCAATAAAGTGCATGGTGGCATTGGGTCTTGTATTTCTGAAACATGACAAGGATGT
The DNA here is from genome assembly GCF_030272615.1 of Cryptomeria japonica. Classification (NCBI taxonomy): domain Eukaryota; kingdom Viridiplantae; phylum Streptophyta; class Pinopsida; order Cupressales; family Cupressaceae; genus Cryptomeria; species Cryptomeria japonica. Next base: position 438,366,583 of record NC_081412.1, on the reverse strand, counting down.
GCATCATGAATTGGATTATCATGGCAATCAATTATGGATAGCCCTTGGATAATTTCATCCTTGGGTGTATTTTTTGATGAGGACAATATGAAAGGTTCTTGTGAAACTTTTAAAGGTGTAGGGATAGATGCCATTGGAGAGTCAATTTGTTTGCGGGGGGATGAGGCATTGCTAGACATAAGTGTATTATCTTGATCTTCCTCAAAGAACTCACTTGGTAATTTTCTTAAGAGCCTTGCAATAAGGACACCTTTCTTTCGAGGTTTTGACATGGTTGTATCTGGAATTTGAACTTGTTGATATTCCACCATTGGTTGAACTATTTGTGGACATTATATAGTTGGTTGGACATATTGTTGAAATTAGACCATTGGTTGTGTCTGTTGGAAATGTTGAAACTGTTGAACAATTGGTTGTGATGGTTGAAAATTTGATTGATAGTAAACACATTCATGTTCTTGTTGTGAAGGCATGTAATGTTGTTGTCTCTTTTCTTGAAATTGTTTCATCATCTCTATTTGTGAGAGGAGAGCTGGTATGTCTGATCGTTCAATAAGAGATCTTACATCAATTAGCTCAATTTTTGGATTTTGACCTAGAAAATTTTGAAACATTTTGGACATTTGTGATCTATTCTTCTCAATGTTTTTCACTTTTTGTTCCAAAATCTCTTTTTCTTGAGCTAGTTTCTCCTCTAGTTTTTGTATTTGGAGACTTGTTTCATCATAAAAAGTTTGATCGATATTACCTCGTTGTTGGGTTGGATATAATTGTGATTGCCTTGGATTAAAATTTGATTGCATTGTCGGTTGATACGTCAAACTTTGTTGCATCATTGGTGCTTGGAACCTTGTTTCAATAGACATGTCACTATGCAATGTTTTGGGGATTTTTGATTTTAAAAGGATGATGTATGATATGCAACTAAATGGAGACTAAATAAATGAAAATGCAATCTCTGGCAAGAATACAACCTATGTTTTTGTTCTTTTTTCAAGATTTTGACAAACTCATGAATGCAATTCTAAAAATGAGACCCTTAGGAAATTGAAATGATGTATAGACCTCAAAGGACAAAAGGACAAAATGACAATGTCTCCCCTATATGCTTGGATACTAAGATAGGTTTGACCAAATGACAGTGATGACAAAAAGACAAAGGTTTGATAAGGTCTAGAGTTCCTAACAATAACTTAGGGTTTATCAAAGATTTGCATTACTCAAGTATGAAAAAACCTAGTTTTGACACTATATGCAAAGGGACAATTACTATGCAAATGACCCTAATATGATATGATAATGAACTAAGCTTAATGAAGAGACCTAGGGTATGCAAATGTGACCTAATGTTATGAGGACAAGGATGCAAATGCAAATATATGACAATGTCAACCTAGGACAAAACCTAAGGTTGAATTATGAAATGGTATTACTCTAATGCAAGAGGACACATGCAAATTGATGACCCTTATTGATATGCAAAGGAGTATGACCTAGGTGAAACCTAACCTTGGTAGTTGACAATGAATTTGCAAAATGCAAACCTAGGATGAACCTAATGTTGGACATGCAATATGACACCTAAGTGAGAACCTAATAATGACATGCAAGGGGACACCTAAATGAGAACCTAATAAGGACATGCAAATGGACACCTAAATGAAATGGACCAAGTGGAACGCAAGAATGATGCTCTAAGCCCTAAGTATGGACAATGGAGGACCTAAATCTAAGTGACATGAATGTTGAGACAAGATTTTGAAAAATGTTTGACAACCATGTTTGAAGGTGTTTTGAACTTTGTTGGATGAAATACTCTTGTGTTTAACCTTGTTTTGAATCAATTTATCTTGTTTTTGAAATGAGACACAACTCAACTTTTGACAAGCAAAGAAGACAAGATATTTTAACTTAGACTCAAGAGAATCATGCTCATTCACACATTTCTTATGGTAGGTAAAGACAGTAGGTACTTGAGAGGTAGACTCGTTATGAGATTCAAAGAGAATACATAGATGCTTGACCCCACGGGCTCCCCTCCACGACACTCACTTCTCAGGGCAGCCAAGCATCAGTCCCCATGGAAATCTCCCCATGGCGAACTTAGTATCTCTTCCAAGTATCCGAACTCCTCCTTCTCAAGCAACTAGAAGGATTTTGGCCTCTAAATACAAGGTGTTTAATAAGGATTTCTGTTAAGCGCTACTCCTTGGTGTCACGCAAGCGTGATTGAGACACAAGCCCACCAAGATACCAAACAAATGTAGTCACGCAAGAATGATTTAGACCGTGAGGCCCTACTTAGATGCTGATATGAGAAAGAGTCCAAGGGTCATCACTTCCCAAGTAACTACAATTCCCACGTAACCCTTCCTTCAAAGCTTTCGCCCATCAGGTATTTATTTATAGTGAGTTAGAATGCCAAGGTACTCTAGCTGTGCTCACTTTGGGTCATTCCCCTCTCACGATTGTCACTTGCTTGCAAAAGAAAGCAAATGGTCGGGAAGGCAAGCCCTCTAAAGGTAACAAACAATCCAAAACATGAGAATGGTATCGAAGGTCTGGATTTATGATCACCCTAAGAAGGATGAGAGCATACTCTCCTACTCCAATGTCAAACTCGACAAACAAAGTGAAGACATGTTCATTCAATCCTACTTAGAAAACATACTAGGTGCCTAATTAAAAATTGCAAACACAAAGTTTGGTTGGAATATAAGGCAACCTGTAAAATCACTAAGTTAGGAGTTTGATTTGCTTGGTCTTTGACTAGCGAACCTGCATAAAATTTGTTAGTAGTTTCATTCTTTTTTTTTGTCTTCATCACACGTAATGCCAAGATGTTTTACAGAGAATCAGTACCAAAGATTTTTTTTTTTAACATAGTCACAAATCTCATCAACACAGGTGCAAATCTCATCAACACAGGCGCAGAATGCCTTGACATAGGTGCAGGAGTGTCCAGAAAGCTCTGAGTTGCCTTGTTTCTTGGGTTTTCACCTGCAAATTAGCTCAAAAGGCACTCAAAATACAGTTAAGGGGTTAAGTTCATGTCGGGTTCACTAATTAATGTAGATAGGAATTTAGAAATCATCAAAGCAATGTAAACACTAAACTAGCTCAATCACAAAACCAGAATGCAATGACAAGAATCCTAAAAACACTCAATAAAGATACTGAAAATAAGACATTCAATTCAAATGCAAACCATCACAAACGTGAATGTCTCCTCCATGATTCTCCATTGTCCTTCTTCTTCAAATTGCTTTGTTTTGTGGATCTCACCTTCAAGTGCATAAGCATAATGTGAAAGCAAGATTGACAAGACGGTAGCACAAGAATACTAGAAGCGTGATTGATTCGGGGATTGGGGATCTGATTGAAGAAATTCATCCAATTTATAGATAAATTGGAGAAAAGACAAGATTAGCGTGAAGAGATTTGAAAGGAAATTTCAAATCAAGAATGACAAATATGACAAATTATGACAAAATTGACACTTTCTATGCAAGATAGATTGATTGACAAATTATGACAAAATTGACAAAGTTGCTATGCAAAATTGATTGATTGACAAATCATGTCAATTTCGATCAATTTGTCATTGTTCCTCATCATATGCCAATTGACGAGGAACAATGACAAATTGATCGAAATTGACATGATTGAGAAAGACGACGATCGATGACAAATCGATTGCCAAAATGACAAGATTGAAAATGACAACGATTGATGACAAATTGATCACAAGATGACAAAATTGATGAGGACGAGGATCGATGATGAATTGATTGCAAAATGATGAGACTGACAAGAGGACAAAACCCTAATTCTATCATCGATTAGGATTGATGATGTCCAAAATGAAATCGAATTGACGATGTCAAAATATGCCAAATGAGCACACACATTGATGCAATAGGATAAGATTGACCAAAATGATGACTAAAGATTGTTATCGACAAGACCAAATTTGAAAGTGAGACAAATGAAGAATGCAGAAGAAGGACTCGATGCTCACAAATGATAAAGACCAAGTGTGCAACATAGGAGAAATGTTAATGCGATGCAAATACCCTAAAATAAGGCAATGCGCAAATGTTAAAGTATGACTCCGTAAGCGTTGACCATTTTTAGACATCTACAGTTATATCTATTAGCATCTAGACCAGATATAGTACAAGAAGTTTGCATGGTTGCAAGATTCCAAGATGCTCCTAAATAGTCTCACTTAAATGCAATTAGGATAATCTTTAGGTACCTATAAAAAACAATCAATTATGGCCTATGGTATCCAAAGAAAGGAGACTTCACTTTGCAGGCTTATACTGATGTAGATTGGGAAGGATGTATTTGTTGGCATGATTGGCATAATTGATGCAGATGAGTTGATGACTCTATCGGTAGAAGATTTATGATGACATGATCAGTTATTGGTGTTGTCATTGATGGAAACCTATGTCAATAATGTTTGATGATGATAATAGATGAACTTTGGTGTTTGACTTGTTCGATAAGTAATTTGGTCTACCAGATTAAGAATTTGTAAGTATGACAAGGGTTTACCAGTAGGACTAAGAATTAGGACTTCAACCGGTAAAAGAAAAGATTTTGATGGAATTGGTAAATCGGTGATGGTTGCAGACTTATGGTCTGAACATACACTTTTATGATGGATTTATGTATGTGACCAGAACCACATCCTATGTTGATTACCGGAAGGTATGTTTTGAATTTCTGATGGAGTTATGCTAGGGTTTTAGTAGGGTTTTAGGACCGGTGATGAATTCACTCAACTGGTAATGATTTTTGATATGATGGTTATTGGTGGTGAATCTACATGAAGGAGATGACATGACACAACCCACATGAATAATTTTAATTTTTTATGGCATAGAAGATGGTAGAATTTCTCGGGAATGTGCAAAGTGCTTAGCAGAATGTTCTAAGGGTTTGACTTCTATATAGATTAGATTTTTATGATGGGTTATGAATAATCAACAATTGATATTGCATTATAAATTGTTGTAATGATTTGGATATTGATATGTATTGTAAATTCAAGGTTTTATGGTCGACTTAGTTGTTATGACTATTTAGGGCAATAGAACAAATGTTTCATGAGTTGGTGGAATTAGGAGAATGAGTTAAGCTATCCTAGAGAAGATAGAGATCTTCCTGAGTGTTGTAGACTATGAATCATAACTGGATCTGATTTAGCAAGTTGAAAGTCCAAAGTAACAGATCATTTTTCACTATTGTTCCCTAATAGTTACTGTAGACACCTAAAAATGGTCAACGCTTGCAGGGTCATACTTTAACATTTGCGCATTGCCTCATTTTAGGTTTTTGCATCGTATTAACATTTCTCCTATGTCACGCACTTGGTTTTTATCATTTGCGAGCATCGAGTCATTCTTCTATCATCTCACCTTCGAATTTGGTCTTGTCGACAACAACCTTCAGTGATGATTTTGGTTGATCTTTTTCCTTGTCAATCTTGTCATATTGTGATCGATTCGTCATCGATCCTTGTCCTTTCCAATCATGTCAATTTGGTCAATTTGTCATTGATTTTTGTCAACCAATCTCAATCAAATCATTTATCAACACTGGTCATTTATCAATTCAAAATCATGATCGAATCGGTATCAACTATCCTTTGTCAAGACCTAATTGTCATTCTTGCATTGCTAATTCATCTCTTTAGGGTTTCGTGATTTCATCATTTAACCTTGCTTATCGTTTTCTTCCTTTAGGATTAATAAATTACTTATTTATCCTAAGTCTTCTCATTACAATTAAATGTTCATTTAATTGGCTAATTATTCCTCTTTGTGAATTAATTAATAAATGACAAATTATTAATTAATTTACCTAATTTTCATCAATTTCTTATTTCCTATTTTTCTAATTTTCTAATTTCATTATTTTCTAATTCCTAATTTCAAATTCCTCCTATTTCTTTCCTAAATTCATGGAAATGACATGTCAATTTGTCATAAATTTGTCATAATTGACAATCAATCAATTTTGACATAGAAGTTGTCATAATTTGTCATAAATTATCAATCAACAAATTTTGCATAGAAAGTGCATAATTTGTCATAATTTGTCATAATTGACATAATTGATTTGCAATTTCCATTTGAATTGAATCATGCTAATCTTGTCATCTCTCCAATTCTTCTATAAATTGGATGAATTTCTTCAATCTTGGCTAATAACCCTTGAATTGATAATTATGCTATCGAATTTATGCTTCTAGTACTCTTGATCAACAAACCAATATCCATCTTGCTTTCAATTGTATGTGTGCACTTGTAGGTGAGATCCACAATCCAACCATTTGAAGAGGAAAGAAGAACAATGGAGCCGCATGGAAGGAGCATTCAAATCATCATCCAGTTTGCATAATATTTAGTTTTGTATGCTTTGTTTTCATGTCTCTATTGGATGTTGTTTAGGATAGATTCATTGCAATGAATGCTTTTGTGATTGAGCTATTATGTTTATCTTGCTTGTGATGATTCCTATTTCCTATGCTACATTAATTGGTGAACCCAATGTGAACACTAACCATCTAACCCCTTTACTGTGTTTTTGAGTGCTTTTGAAGTTGATTTGCAGGTCAAAAAAACCCAAAAACAGGGCCGTGCAGGGTATTCTGGACACTTCTACGCCTGTGTAAGACAACTTGCGCCTGTTTTGAGCATTTTGCACTTGTGTAGAGGACATTTTGTGCTTGTTTCATGGGTTCTGCGCCTGTGTCATGAGTTCTGCGCCTGTGTAAAGTCCAGAACAGAGGTAAAAAAATGTAGTGTTTACTTGAAATTTGTTGTGTTTTTGCATTCTATTTTCTGTGCTTTGGATTTTGGTACTAATTATCTATGCAGAATCTTGGCATATGCATGGCAAAGAAAATAAATCAAACTCCTAACATGCTTTGTGCAGATTCGAAAGTCAAAGACAATAAATCAAACCTCTAACTTGGGTTTTGCAGGTTGCCTTGGAAAAACAACCAAACTTTGTGATTGTGTTTTTTATTTAGGCACTTAGTGATTTCTAAATAGGTTGGAATAAACATTTGTTTGCTTTGATTGTTGAGTATGACATTGGAGTAGGAGATTATGCTCTCATCCTTTTAGGGTGATCAGAAATCCAGATCTTCGATACCATGCTTTTGTCTTTGATTGTTTGTCTCCTTTAGAGGGCCTGCCTTCCCGACCACTTTGCTTTTGTAAGCAAGTGATAATCATGAGAACGGAACGACCCAAAGTGAGTACAACTAGAATTCCTTGGCATTCTAACTCACTATAAAAAAATACCTGATGGGTGAAAGCTTTGAAGGAAGTGTTACGTGGGAATTGCAGTTGCTTGGGAAGTGATGACCCTTGAAACTATTTCTCATATCAACATCTAAGTAGGGCCTCTTGGTCTAAATTGTGCTTGCGCGACTACATTTGTTTGGTATCTTGATGGGCTTAATGTCTTAATCACGCTTGCGTGACATCAAGGAGTAATGCTTAACAGAAATCCTTACTACATACCTTGTTTTTAGAGGCCAAAAACCCTTCTAGTTGCTTGAGAAGGACAAATTCGGATACTTGGAAGAGATACTAAGTTCGCCATGGGGAGATTTCCATGGGGACTGATGCTTGGCTGCCCTGAGAAGTGAGTGCCGTGGAGGGGAGCCTGTGGGGTCAAGCATCTATGTATTCTCCTTGAATCCCATAATGAGTCTACCTCTCAAGTACCTAATGTCTTTGCCTACCATAAGAAATGTGGGAATGAGCATGATTGTCTTGAGTCTAAGTTGCAATATCTTATATTCTTTGATTGTCAAAAGTTGAATTTTATCTCATTTCAAGAACAAGGCAAATTGATCTAACATAAGATTAAACACAAGAGACCTTCATCCAACAAAAAATCAACAAGATTCAAAGATCATCTTCCTAAAACATGGTTATCCAACATTGTTCAAAAACTTGTCTCAACATCTATGTCACTTACATTTAGGTTCATCCTAGGTTGCATTTTGCAAATTCATTTGTCAAGTACCAAGGGTAGGTTTCACCTAAGTCATACTCCTTTTCATGTCAATAAGAGTCACCCATTTGCATGTGTCCTCTTGCATTAAAGCCATACCATTGTCATACATTTGCACTTGCATATCCTAAGTCTCTTCATTAAGCTTAAGTCATTGTCATATCATATTAGGGTTATTTGCATATTAATTGTCCCTTTGCATATAGTCTCAAAAACTAGGTTTTGTCATCCTTGAGTAATCCAAATATTTGATAAACCCTAAGTCATTGTTAAGAAGTCTAGACCTTATCAACCTTTTGTCCTTTTGTCATCAATATCATTTTGTCAAACCTAGCTTAGTATCCAAGCATATAGGGGAGACATTGTCATCTTGTCCTTTGTCAATTAGGTCCTTTTGTCCTTTGAGGTCTAGATATCATTCCAATTTCCTAAGGGTCCCTCTCTTAGATTTGCATTCATAAGTTTGTCAAAATCTTCAAAAAACAACCAAAAACATAGATTGCATTTTCATCTATTTAGTTTGCATTTAGTTGCATATCATATATTGTCTTTGAAAAATTCCAAAAACATTGCATTTGCATAAGTGACATGCCTGTTGAGACAAGATCAAGATCTAAGAATATGAGTGAACCAATGTATCAACCCATGGACAACATAGCAAATTCGCAGTTTCAAACTAGTCAAACAGTGCAAGTTGAAGGTTCATCAAACACATCTCTACCACCATATGGAACGGTTCAACTTGGACCACCACCATTATATGAACCAGTGTTTGTACCTATGAAACCAGGACATGGGAGTGTCCCACCAACTCCAAGAGGAAATGCACCTTTCAACTGGAATCAGCCCAGCTTGCAACATGAAATACAAACATTGTATGAAGAACCGACTCTCTCACAAGAATTTGGTTTAGATCAAGGCATTGGCCAAGAAACAAATCCAAATATCCAACCAGATTCTTCATCTGATTTCGATGATTCGGATGATGTTGACATGTTCCTTCAAAATCCAAAGATAACAAAAAAGATGGATAAGTTCTTGAGTAAGGTCTTTAAGATGTTTCCACAAAAATATCTTAACATGATGAGTAATGTGACCTCTTCAAGCGAACAAGTCAATGTGCAAAAACAACAAGGTGGTGAGTTGTTAAGTTTCTCTCCGCATCCAACTGAAGAAAATGTGCAACCTGAAACTTAGCCTACCTTAATGAGTAAACGTGCTTCAAAGGCATTGACAGTGACTATTCCTCGTAAGTCACCATTTGAGACAATAAATAATCCACTATTCAATGTAACACCTGCAATGCAAGATCAAACAAAGACCACGCAAATATTGACAAATATCCATCAACAAGAAGTAGTTCCTAATATGCATAAAATTGGATCAAAATCTGAGATGCAGGAAAGCTTCACGACTGGAATGCCTGATATCAATAATGTCCAAAGCAATTCCACGATGCAAAAAAGCTCTTATGTCTTGTTAAATTCAATATATTTGCCAAACACTATTGTGACAGATCCTTTGATAATGGCGACACAAAGAGCTAAGGATAGTGGTTTGTACCAACAACAATTGTTGCAACGATTGAATAATATACAAAAAGTGCAATCGAATGAACAAACAAGCAATGTACAACAACAACAAGTTCGCATTCGACAACAAAGTGCAGCGCCTTCGGCACCATTACAAGTTAATGCAAACTTGCAACCATCACAATGGATTGGACAAGCAACACAGCAAGTTAATGCAAGTGCCATACCCCATCCTAAGGAGCAGCAATGAAAACCATCTAAACAAAGTTTTTTACAATTGATGGGATACACACCATGACAACAATTGGCACAAAGTCAACATATTCCTATCTGTCAGCCTCAACACCAACATGTGCCACAATATGTGCCAAGGCAAACAAGCTATCCTACTTCACAACCGCAAGTGGCGCCTATGCAATATCAACAACCTACTCAATTGCAATATCAACCTAGGCTCCAAGAAGCACAACAACAAGGTCGATATCAAGGCATAGCACAACTGCAACAACAAGAGATGTACCAAGAACTTTATATGCCGGAAACGCCAAAAATGACCATTGTAGAGTATCAACAACCGATCGGAAATGCGATATATCAACAAAGAATACCAACCGGGATTAATGATGGACCTCTAAAATCTGATACAATTGCACAACAACTTGAGAAGTTGCAATGAAAAGTTGATGCATTAGAAACTAAAGGAACAAAGAAGTTGTATACAGATCAAGATTTATGTCCTAATCCATTTGACAAGAGTGTCTACATGCCTCCATTCCCTAAACATTTTGAGGCACCTAATTTTGAGAAATATAAAGGGAATGGCAATCCAAAAGATCACATTCGAGCATTTTTTGCAGCATGTACGGAAGTGAGCTATGAGGAGACATATTTAATGCGATTATTTGCACGAAGTCTCATGGGACAAGCCATGGATTGGTATTCACATCTGCCAGGAAATATAAAGACTTGGTCGGAATTGGCTCAAAAGTTTTTATCTCATTTCGCGTTCAATATCGACAGTGACGTGACTATGTCAGATTTATGCAATACCAAGCAAAAGCAAGGTGAACCATTAGTGACTTTCTTGCAACGCTGGCGAAGCTTGTATAGTCGTTCTTCTCTCGATATACCTGAAGAACAACAAGTGAATCTGTTTATCCAGAATTTGGTCCCAGAAATGATGTATGAGCTAAAATTGAAAAGTCCTAGTACTATAGAGAAACTCATTAAGAAAGGAATGAGCATTGAAACAACTCTTGTAGATAAAGGAATTATCAAGCTCAATAAAGACAGTGACAACACAAATTATTCAGGGGACAGAAATAGATTTTGGTATAAGAACAAGAATGTTACTAATGATGGTGTTGTTGATGCGAGAGCGGTGAATGCAAATCAACCCCCATTCACAATCAAGAAATTGAGTGTTCCTAACATGTCAACTATGGAACAAAATCAAGCACTAATGAGCAATGTTACTCAATAGTCGCAATATCAACAACATGCTCAACAACCGCAATATCAACAACATGCTCAACAACAGCATACTCAACAATATAATCAACAACAAGGCCAACAACAAAATCAACAATGCAAACCCTTCCGATTGCGGGATGGGCCGCCTCCACATTTTATGCCATTGGGAGAGCCTATCGAATCAGTAATGAAGCAATTAATACAAGTGAAATTTATCAAACTACCAGATATTAAGGCAGAACCAGCAGTAAAGCCGCATTGGTGGAATGATAATGCATACTGTGAGTATCATCGGTCCAAAGGACATAAAACTGCTTCATGTTTCCAATTGAAACATATGATTTAGGATTTATTAGAGCAAGGAGTAATTGAGGTAGATCCACCCCATTCAACCTCCAACACTGATCATACCATTTTCAAAACTCCTTTGCTTGATCATGACAAGGGTAAAGCGTCCTCTTCCAATTCTGCTCAAACGGCCAATTATGCAAATACCGGTTATCACAATGTTATTAATTGTTTTCATGCATCAAATGAGTATGTATCCACCTTGAGAATAAAAGGACAAGATCCTTCTTGTGCGGTCACCACTCATCGATCCAAAATAGTCTTGAAAGGAGCTCCTGCAGCTCCTCCCAAACCAACTCCTGCAAGTCAGTATAATCTTTTGGATCATATAGGAAAAACACCTGTGCAAATATCCATTCTAGAGTTGTTGAAAATGTCTCCCATGCATCGTGCAATCCTAGATAAAGCTTTGATTGAGTCCACTATCCCGACAGATATTGATGTTGACCAATTTCAAGCGCGGATTGGACATTTAGCTATTTCCCAAAGTGTCGCATTTTCTGATAGTGATATCTCACCTGATAAGCTCCCTCATAACGATCCTTTGCACCTTGAAGTCTTTGTCCATAATTGCAAAATCCAGCGAGTCTTGATAGATGGTGCAGCAGGTCTTAATATTTGTACCTTAAGAGTGGTCATTGGCCTTGGATATATAGAAAATGACATTGATGCTTCCAAAAGAATAACAATCAAAGCATATGATGATGCTAAATGCCCATCCAAAGGGATAATTACATTGCCTATAGGAGTTGGTCCAGTGACGGAAAACACTTTCCTACAAGTCCTAGACCTTGATCTCCCTTATAATATGATTCTTGGCCGTCCATGGATCCATGCAATGAAGGCAGTTCCATCCACCTATCATCAATGTCTAAAATATCCTTACAATGGAACTGAGATAACAATTCCAGGAGATCCTAATCCATTTTAGTTATGTGCTACCTTAAAGGGTACTCCTCAACAGCAAGTCCCAGTCAATAGAGAAGCCAAATCAGATGGTTATGTGGATCCTAATGCATTGTTAGATGCTGTCAAAGGAAAATTGAAGATACAGGACCAAGGGTGTGGAGAATATTCAATGGATCAAACATTCCGCTTCGAGAACTTACCAATATCTCCAAAATCATATGGCAAACCGCATTTATTGCAAAAGGAACCCAAGGTCATTATTCAATATCAGCCTCCTACTACATTTGCAAGATGGGGAGAACTTGACAAAGAAACTGTAGATGATGATGTCATAGATTGGCTCTATAAGGATCCAACTGAAACCCCACCTATCAAGTTGCCAGTGGAATTATATGGCAAAGGATTTACTATGCTGCAGAAGAAAGGATATGATGGCTGCAGTGGCTTAGGCCTAAACAACAATGGAAGGTTAGAACCTGTCATACCCAAGAGGTGACCCCCAACTTTAGGGTTAGGTTTTGTACTGTTACGAATTTGATCCACATCTACCAAAACGTCCACGTGTCGAAAAGGGCGTGATTCTGATGATGAAATAACACCTGAGGATACCCGACCCGAGACTGATTCTAATGAATGGGAGTGGAGTTCTTTTTCTTCTAGCTCCTATGCCCTTGACAATATCTTCATTGACCCTGATAATTTGCCTATGGAAGACAAACATGAAATAACTCCTCTTCCTAAAAAATGTCCTCATGCTTGGATAGAGTCATTTTGGGATCCAAGCTTCGAATCCGATACAAGCAGTTCAGATAGTGACACCACAGATGTTCACATTTTTACTATATTAGCCCTCTTTATCCTTACAATTGATGATGACATGCCCCTCATTTATCCCTAGCTTATCCAACATGACCAACAAGAACCGCTCACATTGGACTATTTTCAAAATGACGAAGCAATTGTAGAATTCCTTGGACTCTGGGAAGACATGCCACAAGGCGATCATAAGGTAGGATTTGCTATTGACCTGGATTCCACAACGTATTTTGGGGAGTCAACTCCCTCTTCCAGTCATGAAAAAGCAAAAGAAAAAGAAAAAAATCAAAAGAATAGATCTTTGGGTGAAAACTGTAAGGCACTCTCTGATCATACAAAAGTAAAAATAAAAGATGTACCTGCGGGTGAAAACCTTTCTGAGGTGCCCAAAGGTGGAAGAGTGGACGTACCCCTATCAATTCAGGATAAATCAACACTGCTTGTGGAGATGACTGAGGAAATCAATCTGGGAACACCTGACAACCCTAAGGTCATTCATTTTGCTGCCTCTCTGTCAAAACAAGAGAAGATAGATTTTATCAATTTCTTTCTAGAGAAGAAGATCAGCTTTGCATGGCCCTATGCAGATATGCCTGGCCTCGATCCAGAGTTAGTCCTTCATCATTTGCCATTGAAAGCAGATGCCAAGCCTGTTAAACAAAAACTTAGAAAGATGCATCCTCAGGTGGCTCTTTTGGTCAAAGTGGAACTAAAACAATTACTAGATGTGGGCTTCATCAGACCCATTGATTATGCAGACTGGATTTCAAATTTAGTACCAGTTAGCAAGGTAACTGGGGGCATCAGAATCTGCACAGATTTTAGGGACCTCAATAAAGCATGCCCTAAAGATGATTTTCCATTGCCAAACATAGACATCATAGTAGACATGACGGCTGGATATGAGATGCTTTCACTAATGGATGGTTTCTCCGGCTACAACCAAATTCGCATTGCTCCTGAAGATCAGCATAAGATAGCATTCACCTGTGCTTGGGGCACCTATTGCTGGAATGTGATGCCCTTCGGTCTCAAAAATGTAGGTGCAACATATCAAAGAGCAATGACGACAATTTTTCATGATTTAATGCATACTTTGATGGAGGATTATGTTGATGACTTGTTATGCAAATCTGTTACCAGAGATAGTCATCTAGCCATCTTGGGCCCCATCTTTGATAGAATGGAGACCTACAAAATCAGGCTCAATCCAAAAAAGTGTGTCTTTGGTGTTACAACGGGCAAATTACTAGGATACATTGTTTCTCACCGAGGCATTGAGGTCGACCCCGCCAAGGTCAAAGCAATAATGGATATGCCTCAACCTTCAAACCTCCGGCAATTAAGAAGTCTGCAAGGAAAGCTCTAGTCAATTCATCGCTTCATAGCTCAGTTGGCCGACAAATGTCATCCATTCCAAAATCTACTGCACAAAGGTGTCACTTTTAAATGGACTGAGCAATGTCAATCAGCCTTTCAAGCTCTCAAAGACTATTTGCTGTCACCGCCTATTCTAATGCCTCCTATAGAAGGAAAGCCCTTTTTATTGTATATCTCTGCAACTGAAACAACATTAGGAGTTCTCTTGGCTCAACAAGATGAGAATGGAAAAGAAAGAGCTATTTATTATATCAGCGGGACACTAGTTGGTTATGAATTAAATTATTCAACTATTGAAAGGGCATGCTTAGTAGTGATATTTGCAACGCAGAAACTCTGACATTATATGCTGAGCCACCAAACATTGTTGGTCGCCAAAATTGATCCCTTAAAATATTTGCTCAGCCGAGCAGCTTTGACAGGTCGCCTAGCAAAATGGGTCATGATTCTCAGTGAATTTGATATTGAGTATATGGAGCGAAAGGCGATAAAAGGATAAGTTATAGCAGATCAACTTGCAGAGGCTCCTATTTCTGATGATCATCCCATGCTGACTGATTTTCTAGATGAATCAGTCTTTGCTCTCACATCCTCTAATGAATGGAAGTTATACTTTGATGGATCCCACACCAAGTTCGGGTCCGGAGCCGGCATTCTGTTTGTCACCCCTCAAGGTGATGCTATTCCAAAATCCTACAGGATAACTTTCCATTGTACCAATAACATTGTAGAGTATGAAGCACTGGTCACAGGACTCCGAGTAGCCGTCCACTGGAACATCAAGCATTTGCAAGTCTATGGAGATTCTCAATTAGTCATCCAACAAGTCAATGATGACTACGAAACCAAAGATGAGAAACTTATTCCCTATAAGCACATGGTAGATTTCTTCAAGACAAAATTCACAGCTATCCATTTCAGTCAAGTGCCAAGAATGCAAAACAAGTCGGCGGATGCAATGGCTACAATCACTTCCACATTGAATATGCCTCATAATATGGACAAGTGTGAATTCTTGGTCGAACAATTGCTGGTCCCCTCTTTTGACATTTCGACAGCTGATGTGATGTGCGTTCTTGTTGGTCCCAACTCCTCGTGGTACAATGACGTATATCAGTACTTGAAATCCCAGACCTTACCACCTAACCTTTCCACGAACTAACGCTGAGCCTTTATCCGACAAACAGCCAAGTATGTCATCATCGCTGACACGCTTTACCGCCGTTCCTTTGACCATACCCTCCTTAGGTGTTTGGATTCTGACGAAGCACAAACAGCTTTACACGAGGTTCATGATGGTATATGTGGGGGCCATTTCAATGGTCTTAGCTTAGCCAAAAATTTGATTCGTGCTGGGTATTATTGGCCTACTTTGGAAAAAGATGTTCATGATTTTGTTAAAAAGTGCTACAAGTGCTAGATCCATGGAAATTATATTCATGCACCAGCCCAAGAGCTTCATTCTGTCATATCTCCATGGCCCTTTTCTCAGTGGGGATTGGATCTTATCGGCAAGATTCACCCAACATTTGCAAATGGACACAAGTTCATTATTACAGCTACAGAATATTTTACCAAATGGATCGAGGCTATCCCCATGACTTATATCACTGGTGTCCAAATTTCAAAATTCTTGCTGAACTATATCATATGCAGATATGGGGTACCCCTTGCCATAGTCACTAATAATGGTCGTCCCTTCAAGAATAAAGATGTTAAAGAGCTTTGTGAAAAATTTCATATTCAACACCATTTTTCCAGTCCATATTATCCACAAGGTAATGGTCAAGCTGAAGCATCAAATAAGACCATTATCAAGATCCTGAAGAAGGTTGTCAATGATGCTGGTCGAGATTGGCATGTGCAATTGAATCCAGCACTATGGGCCTATCGCACTTCTATCCGCACACCTACTGGTGCAACACCTTATTCCTTGGTGTATGGTGCAGAAGCCATTTTACCTTTGGAAGTTGAGATTCCTTCCTTGCGAGTCTCCTTGCAACACCTGATTGATGATGAGACACACAGAGTCTCTTGGTTGCATCAGCTTGAGATGTTAGATGAAAAGCATCAGACAGCTCTGACACATTTGCAAGCATATCAAAACCGTCTCCGTCGCTCTTATATTAAGAAAGTCAAAGGGTGACACTTCGAAGTGGGAGATATGGTTTTAAAGGCAAATCCTAAGAATGCACAGTCTACTGACATCATCAAAGGCAAGTTTGAACCTAATTGGGTTGGGCCTTTCATAGTAACTGCAGCCTATGGCTCGGGGGCATATCAGCTTGCGACTCCAGAAGGTGAACCTCTATCTGATCCTATCAATAGCATGCATCTTCACAAATACTGGGCATAGTTTTCTGTCAGATATTTCTTCAAATATGATCCTGAAAAAAAATCAAAAATCAAAAAAATCAAAAAAGTGAAAAAAAAAAAAAGAAAAAAGAAGAAAAAGCAAAAAAAAGTAAAGAGCAAAAAATGATTTGCCCTCTAGTGAAAACCTGGCAAACAGGCGCTTTGGGCAAGTACCATGGTGAAAACCTGGCAATCAGGCGCCATGAATAATGAGATTATTGTTTCGTCATCTATCATGACTTCTAGCTATGTTCTTTCTCGGCCGGTTTATCATGCCTATCTTCGTCTCGACCCAATGTTCTATTCCAGGCCTGTTATTGGCCAACATCACTGTCTTGCCTACTCTAGTTTTTTGTACATATGTTTTGGTCCTGGTCTATGTGTCTTTCAAATGCGCATTGGGTGCCTTCCCCTTGTCATGATCAATCACTGGAACTTTTAAATTGAAAAATGTCCTGGAAAAAATTCATAAAAATTTCAAAAATGTCCTGAAAAAAATTCTAAAAAAAAGAGTGCAAAACTGTCCTGAAAAAATCCTAAAAAACTTGAAAAATGTCCTGAAAAAATTCATAAAAATTGAAAAATGTCTTGAAATAATCCAAAAAAATTGCATAACGTCCTAAAATAAATCCAAAAAAATCAAATAAAGTCCTGAAAAAAATGAACAAAAAAATTGTAAAACTCAAAAAGCAAAACAAAAACACAAACAAACATTTTGCAATAAAGTATTCCCTTTGTGCATAGACAAATCACTGAGCATTCATCCAATGACAATCAATTCAACACTGTGCTTTAATGAAATCATGCTTTAACCAGATGAACTTTTTCAATCAAAACCAAACATTCAAACTGATCACAATTGTCATATCAATCAACCTCAAAATCATTTGTCCTTGTCTCTAATATCATGGGTCTTATACAGGGTGTGGTATACTCGAAACCAGACTGTGTCCTGTCTTAGATAGGGTACCGCATTTCCTAAAACCAGACAGCATGATCATCCTATCAACACTTTCAACTTTTGACAATGAAGATCAAGATGTTTGTCTGATTTGCTTGAATTTGTGTATCTTATCTTTTTACTGATTTATCTTTGGCTTCGATCATGTTCCTATGTTGCTTGATGATGTCACTGAGTGATTTAGAGTGACCGGGATGGTTCATGATCCTTTTCTTTTTTGTTGTGATTGTTGTTTGTCTGCGATGTGTCTGTCTTTTGCAAAAAAGGGTTGCATTTCAGCTCTGGCCTTCCATGCCATGATGCTACGCATCCATTTTGCTACATTAAATAAAGGTTCTCACCTACAAAGTGCATTACTGAAAGAAAGTTTTTCTTCGTCTCTAACTGTCCTCTATCTAATTTGTTCTTACTAACATTTCTTCCATCAATCTTGGTAGTCCATTCGAACCTATCATCTTCTGTCATTATTATCGATCAATTGGCCTCTTTTCTGCATGATTCCGGCCAATTCCTCGAGGGGGCATGCATATGTCATTATTATTGTTTGGGGAATTTTCATTATTGTTCTTTGAAACAATGCTTAAAATTGCATTGTCTCAAAGAGGGGCAAAATGTAGACACCTAAAAATGGTCAACGCTTGCAGGGTCATACTTTAACATTTGTGCATTGCCTCATTTTAGGTTTTTGCATCGCATTAACATTTATCCTATGTCACGCACTTGGTTTTTATCATTTGCAAGCATCGAGTCATTCTTCTATCATCTCGCCTTCGAATTTGGTCTTGTCGACAACAACCTCCAGTGATGATTTTGGTCGATCTTTGTCCTTGTCAATCTTGTCATATTGTGATCGATTCATCATCGATCCTTGTCCTTTCCAATCATGTCAATTTGGTCAATTTGTCATTGATTTTTGTCAACCAATCTCAACCAAATCATTTATCAACACTAGTCATTTATCAATTCAAAATCATGATCGAATCGGTATCAACTATCCTTTGTCAAGACCTAATTGTCGTTCTTGCATTGCTAATTCATCTCTTTAGGGTTTCGTGATTTCATCATTTAACCTTGCTTATCATTTTCTTCCTTTAGGATTAATAAATTACTTATTTATCCTAAGTCTTCTCATTACAATTAAATGTTCATTTAATTGGCTAATTATTCCTCTTTGTGAATTAATTAATAAATGACAAATTATTAATTAATTTACCTAATTTTCATCAATTTCTTATTTCCTCTTTTTCTAATTTTCTAATTTCATTATTTTCTAATTCCTAATTTCAAATTCCTCCTATTTCTCTCCTAAATTCATGGAAATGACATGTCAATTTGTCATAATTGACAATCAATCAATTTTGACATAGAAGTTGTCATAATTTGTCATAAATTATCAATCAACAAATTTTGCATAGAAAGTGCATAATTTGTCATAATTTGTCATAATTGACATAATTGATTTGCAATTTCCATTTGAATTGAATCATGCTAATCTTGTCATCTCTCCAATTCTTCTATAAATTGGATGAATTTCTTCAATCTTGGCTAATAACCCTTGAATTGATAATTATGCTATCGAATTTATGCTTCTAGTACTCTTGATCAACAAACCAATATCCATCTTGCTTTCAATTGTATGTGTGCACTTGTAGGTGAGATCCACAATCCAACCATTTGAAGAGGAAAGAAGAACAATGGAGCCGCATGGAAGGAGCATTCAAATCATCATCCGGTTTGCATAATATTTAGTTTTGTATGCTTTGTTTTCATGTCTCTATTGGATGTTGTTTAGGATAGATTCATTGCAATGAATGCTTTTGTGATTGAGCTATTATGTTTATCTTGCTTGTGATGATTCCTATTTCCTATGCTACAGTTACAACAACATAAATCCCTTAACCGGGTAGGTCCTAACAAGCCTTTTCCATCTAAGTCCCCTAACAAGGCAGCTCACAAAAGAGTGTTTAAATCCTTTAACCGGGTTGATCCTGATAGATCATTAAGCTCCTAGCTAGAGTGATAGGTAAATCCCTTAACTAGATGACTCCTAATAGGGTCTGCTCCTAATTGGGTGTATTGTAATCTCCTAATCGGACTAAGCTCCTAATAGGGCATACTTTAAAAAAGTACAAATTATTTTGGGTACCAATCCCCACCATGGTTTTTCCCATTTAGATTTCCAGATAAAAAATATTGGTGTTCACGTGTGGAATGTCTTTTCATAGTGTTTATGACTTCATTCATTATTTTTTATTATTGGTTATGTTAAGTTTACTATTGTTTATCAGAGATCTGTAAGTGGTTACATGTAATGTTAATGAATTGATAGATGAAGTATTCTAATTTGATAATAAGTCAGTGTGACTATGTGTTGATCAAATATCTAGTTGGTGAATATTCTGATTAATAAGACTGAATAAGTGGGTAACAAGTGTATGAGATCTGCTAAAGGGATAGATTCATGTATTAAATGATTTCAGATCTGTTGTAAATGGTATTTTGGTTTGAAGTTATATATTGTGTTAATAATGATTCTTCCCCCCTCTTAGTATTAACCAGATCCTCATAGAATTAACAATTGGTATCAGAGTTGTGGTCCTCTGTTTGCATAAAAGATTAACCACAAGAGGAAAAGATTCTAAGGAAGACAAGATGATGAAAAAAGAGGGTCCGAAATTCAACAAGGATAACTATAAGATCTAGAAATAGGATGAAGATATATCTCAAAGGTCTTGGTGCTCAATTCTGGAAACATGTTGAATCAACATATGTGGCTCCTACTACTGCTCCCTTGACACTAGATGAACTTAAAGGTAAATAGGAGAACATGCAAGCCCTTGAAGCTATTGTAAGTACTTTATCTAATTCTGAATATATTGATGTTCAAGGATTCGAAACTGCACATGAGGTTTGGGAAAAATTAGAAACAATTCATGGAGGAGATGAGCATGTACAAAGAGAAAAAGAGGAAAGCTTGAGAGGAAAATTTGATGATATGAAAATGCAAGAAGGAGAAAACATTGCACAATATGGTAAAAAAATTAAAGAATTTGTTGGTAGTATAAAAGGTGTTGGTGGTAAAATTGATGATGATGTTGTGGTAAGTAAAATGCTTAGAACTCTTCAACCTCAATATGCTATTAGAGTATCGACAATCCAATAACTGAGATCCATTTCAAAGGATATGGTAATTGTTGACTCTTTGATTGGTAATCTTACAAACTTTGAGTTAAATAGTTTTGACAATACTGTGGCAAAATCTATAGAATGTTCTTTTAAAGATTCTTTTACTAGTTCATCTGCTAGAAAAGGAAAGAATGTATGTTAAAGTCATGAGTGCAGATCTAGTCATGGAGGTAACTAGGAAAGTGAAGACAATGAAGATCAAGTAATGGAACTTGAAGCACTGCTACCCAAGAGATTTCCAAGAGGCACTGGTAAGTATAAAGGAAAGCTACCTTTAAAGTGTTTCTCTTGTAGTAAGATTGGTCATATTGCTGCTAACTTCCCTAACACCGATAACAAAGATAAGTTCAAGAAATTCAAAGGGCAAGGTAGAAAGCACTGTTATGTTGTAGAGGATGAAGGTGTGACCGATGAAGAATTTGAATATGAAGATGACAAATAAGAGATTGTGTTTGTAGCTGTAAAAGAGGAATTGTTTGATGAGAAGGCATTGGTTTCTCATGTAGAAAATAGTAATGAATGGATTATAGATAGTGGTTTTTCACACCATATGACCGGAGATAAGAGTAAGTTCCTAACTCTTAATGAATTTGATGGAGGTGTTGTTAGATTTGGAAATGACTCCCTGCATGGTGAAAATTAAAGGTTCTATTTCTTTGAATGGAAATAATAATATTAATGATGTATTTTGGGTTGATGGTCTGGAACATAATTTGTTAAGTGTTGGACAACTCAATGATAAAGGTTATTTTCTTTAGTTTAATGGTGGAATCTATAGAATTCTTGGAGGAAATGGTGAACTAATTACTACTGGAAAACAAACAAGAGGTAACTTATTTCGTTTAAATACTAATATCAATAGTTGTCTAGTTGCAAAGATGGAAGATAGCTAGTTGTGGCACAAGAGATATTGTCATATGAATTTTGATAACTTGGTGAAGGTAAACAAGTCTAGTGTTGTGAGAGGATTACCACAAATTGTTAAACCAGATAATGTGATATGTAAAGATTGCCGAATTGGTAAGATGACCTCTATTTCATTTAAGAGAAAGAAGTGTACATCTAAAAATATTTTGGATTTGGTTCATATTGATCTCTGTGGTTCTATGAGAAAAAAAAGCTATTTTGGTGATAGATATTTCATGCTTTTTACTGATGACTATTCTAAGATGATGTGGGTTACATTCCTAAAGGAGAAATCTGAAGCCTTTAGTAAATTTAATGCATTTAAAGCTCTAGTTGAGAATGAGACCAATAAAAACTTGAAATCCTTAAGATCTAATCGAGGAGGAGAATTCACATCTGATGAGTTTATCAAGTATTGTGATGAACATGGTATCAAGAGACAAATTTCTGCTTCAAGGAAACCACAAAAAAATGGTGTAGCAGATAGGATGAACAAAACAATTGTTGATGCTGCTAGAACAATATTATTACAAAGTAATATGCTTAAGATGTTTTGGAGAGAAGCGGTAAGTACTACATTCTACACATCAAACTAGATACTTGTAAAGAAAGACAATAATAAGACACCTTATGAGCTATAATATGGTAAAACTCCTTGTGTTAGTTATTTCAAAATCTTTGGAACTCAATGTTCTATTAAAAAGAATAACTAAACTAGAAAGTTTGATGCAAAATCTGATGAAGGACTATTTCTTGGTTATTCTTCTAAAAGAAAAGCATATAAATGCTCTAATAAGAGAAGTAAGAAAATGGTTGAAAGTGTTAATGTGAAGGTGGATGATTTGTAAAATAAATCTGAAGGATCAAGTAGGTATGAACCCGAAAAAGATGATAATGAAGAAAGATTGGTGATCTTTGATTCATAAGCATAGAATAATGATCAACCAAAAAATGCAGTATTAGGTGCTTAACCGGCAAGCGAGGATAGTGAAGAAGAAAGTAGTGAATCGACTGGTGAATCAGATGAGGAATATGTAGAACTGACATAGACTATACCTAGATAAGTGAGATTAAATCACTCTCAGGACTAGATAAGTGGTGATAGGAATGCAGGTGTGTAGGCCAGGAGGAACATTAGAGAAAATTATTGTTTGATCTCTACAATGGAACCCAAGACAATTAAGGAATCACTCAAAGACAATGACTGGGTGAAAGCAATGAATGAGGAATTAGATCAAATAGAGAAAAATCAGACATGGTCACTTGTTCCTAGACTGAAGGACAAGAATGTGATTGGAACTAAATGGGTCTTCAGGAATAAGTTAAATGAAGATGGAAAAGTGGTAAGAAATAAGGCAAGGTTAGTCTACAAAGTGTTGATATGTGGCGACTGATCAACAAAGTACTATAATAAAACCCTAAAAAGGCTGACTTTGTTTGTTGTCCTAAAAACACATGTTATAAGCGGCTGGGATGCTTAAGGCATTGTAAGGCTAATGTACTATTTTTGCTGGATAATAAGATTGGATGACTGTGTATGGTGGACATAACCCATTCTGGGTGAACCACGTTGAATCTCTATGTTATCTGTGTCCTATTTTATTTCTTTATCTTTTGTATTTAAATTTGCATATAATTGTTAGTTCATATTTGCTTCGGATCTGCTAGAAACCATAACAATTGGTATCAGAGCGAGGTTTTCTATAAATTGGCAGGACTTTCAAATTTGAGTAGGAGCAATGGAGGATTACCTGTATCAAAAGGATTTGTGGCAGCCATTGGAAGGAAAGGAAAAGAAAGCGACCACAATGTCAGATGAAGAGTGGGACATTTTAGATAGAAAGGCACTAGGATCCATTCGATTGTGCCTTGCACCATCTATAGCATTCAATATAAAACAAGCAAAAAAGATTGTAGATTTGATGGCGAAATTGGCTAAGTTGTATGAGAAACCCTCAGCTTCGAATAAGGTATTTTTTATGAAGCATTTGTTTAATTTGAAAATGAGTGAGGGAGGATCTGTAGTGAAGCACTTAAATGAATTTAATACAATTACTAGTCAATTGTCTTCGGTAAAAATTACCTTTGCAGAAGAGGTTAGGGCTCTCTTGATTTTATATTCTTTGCCAGAAAGCTGGAATAGCTTGGTTATGGCTATAAGTAACTCTGTCTCTGGTAAAAATACTTTGGTATTTGATGATATTTTTGGTGTTATCCTAAGCGAGGAAATGCGAAGGAAAAGCATAGGTGAGACTCCAACATCATCAAGTAATGTTTTGAATGTGGAGAATAGAGGAAGATCAAAGGAAAGAGGAAAAGGCCCTTGGAATGAAAAGTCACAAGGGAAGTCAAAGAAAGGACGCTCTCAATCTAGAGGAAAGAAAGATTGTTGGTACTGCAGAAAGCCTGGTCATCTAAAGAAAGACTATTGGTCTCGAAAAACAAAGAAGGAGACAAAAATGAAAATGATAGTAAGGAAGCTAATATTGCAAGTAATACTTTACAAGATGCTTTAATCTTATGTTTGGATAATGTTAATGATTCCTGGGTAATAGATTGTGGGGCTTCATTTCATGCTACACCCTATAGAAAATATTTTCTAGATTATGTTCAAGGTGATTTTGGACAGGTATATTTGGGTGAAGATGAGCCCTGTCAAATTGTTAGAAAAGGAAAGATAAAGATCAAGTTGCAGAATGGAAATGACTGGTTTCTACAGGAGGTAAGACATGTTCCTAATTTAAGAAGAAATTTAATTTCTGCAGGGTAACTAGGTAGTGAAGGTTGCATAGTTACTTTCTCAAACAATATCTAGAAGGTCAGTAAAGGATCATTAGTAGTAGCTAAAGGTGAGAAGGTAGGCACATTATATCTATGTACTGGTAACACTTACTCTACCCTAGCTACTACAGATAAAGTTACTATAGGGACAACAACAACAAATGTTGCAAGAATAGATTCGATAATGTGGCACCATAGGCTTCGACACATGAGTGAGAAAGGGATGAAAATACTTCACTTCAAAAATCTATTGCTAGGACTAAAGAAGATTGATTTAGAGTTTTGTGAAAACTATGTTTATGGTAAACAGAAAAGAGTCAGATTTATCAAGGTTGGGAAAGAGAAGAAGAGTGAGAAGTTAGAGCTTGTGCATTCAGATGTATGGGGACCGGCTCAGGTAGCATCTCTTGGTGGCTCTTGCTATTATGTTATTTTTATTGATGACTCAACTAGAAAAACATGGGTATATTTCCTAAAACAAAAATAAAATGTTTTTGAAACTTTTAAGAAATGGAAAGCTTTGGTTGAGAATGAGACAGGAAAAAAGTTGAAGTGTCTCAGATTGGATAATGGAGGTGAGTATTGCAGCAAAGAATTTGAAGATTACTGCTCCTTAAATGGGGTTAGAAAGTAGAAGATAGTTCCAGGAACTCCACAGGAAAATGGTCTATTAGAGAGAATGAATAGGACTATCATGGAACGCGTGAGGAGCATGAGATTGCATGCTGGATTACCCTTACATTTTTGGGCAGATGTTATACATACTGTTGTCTATTTGATAAATAGAGGACCTTCAACCCCTTTGGATGGTGGTATTCCAGAGGAGGCATGGACTGGTAAAAAGGTAAATTATTCTTTTCTGAAAACCTTTGGTTGTGAAGCTTTTGTCCATATTGATAAAGAAAACAAAACCAAACTTGATGATAAATCTTAGAAATGTACCTTCATTGGATATGGGATAGATGAATATGGCTATCGGTTATGGGATTTTGAAAATAAGAAAATAATTAGAAGTAGAGATGTTATATTAAATGAGAAGGTTATGTATAAAGAACAGATGCAAGAAAAGAAGCATGGACATGACAAACAAGAATATGTGGTGTTGGATGAGATTCCTGAAAATGAAATGCCATAGGTACCTAGTGCTCAGCAACAACAGATTGTCCCACAAACTCCTACAAGTGTTAAACATTCTACAAGGTCAAGTAGACCCCCTGAAAGATTTTCTCCTTCTTTGTATTCTATATTATTAACTGATTCTGGTGAACCTGAAGAATACAAAGAAGCAATGCAGGTGGATGCCAAACAACAGTGGGAGCTAGGCATGAAAGAGGAGATGGACTCCTTGATGAAAAATAAGACTTGGGACTTAGTCCCTTTACCTGTAGAAAAAAGAGCCTTTTCTAACAAATGGGTTTATCGGCTGAAGGAGGAGGAAGGAGGTTAGAAAAGATATAAGGCCAGACTTGTGGTAAAAGGTTTTGCACAAAAAAAGGGTATAGATTATGATGAAATATTTTCTCCAATTGTAAAAATGACTTCAATTAGAACTATGTTTAGTCTTGTGGCTGCAGATGATTTACATCTTGAACAATTAGATGTCAAAACAACTTTTCTCTATGAAGATTTGAAGAAGGAAATTTACATGTTGCAACCACAGTGATATGAGGTCAAAGGTAAGGAGAACTTGGTGTGCAGGTTGAAGAAAAGTGTGTATGGCCTAAAGCAAGCACCTCGACAATGGTATTTAAAATTTGATAGTTTCATGGCTGAACATGGTTATCATAGATGTCATTCTGATCATTTTGTATATTTTAAGAGATTGGATAATGGTAGTTATATTATCCTGTTTCTTTATGTTGATGACATACTTGTTGTTGGGTCTAACATGCAACATATAAATGATCTTAAACAAAAATTAGCCAGGTCATTTACTATGAAGGATAGCTAAGAAAATTCTCGATATGAGGATTACACAAGACAAGAAAAATAGAACCTTGAATTTGTCCCAAAGCGAATATATAAAGAAGGTGTTGAAAAGATTTAACATGCAGGATGCAAAAGCAGTTAGTACACCTTTGGCTAGTCATTTCAAATTGACTAAGGAGATGTGCCCAAAGGCATAGGAAGAGGTAAATAAAATGTCTAACATCTCGTATTCATTAGCTATTGGTAGTCTGATGTATGCAATGGTATGCACAAGGCCAGATATTGCACATGCAGTGGGAGTTGTGAGCAGATTTATGAGTAATCCGGGTATGGAAGATTCGAATGCTGTGAAATGGATTCTTCGGTATTTGAAAGGAACTACTACGAAGGCATTATGTTTCAAAGGATCTAATGCTTCTCTGAGTGGATTCATTGACTCTGATCTGGCAAGAGATATTGATTCATGGAGGAGTACTACAGGGTATGTTTTTACTATAGGGGAAACTGCAGTCAGTTGGAATTCTAGGCTGCAAAAGGTTGTTGCACTTTCAACCACTGAAGCTGAGTATGTTGCTGCTATAGAAGCCAACAAGGAGATGATTTGGTTACAACATTTTTTGGAGGAATTGGGTCAGACACAGGAGGATCGTCCATTGTATAGTGATAGCCAGAGTGCCATTCATCTTGTGAAGAACTCTTCTTTTCTTTCAAGGACAAAGCACATTCAGCTCAGGTACCACTTCATCTGGACTGTTTTGGAGGAGGGTCAGTTATGGCTTGAGAAGATTCACACAAGTGAGAATCCTATCGATATGTTCATGAAGGTAGTTCCACAGGAGAAGCCAATTTCTTCATCAGTTTCTGTTGGTCTTCTTGATTGATAAGTGTGGAATTTATACGAGTCAAGTCCAATTGTTTTATCCAGTGGATGTTGCAAGTATAGTGGTGTTGTCTAGTATCACTCTCCAAGTGGGAGATTATTTGGTGTGGAGCCTGATCAGTCTCCAAGTGGGAGATTGTTGATATGTGGCGACTGATCAGCAAAGTACTGTAATAAAACCCTAAAAAGGTCGACTTTGTTTGTTGCCCTAAAAGCACATGTTATAAGCGACTGGTATGCTTAAGGCATTGTAAGGTTGATGTACTATTTTTGCTGGATAATAAGAAATATTGGATGGCTATGTATGGTGGACGTAACCCATTCTGGGTGAATCATGTTAAATATCTATGTTATCTATGTCTTATTTTATTTCTTTATCTTTTGTATTTAAATCTGCATATAATTGTTAGTTCATATTTGCTTCGAATCGGCTAGAAACCCTAACACAAAGGATATGCACAGGAAGAAGGTGAAGACTATGGTAAAGAAAATTTACCGATTACAAGATTGGAAGGAGTAAGGATGTTGCTGACATTTGCTGCATATAAGGCATTCAAAGTCTACCAAATGGATGTCAAGTCATCCTTTTGGAATGGAATTCTTGAAGAGGAAGTATACATTGAACAACTAGATGGTTTTTCCTTGACCGATGATAAGGACATGGTATGTAAATTGCATAAATCTTTGTATGGTCTAAAGAAAGCACTAAGAGCATGGTATGGGAGATTACATGCACATTTTATCAAGATTGGTTTCCAGCATACCAATGGGGACATTAATATTTATCTAAAAAACTAATGGAGGCAAGATGCTAATAGTTGAAGTATTTGTAGATGACATAATTTCTGGTGGAGATGATAATATGAGTATGGACTTTGCTGATGAGATGAAAAAGGAATTTGAGATGTCTCTAATTAGTGAAATAAAGTTCTTTATTGGATTACAAATCCAACAACTAGATGGTGGTATTTCTATTTGTCAAAGCAAGTATATTAAAGAGGTGCCAAAGTCTTTGGGCATGCAAGACTGTAAACCATTAGGTACACCAATGGTAACAAGCTGCAAGTTGACAAAGCAAGATGATTCACCTGATGTTAGTGAAAAATAATATAGGTCTATGATTGGTAAACAACACTATGTTGTACATAGAAGACCAAACATTGCTCATGTTGTTGGGTTAGTTGCAAGATTCCAAACAGAGCCCAAAGAAAGTCACATGGTGGTTGTTAAGAGGATTTTCTGATATCTTAAAATAACATTAGACTATGGATTATGGTATCCCTGCAAAGGAAATTTCACTTTAGATGTTTTTACTGATGCGGATTGGGTAGGCAATGTGGATGATAGGAAAAGCACAACCAGTGGAGATTTTCTACTTGGAGGAAGACTTGTAGCATGGACAAGCAAGAAACAAACTTATGTTTCTCAATCTACAGCTGAAGCTAAGTATGTTGTTGCATCCATGAATTGCACACAGGCCATATGGATGAGATGTGTGATAGAAGGATTCAAGATAGATGTGTTTGAACCATTGACTATCTATTGTGACAATACGAGTTCAATAAATATTTCCAAGAATCCTGTACATCATACAAGAAGCAAGCATATAAAGTTGAAGTATCATTTCTTAAGGGAAAGAGTTCAGGAGAACGAGGTAAAGATGGAGTATGGGAAGAGTAAAGATCAGTTATCTAATATCTTTATTAAACCATTGCCAAAGATTACTTTTGAGTTTCTTAGAAGTAAATTAGGGGTTAGACCCCTACACTGGAAGAATTAAGATGTTGGAGTTGCATCAATCCTATGGATTTCATGTTTATCTTCACTAAGGATTTATGAAGATGTGAGCTACTTTGTAGGGGGAGTGACTCTAATGCTATATGCTATGTTTTATAGTTCTCATCAGATTGAAGTCAAGTGATGCATTTTTAACTTTGACATTGCTATTAAAAGGGGAAGAATAAAAAGAAATTAGCTAATCAGTTATGGAGAAGAAAAAGAAATTTGATGATCAAGCTTGAGGAGAAGAAAAGATAGTGAAGACCGGAAGATGCAGAGACTGACAACTAATATGCTAAGATATAGATGATTGGCATATATGATTGTACTGATTATATAAATGATTGGTTTTGCCATCAATACCAAAGGGGGAGATTATTGGCATGATTGGCATAACTGATGCAGATGAGTTGATGACTATATCGATAGAAGATTTATGATGACATGATCAGTTATTTGTGTTGTCATTGATGGAAACCTATGTCAATTAATGTTTGATAATGGTTACAGATGATCTTTCATGTCTAACTTGTTGGATAAGTAATTTGGTCTACCAAATTTAGAATTTGTAAGTATGACAGGGTTTATCGGCAGGACTGAGAATTAGGACTTCAACCGGTGAAAAAAAGATTTTGATGGAATTAGTAAATTGTGATGGTTGGAGACTTGTGGTTTGAGACATAAGATTTTATGATAGATTTGTGTATGACTGGAACTACATCCTATGTTGATTACCGAAAGGCATGTTTTGAATTTTTGATGGAGTAGTACTAGGAATTTAGGACAGGTTATGAATTCACTCAACTGGTAATGATTTTTGATATGATGGTGATTGGTGGAGAATCTACATGAAGGAGATAACACAAAACAACCCACGTGAATAATTTGAATTATGTTTTGGTGCAGAAGATGGTAGAATTTCTCGGGAATGTGCAAAGGGCTTAGCGAAATGTTTCTAAGGGTTTGACTTTTGTAAAGATCTGATTTTTGTGATGGGTTATGAATAATCAGTTGATATTGCATTGTAAATTGTTGTAATAATCTAGATATTGATTTGATATGATCTATATTGTAAATTCAAGATTTAATTAGGTTTTATGGCTGACTTACCTGTTATGGCTATTTAGGGTGACACAATTGATGTTTCATGTGTCAGTAGCATTTGGAGAATGAGTTAAGCCATCCTAAAGAAGATAGAGATCTGCCTGAGTGTTGTAAACTATGAAGCATAACTAGATCTGATTTAGCAAGCTAGAAGTGCAAAGTAACAAATCATTTTTCATTGTTGTTCCCTAATAGTTACAACAACATAAATCCCTTAACCGAGTAGGTCCTAAAAGGACTTTTCCATCGAAGTCCCCTAATAGGGAAGCTCACAAAAGAGTGTTTAAATCCTCTAACCAGGTTGATCCTAACAGATCATTAAGCTCCTAGCTAGTGTGATAGGTAAATCCCTTAACCGGGTGACTCCTAATAGGGTTTGCTCCTAACCGGGCTAAGCTCCTAACAGAGTGTAATTCAAAAGGGTACAAATTATTTTGGGTACCAATCCCCACCATGGTTTTTCCCATTTGGGTTTCCATGTTAAAAATCTTGGTGTTCATGTGTGGAATGTCTTTTCATAGTATTTATGTTTTCATGCATTATTTCTAATTACCGGTTACGTTAAGTTTACTATTGTTTATGAGAGATCTATAAGTGGTTACTGGTAATGTTAATGAATTGATAGATGAAGTATTCTAATTTGATAATAAGTCAATATGAGTATGTGTTGTTCAGATATCTAGTTGGTGAATATTCTGATTAATAAGATTGCATAAGTGGGTAACAATTGTATGAGATCTACTAAAGGGATAGATGCATGTATTAAATGATTTTAGATCTGTTGTAAATGGTATTTTGATTTGAAGTTATAAATTGTGTTGATACTGATTCACCCCCCCAACTTAGTATTAACTCGATCCTCATAGGATTAATAGTATTGATGACCAGAAGAGTACAAGTGGAGGTGCATTCTACTTAGGAGAATGGTTAGTATCCTGACAAAGAAAGAAGCAAGATTCAATGTCATTATCTATTGTTGAGGCTGAGTATATAGCACTTGCTACATGTTCACAGGTATTATGGATGAAGAAGACACTGAAGGACATATAGGTGGAGATACCAGAACCTATTCCAATCTGGTGTGATAACTCAAGTGCAATAAACATCTCCAAGAATCCATTAATGCACTCAACAACAAAACACATTGTAATCAAGTATCACTTCTTGAGGGAGAAGGTAGAAGACAAGGAGGTCATAGTAGGGTATGTTCCAACTGGTGAGCATATTGCTGACATATTTACCAGGATTCTTCCTTTGGGAACATTTGAGTACTTGAGACAAAAGTTGAGAGTCATCCCACCATCATGCAACACTTAAATGTGTAGGGAGTTGTATGGTTCATGGGGAGTCAACAATTATTATTATCTTATAACTCTTGAATCGTGAACAATGGACACAAGGGGAGAATGTGTCCCATGGGTTGAAGGCATGAGTTGTAATTTAGCTTGTCCAACTTTTGATTCCATAATTTCTAAAGAGAGAGAATAAGGTTGGAGTCTAGTAGTATGATTGTTGTCAGACTAAGGTTCCCTTTGCCATTTTTGTCAAAGGGGGAGAGAAACCAGTACAGAAAGTGTTGACATCAATTCCAAAGGGGGAGATTGTTCGCATTGAGTTGTCATTGATGTCAACTGGTATTGTAGGTTACCGATAGAGTATGTCAATCATTATGGGAGAATAGTTAACATGATATCATTGATGTCAACTGATGAGTAGGAGTTGTTGGCATGATCATATACTAAGTGTCAACCGGTATGAAGAAGATTGAACCAACATAAAGATGACATGAATGGTGGAAGAGAAGTATGTTTTGAGTTGACAGATGATATCACTAGTATGAGGTGAGATGTAAGAGTGTGTTGGCACGCTTGAGTGATAAATAGTAAGGCATAAACTAGTATGAAGGTTGGTTGTTTGTTCGTGATGAAGAGGCAGAATGTTATATGAATCACAACAACACCCTATTAGCAGAACAAAAAGAATGGCATGAAGACATACCGGAAGGCAAGTTGAATTGTCATGAGGATGTATTGTTGGTAAGAGTGATTGTTTAGTGTGTTGGAAATATTGACAAGGGTTTATACCGGTAGAAGGAATTTCTAGATGTTCTAGTTTGAACCAACCCTATGTAGGTGAGTTGAATGTATGTTTATGTGTGCCCCAAGGAACTAAGGTGGAAAACATTCAAGTAGGTGAAATGTTCATTGACATGGTTGTATGTGTAGTAGGTGGTCATTAAATGATAAAACTGCAAATCATGGGTTGATAACAGACTGATGCAGCTTGAGGAAGAATGGATGACAGAGAATGATAAAACAATTAAGGGATTGTGATCGAAGCATGAAATATGATTGCAGATTGACCTCGAGAAATAAACATCTAGATCATAAATGTGTCGATCAATTTCAAGGCTGGAAAACAGGGTTAGGTTTGCTACTTCTGGCAAGCATTCTTTGGACAGATGAAAAACATGTGATGATGTATCCCTTCAAAGTAGGTGAGCGATCCAAGGTAGATCACATCATATTGGAGATAGATTTGATCTGAGGAGGGACTCCTTAATTGTCCTAAGTTTGAATTAGTTTTTGGTGAGAACCCTCAAGTTTAAAGATGCCAACTTGAAACTGATATGTGTAGATGCTGGAGAATGAATGTGAGTGGGTAAAGTCTATTTGAGTGAAAAATAAGAAAAATATGAAGTGTTTGTGTAGTGGTGAGAAGGAACAAGAAAAATAGTGTAAAGGATAAATCGACAGAGTAAGTGAAGAACATAGAGGTGTCAAAACCGGCAAAGGCAGAACCTAGAAATGTGTGGTCAAGTGTGAATTGAATCCAACAGTTAGAGGGAGAGAATTTTTAGCAGAGTAAGAATCTACAGAAAGGCATTGTTGTTGGGTGTGTGGATTTTTCACAGACCGGTAAGATTGAAATCGGTAGTGCAGAGTATTGAAGGGTTCCAAAATTTCATTTGCAATAGGGAATTTATTTGTATCTTCGTATTGTCTTCACTAAGTAGGTGCTTAGTGCAGGGGTTGTAGCTCCTTTCGGTTGTAGCCTATAAATTGATTAGGGGTTGGTGCTCCTTGGGGTGGTGCCCTAAAATTGTAATTAGATCATTTTCATTGTGAGGCTAGATTAAAGCAGAAGATCTCCAACAACTATTCTCATCGAGGTTTTTCCCACATTGGGTTTTCCTCATATATCTGGTGTTATGTGATGCATTCTTGTGTATGTGTTATATTGATTTTATATCAAATCCTTTCACACACTTAGTTTTCATTGTTTGGTTTATCGGTCAACACTCTCTTTGTTTTATATTGTACCGGTATATCCCTAATTAGGAAATAAGTGTTTAAATCATTGATTCACCCCCCTCTTAGTTATCCATTGTGTCCAACAATAAGACCAATTCATTTGAGATTTTTGATGTGTGTTATGATGAGTTGTGAGAGTGGGAAGATTGTATGAGCGATTTTGCAAAGTTTTGTGTGTATGATTGAAGGTTTTGTGCTCTGGTATATGACAGAGCAGCAGAATAGAGCAAAGAGATAGGACAGTGGCAGAATACTACTTGAGCTTAACTGAAACTGGTTATTGGCATATTTAGATGCTACTATTCAGTTTAGTCATTCTTGTTATCATTTGTAATCACTTATAAAGTAGTGATCCTTCCTCCGGGTTGTAGCCCTCTTTTATAATTGAAAAGTGAGCTCTAGGCAATGTGCCTGAATGCATGTGCATTCTCCTCTTGTAATATTAATATACTCCTGATCACAGTATTATAATATTGTGGGTTCCAATCCCATCATGTTTTTCCTTTTTTGGGTTTTCATGTAAAAAAAATGATGTTATGGTTTTGTGCTTGTTTTCATTTTATTTATGCACTTTACTTTTATTCATTTGTATCTGGTGGTTAAAGAATCAGTTGAAGAAAGTTATTAATTACAAAACACTGATTCACATCCCCCTCTTAGTGTTAATTGATTCCAATAATTGGTATAAGAGCTTAGTTACTCCGAGGAATCCTAACAGCTTGAGGAAGATCTATAAGATTGAATCAATGGACTCCGGTT
This sequence comes from Cryptomeria japonica, assembly GCF_030272615.1. Classification (NCBI taxonomy): domain Eukaryota; kingdom Viridiplantae; phylum Streptophyta; class Pinopsida; order Cupressales; family Cupressaceae; genus Cryptomeria; species Cryptomeria japonica. Next base: position 438,332,122 of record NC_081412.1, on the reverse strand, counting down.
TGTAAAGACAACTTTTTGTAGCACTTGAAGACCTAGATGCAGCAAGGAAAGAAACAAGTGACCTAAGAAGAAATTTTAGTGATGCTGAAAATTTCATTGAGTCATTGAATTATCAAGTGAATAGATCTAGAGAAAAGAGAAAGGAGCTAATGGACAAACTTAAGGATAAATAAGTGAAATGCATTGATAATCAAGACAAGATAGATGAATGTGAAAAACATGCTAGAGATAATGCAGTCTTGAATAATGAAATGCAATCCATTGTGATGAAGTTGACAAAAGAGATTGAAGATAGGAAGAAAAATGAAGAAATCCTGACTCAGTCATAGAAGGATAGATCTAATGAATGTTGCAGATTGAATCATGAAAATGACCTGCTAAAACTTGAACTAATAAAATCCAAGAATATCGAGCAATATCTTGAGAGACAAATTATAATTCTGAGAGATGAACTTACCACTACTAAGGAGTACAAAGAAAATTTCAATTCTAGCTCAGCCAGGTTGGATGAAATGCTACAAAGTCAGAATAATAAAGGTGATATGGGAGGACTTGGATTTGAGAAAGGAGAAAGCTCTGGATCTAGTAAAACCAATCATCAAAAGAATAAGAAACCTCTGGTAAGACAACCTAATGCTTATAAATTCAATGGTAAATGTTTTGTTTTCAATAAATTTGGTCATATAGCAAGTCAATATAGAAATAGAGAAAATCAGAATACTACATCATTCTTCGGTCAATGTTTCAATTGTAATAAGTATGATCATAAGTTAGTTGAATGAAAAAGTATGGTAAATAGGAGAGATGTGAGATTCTATGCTTGTGGAAGATTTGGACATATTGCTAACCTATACAAATCAAAGGAAAATCAATGGAATTTTAGTCCTAATCAGAGAAACAACATTGTTTATTATGCAGACAAGAACAATGAAGATAATAAGGGAAAAAAAAGGTTGAAGAGATTAAAGAGTAGCACAAGAAGATGTGGGTTAAGAAGGAAGATTCAAATGCATCAAATGGCTCCACACCTAATTCTGGTGTTGGATCTTCATTTGGTAACTAAGGCATTTGGCCTTAGGGGGAAGCTTTTTGTGCAAATCCTTAAAACCCCCTTTGCTAAGATCTATAACCGGTTGTGGATGGTTGCAAATGATTGTAAATGGTTGTGCAGATGATCATGATGCTCTAGTACAATGTTCATAAGTTTTAGGGCATCGAGAAGGACTTAAGGGTTGAGCAATTATTGCACCTTAAAGTTAGGTATTTGAAGGATAAAAAGGGATTTTAAATTTTTTTTTTCACATTACATGTGAAGTGAAGGAGAAGAAGAGTGTGGCGAAGAAGTTTGTGTAGTGAAAATAGGCTTATGAAGATTCGTCAAATATTTCTTGCATCCGGTTGAAGTCAAAAAGGTATTTTCTGAAGTTCGAAGCTATTTTTTCATAGCCTAGATTGCAATAATAGCATCTTCTAGTTTTGGTGTGGTGACTCTACTTGTTGTTGAGATAACTGAAAGGGCAAGGCCTCAATTCAAGAAGCATCCATACAAATCAATGGAAGATGATCTGAATGGTGCATTCTCATTTGTTTTGTATGGAGTATTGCATGTCGAGGACATTAGGGCATACATCCACTGCAGTATTGAGGATCATGGAAATGCAAAAATTCTATCACTTTACACCAACAACATGATTGACGATATGCGCAATCTCAAACTTGATTTTGAATCTTTGCAGGATAAGGGTTTCATTCAATTCATGAACTTTTTGGTTTTCGATAAACTTGAATGGGTTAGGTATATTCTAGGAAAGGTACATGATGAATTCACATGGATAGACAAACCATACAAGATTACTAAGAGTGCTATCCAGGCAATAACATGTTTGAATGCAACTGGTGAAGTCCCCAGCCTGAGAAATGTGAAGAACACAACTGTAATAGAGGTAACTAGTTCACAGCATGACAATAGATCAATGACAACTACTGATATTATTGAGTATTATGTGAGATTTTCATCCATGGTGACTGGATATAAGATATATCAATCTAAAAGATCTAATTCAGTCTCTGGTACTGCAATTTATGCAACATATCAAATTATGAATGAGAATAAGTTGTATGACTTGTGCGGACTACTAATGAGTAAATTGATGAGAAATTTAAAGAAGATTAAGAAAGATAAGAAGCATGTCTTTAAGTTTGGCACTTTATTTCATGAATGAAATCCTTGGTGTAGGTAAGGTATAGTGGACATATGATAAACTGGGGACTGTAAAAATTAAGGAAGCTTTGCAAGGATTGGGTGATGGACAAGCACAAAAAGCTATCTTATGGGGCTATTTCAAAACATTCCAAGACATGATGCAGAGTAGGAAAAGGATCCTGAAGGAAATTGTAGAGAAATATGAGGATACCATATGCTTCATGGTGGAAATTGATCAATGCTTGATGGAAGAAGCTGAGCCAAGAACAGTATGGAACATGCCCACGGGGTATGAAGTTGATGCTAATACTCTTGACATGTATGCTCAACATCTTTTGAGAAAGCCAGTGGATGAGAAGGAAGAAAGATTTGGTACCTATAAAGAGAAGAGTCTAAGCTTGCATTCTCAATTTACTAAGCTTAGTATGCAGAAGAGAGTAAGGAAAGAAGTTTAAAAACTCACTGAAAACATTGGTGTAACAAAGGAAGCTATCCATAGGGCTAGAGAGAAGAATATCCTGAAAGAGGAGGACATAGTGAAACCAAAGAAAAGTAAACCTTCCTCTACTCCTTCCAAGCCCAGGCAAACAAATTCAGCACCCTCCTTTGGTGCTCAAAATCTTGTCCCTCCACCTAAGCCTGAAAACAAATAATCCAATGGAGAAGAGAAGAGAAAGAAAGGGAATCCTAAGAGAATATATATGGCAGCCATTGCTGAGGAAGAAATAGAGTCTGATGAAGAAGTGTGGGAAGTGAAGAAGCCACAATCTCTTGAAGGTTAGCCAAGAAAAAACCTAAAGTTGTCATTGAACAATCTGGTAGATCTTGACCCATCAGGAAGGATAAGTCTGAGCTTGATGAATCTCTGAAGTCTGGTAAAAAAGAAGGTACCTATACTATTGTGCCCCCAATGTCATTAAGTGAAATAGTTGATGAAGTAGTGAAGGAAGGAAATTTGAAGAATATATCTGTATATTATGAGAATTGTGATGAAAATGATCAAAGGGCATTAGAGGAAGTCATTGTATAATATATGAATGTATATAGAAAAGGCCTGATAGAATTGTCATCTATGATTCTAGAGGGTTTATGTGAAATTTTTGAGGTCAAAAGGCATACAACTAGTTTGGAAGATGAGAGAATAAAAGAATATGTATTGGTTAACTTGTGTTCTATAATTTTAATACTGAAGTTGACAGATTACTTAAGATTGCAAAGGATAGATTTAGAAGAAAAAAGAGAGTGAACAAGATCATGCTTGGAAAAATAGATGAAATAGCTAAGGAGACAAACAATTTTGAAACAATTTTTGGAAGAGCACAAATATGAGATTAATCTGGAAAAATCTAACACCCCTTCGGAAGTGCATGTATAGGATGATATTGTTAGAATCTCTAATACCAAGAGAAAACTAAGAGGGGGGTGAATCAGTTTTCCACAAGTATAAGAAATTAATGTAGATTATAAACCATTTACCAGAGCACAATATAAATAGCACAGTGAAAGATAAAGCATGAAAGCACAGATCACACAACACCAATATTTCTGGCATGGAAAACCTGCTAAAAGGAAAAACCATAGTGGGAAACCCTACCCACAGTAAGATAATACTTCTGCAACAGTATGTGAAATAATTACAATGGGGATTGCACTTGCAATCAGGCCAACCACCTAGAGGTCAGTGGTCATCACAAAAGGAAGTCTCACTTGTTAGATACTTGGATAGTCCCAAAGACACTGAGAGGGGAGGGTGAATCAATGTCTGACTGGTAGATGAAATATTTAAACTTATTTTCAACTTTACAACCCAAACTAATATACCCGTAATAAAATAATAATGCAATAAAGAGAAACAAAAGAATAAGCATCAATGCACACCATAACATAGATATTTTTGGTGAGGAAACCCAGTAAGGGAAAAACCTCAGTGGGATTTGTGACCCACAATATTTACACACTGACCAATATAAATAAATATTACTTAGTACAATAGGGGTTTGTGTTGGTATTTTGGTATGGTTTTGTCATTGATGTCAACACCTACTAAACACTTATCAGCTCTGGCACTTTGGAGAATCAACAACATTCACTTACAAGAAAATGACTCATGCATAGTCACCGGTATCTGGTACATCGGCAAGATATAATGATCACCAACACTTGGAATGATATGGAAAACACTTGGTTATGTCGAAGACATTGTGTGGATACTATGTCTTGGAGTTTTGTTATTGGTACATTAGCATTTGCATATTTGTTGTTACTGGCAAATAGGTCCAGGTTACACCAGCAAGTTTATCTTTTCTAGATCAGCATGGCACGCTATGGAGATAACTTATTATTGTTGTAAATGCATTAAGCCGACATATTAAATTGGTTATTGTGTCGAGTATTAATTGATATGTAAATTAATTTTATTGTAATATCTTGTAGAGCCAACCTACTAAAATTGGTCTTAGGTTATGGTATAAATGTAAGATCTTATTTGTAAGATCAAGTGTGGAATGTGAGAAAGGATTGTGTAAAGGTATATGCAAGAATAAGTAGAGCTATACATGTAGACATCATTTGAACATTGAAGAAGGGTTTTTGTGAAGACAATCAAAACTACACCGGTACTGAATCCAACTTATGAAGATGTTAATTTTAGCAGTACATTCTTATTGGATTTAACCATCCAATTGTAAGTGTGACTCCCATTTCGTGATTGAGCAGTGAGCTCTAGGCGCTTGGCCTTTCTGCATGTGCAGACCCCATTTATGTACACTTACTATCTATAGTGGTATCATCTAATTGTGGGTAAGGTTTCCCACTGTGGTTTTTCCCCTTACAGGGTTTCAACATACAAATATTGGTGTTGTGTGTTGTGGTTGACTTTGTCTTTATGTTTCATGCACTAATCCTTACCTGTATAGCAATTAACTATTAAAACTGTCTATCGACATATTGAACTAGTTTACCGGTATTAAGCATTAAGTTGGTTAATTTGTTTTTTGTTTGAATTTATTTGACAACTGATTCACCCCCCCCCCCTCTCAGTTATCTCTCAGACCTAACAATTGGTATCAAAGCCTAGTCCTTTTTGCAGAAGTTTAACCACTTGAGGAGATTCAATGTCTACTAACTATTTCAGGAAGGACAGTCCTAAACTTGATGGAACCAACTATGGCATATGGAAAATCAGAATGGAGAGACATCTAAATTGCATTTGAAAGGACATCTAGGATGTTACAAAGAATGGTTATACTGCTCCTACTCTTGGTCAACCTAATCCACCTACCTTGGGAAATTTGATCCTAGAAGTAATGAAGGAATATTTCTTGGTTATTCATCTAAGAGCAAGGCATATAGGTGTTTTAACAAAAGATTGCAGAAAATTGTTGAAAGTACAAATGTAAAGATTGATGAACAATTCAGACGAACTTCAAGGTATATAGACTCTGAACCAGGAACATAAATTTTAACAAATGAACCTACACTAAATCCACCAGTACAAAATGAAGATCCAGTTACCTCGGTATCATCTGAGAATTCCGCAGTAACTGAGGAACAATAGCAAACAAAGACACCCCAGTATGTAAGACTGAATCATTTTGAAGATCAGATAATTGGAAACAAGTTTAAAGGAGTTATGACAAGAGGAAGATTGGCAAATGAAGAGGTATGTCTTATTTCTCAAATTGAACCATCATCAGTTAATGAGGCATGTGAAGATAAATTTTGGATTAAAGATATGGAAGAAGAATCAGAACAAATTGAGAAAAATAACACTTGGACATTAGTTCCCCGACCTAAAGATAAAAATGTAATTGGAACCAAATGGGTATTCAGAAACAAACTTAATGAAGATGGTAAGGTTATCAGAAATAAAGCAAGACTAGTGTGTAAGGGATATTCTTAGAAAGAAGGAATTGATTACAATGAAACCTTTGCACCGATAGCTAGAATTGAGGCAGTCAGATTATTTTTGGCTTTTGCAGCACATAAGAACTACAAATTATATCAAATGGATATTAAATGTGCATTTTTGAATGGAGATATTGAAGAAGAGGTTTACATTGAACAACCTGATGGATTTTCTTTGATGGATAAAAAAGATATGGTTTGCAAGTTAAGAAAAGCTTTGTATGGATTGCAGCAAGCTCCAAGAGCTTGGTATGCAAGATTGGATAAGTATCTTTTGAAGATTGGTTTTTCTAAAGGAAATGCAGACAACAATTTATACTATAAAGTGACTAATGATGACATCCTGGTTATAGAAGTATTTGTTGATGATATAATCTTTGGAGGAGAAGATGGATTATGTAAAGAATTTTCTATTAAAATGCAGCAAGAATTTGAAATGTGTATGACTGGTGAAATAAAATTCTTTTTAGGATTGCAAATTTCACAGACTAATAAAGGTATATTCTTGAGTCAATCCAAGTACTTAAAAAAGTTACTATAGAAATTTGGGATGGAGAACTCTAAACCGGTAAGCACACCTATGACCACAAATGACAAATTATCACTAAGGGATGAATCTACACCTGTTAATCCAACTAGATACAAATCTATGATAGGAGATTTATTGTATTTGACATAAACCAGACTTGATATTATGAATGTAGTATGTATTGTTTCAAGATTTCAAAGTAATCCTGGAGAAAATCATGAATCAGTAGTAAAAAGGATTTTTTGGTACTTACAAGGTACTATAAATCTTGGATTATGGTATCCTAGAGATGAAAACTTTGAATTATGTGCATACAAAGATGCAAATTGGGCAGGAGATGTGGATGATAGAAAAAGCACCACCGGCAAAGCATTCTTTCTTGGAGATAGACTAGTTTCTTGGTTGAGTAAGAAACAAAGTTGTACATCTTTATCAACAGCAGAATCAGAATATGTTGCAGCAGCAACTAGTTGTACATAGGTACTATGGCTTAAGCAAATGTTGAAAGAAATTAAGGTAAAATACCAGGAACCTATTACTATCTATTGTGATAACAGTGCAGCAATTGATATATCTAAGAATCTAGTATTACATTCCAAAACCAAACATGTTTCTATCAAACTGAATTTTCTAAGGGAAAATGTTGAAGCAAAGGAAATGAAACTAGTTTATGTGAATACTAACAAGCAGATTGTAGATATCTTTACTAAACCTCTGCCTAAGGAGACTTTTGAATATCTCAAAGATCAGCTTGGGGTCATACCCCCACCGGTAGAGACTTAGGAAGTTGATGATTGTCATCAACCGACATAATTAACAGAGAAATCTTTTATTCTGACTTTGATGGGAAGCTACTTCTCAGAGGGAGTAGTTGGTATACTAATTTGATTGGTATTTTGTATATGAACTTGGCTTAACTTTGGCATTTGATGTCAAAGGTGGAGAGATTGGTATGGAAAAATACAAGGAAAACACATATTGCTCCCAGGGGGAGATATTGCTATTTGGGAGAGATTATTACTCTTTGTATCTGTATTTTTATTTTTGGTTATGATCTTTTCTTTGGAGATTGTTGGTTTTTGGTATTTGGCATTTCTATTTTGGCACTTTGATGGTTTTTCCATCTTGTGTTGCCATCAATGCTAAAGGGAGATATTGTTGGTATTTTAGTATGGTTTTGTCATTGATGTCAACACCTACTAGATACTTATCAACTCTAGCACTTTGGAGAATCAATAACATTCACCAGCAAGCAAGTGACTCATGCATTGTCATCGGTATCTGGTACACCGGCAAGATATAATGATCACCGACACTTGGAATGATATGGAAAACACTTGGTTATGTTGAAGACATTGTGTGGATACTATTTCTTGGAGTTTTGTTTATTGGTACATTAGCATTTGCATATTTTCTATTACCGACAAATAGGTCCAGGTTACACAGGTAGGTTTATCTTTTCCAGATCAGCATGGCACGCTATGGAGATGACTTATTATTGTTGTAAATGCATTAAGCTGACATATTAAATTGGTTATTGTATCTGGTATTAATTGATATGTAAATTAATTTTATTTTAATATCTTGTAGAGCCGACCTACTAAAATTGGTCTTAGGTTATGGTATAAATGTAAGATCTTATTTGTAAGATCAAGTGTGGAATGCAAGAAATGATTGTGTGAAGGTATATGCGAGAATAAGAAGAGATATACATGCAGACATCATTTGAAGATTGAAGAAGGGTTTTTGTGAAGACAATCAAAACTACACTGATATTGAATCTAGCATATGAAGATGCTAATTTTAGCAATACATTCTTATTGGATTTAACCATCCAATTGTAGTCAGTGTGACTCCCATTTTGCGATTGAGCAGTGAGCTCTAGGCACTTGGCCTTTCTCTATGTGCAGACCCCATTTATGTACACTTACTATCTATAGTAGTATCATCTGATTGTGGGTAAGGTTTCCCACTGTGGTTTTTCCCCTTACAGGGTTTCCACGTACAAATATTGGTGTTGTGTGTTGTGGTTGACTTTGTCTATATGTTTCATGCACTAATCCTTACCTATATAGCAATTAACTGTTAAAACTGTCTACAGGCATATTGAACTGGTTTACCGGTATTAAGCATTAAGTTGATTTTGTTTTGGGGTTGAATTTATATGACAACCGATTCACCCCCCCTCTCAGTTGTCTCTGGGACCTAACAGTCTGCACATGCAGGAAGGCCAACTACCTAGAGCTCACTGCTCAACACAAAAATGGAGTCACAATGATTACACAATTGGATGGTTAAATCCAATAACAATTAACTGCTCAAAATAACATTTGCAATGCTGGATTCAGTATCGTATTAAGCTCTATATGATACCTCTGCCAAAACCTTGCTTCTCTATGCTCTTCTCTTAAGACAAACACATTAAAGTGCATATACAATTATTTGCTATCATATACTTCTTATATACATACCTACATACATACTCTCTCTCAATTTAAATGACCTACAAGATCTCATACATATATGAGTCTTTACAATACATCATGTTGGCCATACAAATAAAATATTACATTACAATACATTTCACATAAACAAAATTATTTCCAAGTCGGCTTGGACTGCCAATATAATCTACTGCTGGTGTAACTGGATGTTGGTGTGAATAACCTTGTAGTGACTGTTGGTACTGGTAGGTGATGTTTGTTGCTGGTAGAACCTTTGAACCCTATTACCGGTTGGTTGCCATCAATGACAACATCAAGGTCATTCTCATCTGAGTGTATAATGCCAACAATCTCCCCCATTGGCATTGATAGCAACACTCATGAGAAAAATCAAAATTGATATCCAAAATTTGAAGTCCAAAAACTGAGAGTGCTCCCCGTGAGAAAATGATCTCCTTCTGTATATTTTTATCATTACACCACTCCCCCCTTGACATCAATGAAAAAGGATGTAAAAAGTATCAAAAATTTAAAATTTACTTAGAAACTTGTAGCCGGTTATGTACAATCTGAAAAATGTTTGCCAAATCCAAGTTAAGACCTTGCAAAAACTTTGTACTGTCAAAAATTATAGTCTCTGTCTACCGAATCATCCCAATGAGATAATGCATCTATTTCTCTGGTGATCTTTCCCCTTGAATAGCTGCCTTAGATGGCTCATTCTGATTTGTTAACAAATTATCCAATCTAAGACCAAGTTTTTTCTTTAACTCCCAAGTTTTTATCTTCAACCTTTCTTTCTCTCTTTCTGATTTCTCAATCTTCTCTTCATAAATAGCCATCTCTTAATCCAAAATTGATGTGAGTTTTGAGGAACCAATCATATTGTCAGCAATGTCATCAATTTCTTTCTGTGTTTTGTTTATTTGCTCATCAATATCTTTTGTTAGATGGTGAGGTATGCATGCTTTCCTATACAATTCCTTGTATTCCAGAATGGTGGAATTCAGTGTCAGTAACAATGAATCAATCTGTTGTGTGCAATCCTTTATTGTTTTATCAAATAATTCATCCTTCTCCTTATTAACTCTTTCCTTAATGGTCTCCTCATTTATCTTATCTATAGTCTAAGTTAGAAGAAATGAATTTGGACAATGTGTCCAATTTACCTATAGACCCAGCAATGTGATCAACCTTGCACGTCAGTGCAATCATTTGCAAAATTGGTAAAGAATCATCAATAGCTTTAAATTCTAAGGCATTGCATTTTGTTATATTATTAATGGAATTTAATAATACATCAACTACATTTGTTGGTCTATAATCCATAGTAGAAGTACTAGGAGGAGTGTTAGGTTCTGTAATAATTTTCTTTTCTTCTCCAGATACTTGTACAGTTACCTTAATGATGGGATGGGATTTGGGATAGACTAGCCTAGTCTATGCTCTTGGATCCTTTCCTTGGATCACCGAGTGTTCTAACCACACCCTAGGGTCTCAAGGACTTCCTCTGCTTATGGAATCCCCTGACCTTGCCCAATCCCCCAACCAACAATTTGAATTTTCACTCTTAAGTTCTCACCTACTCATGAGACTCAAAGAACCCTTACTTAGGCTAATAAGGGTTTGGGTTGTTCCACACCTTCATAGGTCTTAGCAAGGATAGGAAAGGTCCAATACATGGTTTTTCCACCCATTCATGTACCCCCAAGACATTTCAAGCTTCCTATCCCTTACCGATTTCACAATTTTGTCTTTTTGCCTACAAAATAGGGCTACAAGGATTGTGACCAATTAGGCCTCCTACCTGGTGCTTTAGGGCTCCCTCTTGCAAATGATGAATTTTATTGTGAAACCTCCCAAAAGACCAGCTATTCAATTGGCAAGGACTCAAGGATTTTTCTATTTTTAGGCCTCCAAGTGTCTGTACATTTCCCTAAGTGGATTTTAAGGTTTTTAAGGGTTTTTAAGAGGGTTTTTAGGCCTGCTAGGGTCACAGTGTAAGTTTGGTGCTCTTGCCACCTTTTTTGGATTAGTAGAAGCTCCTGCTTCACAAAAATGGTTCTCCACTCACCCCTCTATGACTCCTCCAAAGGGTGCCTCCTCCTCTGACCTTCCTTGCTCTCCAAGACCTCTGCAACTTGACCCTTCCTAGTCGGGCACTGTCTAGTCTCACCTAGGAGTGGGTCTTTAACTGGCCTCCTTGCATTTTCAAGGGCCCTGCTTGCTTTGGATTATAGTATAGGGTCTGTACTCTCATTCCCCATGGTTTCATGGTGATTCCACAATGGGGAATGGAGTTAGGAACCCATTCTCTCAAAATAGTCCAAAACTAGACAATGAGTAGCAATTTTCAAATTATTTACAAACACACCTCACTTACAAATCAAAAACCTAATCTAAATGATTAAAATGAAAATGAATACACGATACAAGACACTCCACATAGTTTTGCATGAAAATCAATCCATTAACAATCTTTACTCCATTTGTGCCGACTGGCAACAAAATTCCAGTCACAGTCAAGTCACTTTGCTTTTGGCCGTACAACAACTGACAACCAACCCATTAAATTAGGGTTTGAAATTAATTATAGCACCTTTTCCTCAGTCTATGTGCCCATATTAGGGTTGTCCATGCTACATTAAATATTTTGACCTCTTGGTGGAAAAGTTGCTTGACAACTTTTAAAAGTTGTCATGCAACTCTTGCAACTTTTGAGCAACTTTCTCAATGTTGCTTTTCTTGACTCCTAGGCCCACATTGGGCTAACCTAAAGACACCATCATTCTATTAAGGACCCCTAAAAACCTCAAAGACACACATACCCTTTATTTTCAAGAAATCACAATCTTCACTTATGACCCTAAGACCTCAACTAGGACCCTAACTGGGACCAATGAGCACATGGCTCTTATTGTATGTACAATGGCTTCTTAAAGAAGCATGAACACAATCAGAAGAAAATGGTGGGAGCCCTTTGAAGGGTTGTCTTGCACCATAATCCCCCTCTACAACAAGCTAAGGAATTAGGGGTGTGAGAAGAGCCAGATCAATGCCAAGCTTCTTGAACTTTCTCTCCTCCACCCAAGTAGCTTCAGAAACAGGTTGGCCTGCCCATTTCACCAAATGCTCCATGTAGACCTGGTGTCTAGTAGACTTCTTCACCCTTGACTCCAAAATATCCTCTGCTATAGGCTGCTTCACTTGAGGTAAGGTATTCACATCCAAGTCTTGTAGCACCTTGGCTTGGTTCTCAGTCTGCCCTTCTATCTCACCCTTGTACATGATTAGATCAGCAACATTGAAGACTGGTGAAATGGCTAAGTCTGAAGGAAGTTCAACCTTATAACCATTCTCACCATATTTTGCTAGAATTATACAAGGTCCTACCCTCTTCATTTGCAGTTTAGTAGGCTTGCCACTTTGCATTCTTACTTTGCTCAAATGGACCATCACAAATTCACCCACCTTGAACTGGACCTCTCTCCTCTTCTCATCCATTTTGGCCTTCAGTTTTTGAGTGGATTCAAGGATGGCTTTCTTGACCTACTCTTGGACCTCCTTGATGGTTTGAGTGAATCCCTCTGCTTGGCCACTCTTCATCTCCATGGAACCAAGTTCCCTGAGTTCACACACTCGTCTTGGATGTCTACCATAAACAACCTCAAAAGGACTCTTTCCAGTGGTCCTATTCACACTATCATTATATGCATACTCTACTTGAGGAACGGTTAGATCCCATGTCTTCCCATACTCCTTAGTTAAACACCTCAATAAGTTGCCTAACACCCTATTAGTGACTTCAGTTTGACCATCAATTTATGGATGGTAAGCTGAGATAAATGACAAGTTAGTTCCAAGTCTCCTCCATAATGTTTTGCCAAAAATGGCCCATGAACTTGTAGTCCTTGTCTAAAACAATGCTTAAAGGGAGTCCATGAATCCTCACAATCTCCTTAAAGAAGAGATATGCAACATAGCTAGCATCATGTGTAGTTTTACATGGAATGAAATGGCTCATCCTGGAAAATCTATCTACTACCACATAGATGTTGTCCATACTTGTCTTTGTCTTGGGGACTCCTACTACAAAGTCCATGCTTATACATTCCCAAGGCCTATTTGGGACCGACAATGGTTGATAGAGGCCAACATTGCTTGATCCTCCTTTTGCTCTTTGACACACGCCACATTGTTCTACATACCTTTTCACATCTCTTGGCAACTTGGGCCAATAGTAGTACCTCTATACTAAATCCAAGGTTTTGTTGACTCCAAAGTGTCCACTTAAACTACCATTGTGTTTCTCTTCGATGAGGTTTTCCCTCATGGATCCTCTTGGCACACACAACTAATTACCTTTGAACAAAAGACCATTTTGGAGAGTGTAATCTGCATACTCACCATGGAAATGGTTCTCAAACTCCTTGCAAACCTTGTAGGCTGATGAGAAGTCTTCATCTCCTTCATAGATGTCCTTGAAACCTTCTATTCCTATGCTCTGCAACTGTAGTTCTTGAACTATCAACAACTTCCTGCTTAAAGCATATGCCACCTTGATGAGTTGCCCCTTCTTATGCTTGATGGTGAAGGTGAAGGATTGGAGGTATTCCATCCACTTCAAATGTCTATTGCTAGGCTTCTCTTGAGTGTTAATATAACTCAAATCTTGGTTGTCTATGAACACCACAAATTCCTTTGGAAGTAAGTAATGCCTCCATTTTTTAAGAGACTACACTAATGCATACAACTCTAGGTCATAGGCTGAGTACTTCTTCTTTGCTTCATTGAGCTTCTCATTGAAAAATGCCATAGGTCTTCCCTCTTGACTCAATACACCCCCTACTACAATTCCACTTGCAACACACTCCAATATGAATAGCTTATCAAAAGTAGGTAGGAGAAGGATAGGTTTTGTGGCTACTTCTTGCTTCAATAATTGAAATGCTTTATCAGCTTGCTCAGTCCATTTAAACTTAGTTTTAAGGCCTCCTTTTATGGTATCAATGACTGGTGCACATATGCCACTAGAGTTCGTCACAAAATTCCTATAGAATTGGGCTAAACTATGGAAACTCCTAACTTCAGTCCCTATTCTAGGTGCAAGCCAATTCAAGATTGCCTCCACTTTGCTTGGATCCATCTTCAAAGTTCCCTTAGACACCACAAATCCTAAGTAGACCAGCTCTTGCTTCAAGAAGTCACACTTCTCTAGGTTGATGGATAACTTCTCTTCATGCAACCTCTTTAAGACTAACCTCAAATGCTCAAGGTGCTCCTCTTTGGTTCTGCTATAGATGAGAATGTCATCTAGGTACACCACCACAAACCTGCCTGTGAAGTCTTTTAACACATCATTCATCAACCTCATGAAGGTGCTTGAGGCATTGGTGAGTCCAAATGGCATCACAAGTCATTCATACAATCCCTCTATGGTCTTGAAAGCAATCTTCCACTCATCTCCCTCCTTGATTCTAATCTAGTGATAACCACTTTTAAGGTCCAACTTGGTAAAATACATAGCACCACCTAAACAATCCATCAAATCCTCTATTCTAGGAATAGGAAACCTATACCTTATGGTGATCCTATTGATTGCCCTTGAGTCAGTACAAAGTCTCCACTTGCCTTCCTTCTTTGATGCTAGCACTACCGGGACTGCACATGGGCTGATGCTCTTCTTGATCAGTCCTTGTTCCAATAACTCCTACACTTGCCTTGCCACCTCCTTGTTTTGATCAGGTGTGAGCTTATATGTAGCTTTGTTAGGTAGGGATGCTCCAGGAACAAAGTCTATTTGATGGCTTATAGACCTTCTTAGTGGGAGTGTTGCACGTGCTCCATCATTCACTATGTCCTTATACTCTTGCAACATTTGCTTCACCTCCTTTGGTACTACTGCTTGCAACTTGTCTTCTTCCTCCTTTGGCTTCACAAAGATGGCACACTTCACTATATCCTCCTCATGTAGCAAGTGTAAGAACTCTTTACCAGTAGCCAATAAGACACTAGGTGTTCTTGAAGTTCCCTCTTCATTCTCTGTTAAGGACTTAATCTTAAAGGTCTTACTATCCTTCTTGAAGGAAATGGAGTTCTCCTCTCCATCATAGATCACTTTCCTATCAAATTGCCAGGGTCTACCTAGTAATAGGTGACAGGAATCCATGGGTAACACATCACAAAGGATCTTATCCTTGTATCCTCCAATAGAAAACTCTACCCAAGTTTGTTCATTGACAAGCACACTCTACTCATGATTCAACCATGTCACCTTATATGGATTAGTGTGGGGTATCCTTGTGAGTTTCAACTTCTTGGTTGCCTCCTCTGATATTATGTTATTATTTGACCCTGAATCAACTATCACCTTGCAAACTTTACCAAGCATCTTGCATCTCACCCTAAACAATGCTCTCCTATGCTTAGGTTCATTCTTAACTGGTTGTCTTATCAAGACCCTATTAAACATCAGGTTCTCTCCAATCTCTAATTCAATATGGTCCACCTCAGGTGTCTTTCTACTAGAAGAGTCTTCATGTACATGAGAAACCCTCTTTCCACTGTTTGATGAGGTAGGCTTGTCAGGGCATCTATAGGCTGGGTGTCCCAATTGACCATAATTGTAACATTTCATAATTGCAAAGTAGGAGTTACCCTTGCCAGTAATTCTACCCCTACTTGGACCACCTTGTGCCCCTCTTCCTCTAGAATGGCCCCCTTTGAGATTGGCTTCTCCTTGCTTCTTCTGCTCATTTGCCTTGCTTTTGTAACCACCTCGGTGACTCATTTGTTCTCTACCTCTACCTCTACCCCTGTTATTAGAGTCTCCTTTCCTTTTGTTCCTCTCTTCCACCTTGACAACAAGCTGATGACATTTTTGAATAGTAGTAGGAGTCCATAGGCTTATCTCCTCTTGAATGTTCCACTTTAGGCTGCTTAGATACCTAGCCACCTTGATAGATTCATCTTCTTGGACTTTGGATCTAAGAAAAAGCTTTTGAAATTCTTTGGTGTAGGAGGTCACATCAAGGTCTTTTTGCTTCAACCCCTATCTCTTCTTATGAATTTGGACTTCATAATCCTTTGGTAAATAGTTCTCTTTGATCTTACTCACCATGGCCTTCCAATTGGTGATAGGTAGCTTCCCCATGCTAACTCTCTCTTCCTGTAGGTACTTCCACCATGTTAAAGTTTCTCCCCTTAATCTTGATTTGGCAACCTTAACCTTTTGAGCCTCTATCACTCCCTCACACTCAAAGTGGTTTTCAATGCCTTCAATCCATTCCATGATAGTGTCAATGTCCATTCTTCCACTGAAATGTGGCAATCCTTCAAAAGATTTGGTGTTCAAAGCCTTAATAGCCTTTACAAAAAGTTCTTCATTGAACAAGGGATCTGGTTCAGGTATAATGTCATCTATGTCAATGGTTTTCTTGCCTTTATCCTTTGTGTCTTCACCCCAAGGTCCTTGTGTCCTCTGATCCACTACTTCCTGCAGCTTATCCCTTATCTCGCTCATAGCTTCTTCAAGGAGTCTATTCTTCTCCTTCTACTCTTCTACCTCCCTAGTCAGCTCTACATTGGTGACCATTGTGCTTTCCCCTACTGATTCACTAGAGTACAGAGACATACACGGTCCGCCAAATCTTTAATTGGCTCTGACACCAATCTGATGGGATGGGGTTTGGGATAGACTAGCCTAGTCTATGCTCTTAGATCCTTTCCTTGGATCACTAGGTGTTCTAACCACACCCTAGGGTCTCTAGGACTTCCTCTACTTATGGAATCCCCTGACCTTGCCCAATCCCCCCACCAATAATTTGAATTTTCACTCCTAAGGTCTCACCTACTCATGAGACTCAAAGAACCCTTATTTAGGCTAATAAGGATTTGGCTTGTTCCACACCTTCCTAGGTCCTAAAAAGGATAGGAAAATTCTAATACATGGTTTTTCCACCCATTCATGTGCCCCCAAGAGATTTAAAGCTTCCTATCCCTCACCAATTTCACAATTTTGTCTTTTTGCCTACAAAATAGGGCTACAAGGATTGTGACCAATTAGGCCTCCTACCTGGTCCTTTAGGGATCCCTCTTGAAAATGATGCATTTGCTTGTGAAACCTCCCAAAATACTAGCTATTCAATTGGCAAGGAATCAAGTATTTTTCAAGTTTTAGGCCTCCAAGTGTCTGTACACTGCCTTAAGTGGATTTTAAGGTTTTTAAGGGTTTTTAAGAGGATTTTTAGGCCTGCTAGGGTCATAGTGTAGGTTTGGTGCTCTTGCCACCTTGTCTGGATTGGTGGAAGCTCCTCCTTCACACCAATGGTGCTCCACTCACCCCTCTACAACTCCTCCAAAGGGTGCCTCCTCCTCTGACCTTCCTTACTCTCCAAGACCTCTACAACTTGACCCTTCCTAGTCGGGCACTGTCTAGTCTCACCTAGGAGTGGGTCTTTAACTAGCCTCCTTGCATTTTCAAGGGCCCTTCTTGATTTGGATTATAGTACAGGGTCTTTACTCTCATTCCCCATGGTTTCATGGTGAGTCCACAATGGGGAATGGAGTTATGAACCCATTCTCTCAAAACAGTCCAAAACTGGACAGTGAGTAGCAATTTACAAATTATTTACAAACACACCTCACTTACAAATAAAAAACCTAATCTAAATGCTCAAAATGAAAATTAATACACCATAAAAGACACTCCACATATTTTTGCATGAAAATCAAAACAATAACAATCTTCCTTTACTCCATTTGTGCCAACTGGCAACAAAATTGCAGTCACAGTCAAGTCACTTTGTTTCTGGCCGTACAACTGACAACCAAACCATTAACTTAGGGTTTTAAATTACTTATAACACCTTTTCCTTGGTTTGTGTGCCCATATTATGGTTTTCCATGCTACATTAAATATTTTAACCTCCTAGTGGAAAAGTTGCTTGACAACTTTTAAAAGTTGTCATGCAACTCTTGCAACTTTTGAGCAACTTTCTCAATGTTGTTTTTCTTGACTCCTAGGCACACATTGGGCTAACCTAAGGACACAATCATGATATGAAGGACCCCTAAACACCTCAAAGGAACACATACTCTTTATTTTCAAGAAATCAAAATCTTGACTTATGACCCTAAGACCTCAACTAGGACCCTAACTAGGACCAATGAGCACATGGCTCTTATTGTATGTACAATGGATTCTTAAAGAAGCATGAACACAATCAAAAGAAAATAGTGGGAGCCCTTTGAAGTGTGTCCTACACCACTTAACCTCTTCTTTATCCACTTCCTCTTCCTTATTTTCACTTATATTCTCATTCTTATTTTCTATCAGTTCTGATTGTGTCTGTTCTTGTTGTTTTTTTTCTTTAGTCGGTATCTTAGTATTCTGCTGAGTGACAATAGTTTTGATGAGTGATTTAGGTTTCTCAACATTTATATCTTCAGATTTCTTCTCCTTTGCAATTTCCTTGTCCAACACAATATTGGTGTCCTGAGTGTCAACATTCATTGTAAATAGAATGTATGACTCAGAATCAACATTATCTATTTTCACTTCCTCTTATATCTTTTTAGGCTCATTTTGTATTTCTATCAGTGCCTCTGATACTACCGGTGGGGTGTCCTGTGCCAGTGGTGGTAAGTTGTCCTTAAATATGATGTCAGGTACACTTCCAACCTTACTCTTACCCTTATCTATTTTCTGATATACTTTACTAAATTATTTATTAATTTTCTGTCTATCTTTCTCTTCTCTTTTCTCCTTCTCAACAAAGAATACATCCCATTTATCTATTGTTTCATTTGCAATCTCTTTTACTCTATTACCCATAAGACTAACTTGTCAGTGACCACTCACAAACACCATCTTGTTAGCTTCAGATATCAAATCATTAATTTCTTGTTTAGAATTAACAGGATGAATTGATAACAGAGCTTCAACCTTCAATTTCTTATAGAACTCCTTAACGAACATTCTCTTTGCTTCAATTCTCAAGTATAAATCATTAGGAAGAAAATCTACAACCTCAATAAGAACCTTCTTATACATGTCGAGATACAAAATAATGCTCTCCTCAATGGTATCCTTATCAGAATCAATAAAAGAATGATAGAACTTGTTGACATTACTAATATTTCCTTCTTGAGGTATTTCATTTATCCATTCTACCAGTGAAAGAGTATCTGGTTCCTTTTGTTCCAACTACTTCTTTGGTGTGACTTTCTTCATTTGACGACTGGGCTCTCTCACAACCTATTGTTTCTTCCTGAGTGTTCTAGATTTCTTCGAAGATGGAGTAGGTGCCGATGAAGGTTTTCTTTTCTTTCTGCCACCCTTTTGAATTCTACAGCCTTATCATCGTCAGAGTCAAATGAGGTACCCACAGGAGAAATGTGTGCTACCAATTGTTGTTCTATTTTTATTTCTTATTCAGCAACACCACTCATTGGATCAAGTTGCAACAAACCCTTCTTAACAACTTCAACAAGCTTTGAAGCATCTTTTATTACTTTGTCTCTTTTCTTCCTCTGCTTCTGCATAGTAACATCACTCTCTATAGTTTCAGCATTACCAAATATCTTCTCAGTGGGTTCCGATGGAGCATCTAGGAGTATCTTGGCATAAGATTCCAAGATTTGTGAGTCCACTTCATAACCCATCTCTGTTATCTAGACAATTCTAGGTCTAACTGCCTCCATCCATACTTCATCTCTTTTAATCACAAAGCATGTATGTTTGTCATATTTGTCTACAATGCTCTGAGGGATTCTTTCCCTTTGTCTCATTTTTGTTTGAAAGTCTTTGAAATACTCTTTTACTTGCTTGTCACCATCAAAACCTATGCCAATAATTTTTTCCTTAATCTTTTTTCCAAAAGAAATATCATAGGCAAAGTTCTTGTGTCCAATACCGAGAATTTCCTTTGAGAAATATAGCATTAAGCATACAATCAAATTCCCAAACTTGAATGTTCCCTTCTTATCACCTTTAATTTTGTCCAAATTTTTTATTAGTTCATCTTTCAACCATTCACAAATGTCAATTTTAGCATTATTTATAATCATCTCATAGGCACTATGAATGCATAAACTTGAAACATAATTTAGCCTATTAGTATGAGCAACTTTGTATCCAATAACCATACTAGCATATTTGACATTGTTATCAGTTATATCACTAACCCTAAGTGATTTGTTATCTGATGTTGTGTCGATTAAGTTCATAACCCCTTTGTTTGGAATTTTCTTTTTCTTATCAGGCCTAGTGCCGGTAGAAGGTAAACCAGTAATAGCCTTAACTGCTTCCTTAGTGATTTTGAAATCTGAATCTAACCACAAAAATTCATCGTGAACTCTGCTAAGAACATAACAGACAATCTCCTCTGAAAATTCAGGCATGTGAAGGATGTTAGTGAACCCTAAATCTTCAACAACCTTGTGTTCCAGTTTGACTATACCTTGTTTATCAGTGATAACATTCATGAACATGTTCTTTAAATCCTTAAACCCTAAATCTTCAATGTTACAATGAATGTATGCCCTAGGGTATTCAACAAACACAACTCCCTTTGAAATTTTTGAAAATGCACCAATGGAGTCATCCAACTTAGCTGTCTTAGGGATGATTTTAAAGACTGGTCTAGGACACTTGACATTTTCCCCAATAGTAGGGTTTGCAATGAATTTAGGAACGAAGGATGAAGAAGCCATTTTGTCAGATAAATACCTTTGATTGTGAAATGCAAGTGAAAACCTTGGATGCCTTGAAAAACCTTTGTTGCTTCACTTCCTCAATGCTGATGCTCAACTCCTATGCTCTTCAAATGCTTGAATGCTTTGGTAAGTCTAAATGAGAAATTCAAGTGCTTTATAACCAAAAAGTTAACTTACAATCGCATTAAATGCTTCGCCAGTGAAGTGAATTTCTAACATATGTGCTTGTAAAGAAGAAATATGACTTATTACCACCAACTGAGGCTAAATGCATGATCTTCAATTAGTTGCCTTACCCCTAAGGATTATTCCTTAGTTAGATGAAGAATCTCCTACTAGTGCAGGATTAACCCATTCTACTGGTGTAGAGATAGATTCATCATTTCTCTGATCTCTCTTCCTGATCCATTGTTTAGTGAATTATTTCTTGTTTCATTCACCTTTTTTTTCCTTTATCATTAGATCCTTTTTTTTTTGTTGGTACAATCTTGCTTCTACAAAATCTTGCAATATGCCCAATCTTGTTGCATGCATAATAGGTTACATTGTTTCTTTGAATAGATTTTCCATAACCTTGACCGGTTTGAGTTCTGCATTGATTAGATAGATGTCCTAATCTACCACAAACATAGCATTTCACATTCATTCTACAATTGTCTGAGTTATGACCATTTTTATTACATTTGGAACATTTACCGGTGGGTAAGTTTGTATTCTGATTATTCCTAAATTTGCACTGATTTTCTCTATGACCAAATTTGTTGCAATTAAAACATTTTCCATTGAATTTATAAGCATTAGGTTGCCTTACTAGTTTTCTATGATCATGATTGTTTGCAGTTCCAGAACTTTCTCCATGCTCAAATCCAAGTCCAACTATTTCTCCATCAGGTTTTTGACTTTTCAGCACATCATCAAGCTTATCTGAACTCTTCTTGAATTTGTCTTTGTATTCATTTGTAGTGACCAACTCACCTTCCAAAGTACTAACTTGTCTCATAAGTTCCTCTTTGTCATGTTGCATGTGAATCAAGTCTATTTTAAGCATATCATTTTTATAACTAAGCCTTAGAGATTCGATCTTCCATTAAGTCTTCTGGCCAAATCTTCCTCATTCTTCTTTCTATCTTCAATATCATTACATAGTCTCATGGTTAAATCTTGCATCTCATTTCTCATGTTACTATTCTCTTCTCTCAGTTTCTCTGCAATATCTCTGAGAGTTTCCTTTTCTTAATCATCTTGGTTTTGTAGTTGCACATGCAATTCTTTTCTCTTATTCATTGCTATAACCAAGTTATCTTGAAGTGATTTGATGAATTCCCAAGCAGTTCTGAGTTAATCTTCTAGTTTGATATTCTTCAATTTTTCTGCATCAAAATCTTCAAGAGCTCCTTCCAACTGTTGTCTCAAACTTTCCATCAGTATCTGTTTCAAAATCTTCGTCAAGCTATTAGGCTTCTGCAAATAGAGGACCAGGATCTGATACCAATTGTTAGATACTTGGATAGTCCCAAAGATACTAAGAGGAGGGGGGTGAATCAGTGTCTGACCGGTAGATGAAAGATTTAAAAATATTTGCAACTTTACAACCCAAACTAATATATCGGCAAGCAAATAATAATGCAGTAAAGAGAAACAAAAGAATAAGCATCAATGCACACCATAACACATATATTTTTGGTGAGGAAAACCGGTAAGGAAAAAACATCGATGGGATTTCAGACCCACAATATTTACTCACTGACTAATATGAATACATATTACTTAGTACAATAGGGGCCTACACATGTAGGAAGGCTAACTGCCTGGAGCTCACTGCTCAACATAAAAATGGAGTCACACTGACTACACAATTGGATGGTTAAATCCAATAACAATGTACTGCTCAAAATGGCATATGCAATGCTGGATTCAGTATTGGTTTAAGCTCTGTCTGATACCTCTACCAAAACCTTAATTTGCTCTGCTCTGCTCTTAAGATAAATACATTGAAGTGCATATACAATTATTCGCTCTCATATATTGCTTACATGCATACCTACATACATACTCTCTCTCTCTCAATTCAAATGACCTACAAGATCTCATACATATATGAGTCTTTACAATACATCATGTTTACCATATAAATAAAATATTACATTACAATAAATTTTGCATAAACAATATTATTTCCAAGTCGGCTTGTACTGATAGTATAATCTGTTGTCGGTGTAACTGGATGTTGGTGTGAATAACCTTGTAGTGACTGCTAGTACCGGTAGGTGAAGTCTGTTGCCAGTAGAGCCTTTGAACCCTATTACTAGTTGGTTGCCATCAATAACAACATCAACCATTCTCATCTGAGTGTATAATTCCAACATCACTGACCTACATAAACATCAGACTACAATCTAGATAAAATAAACTGTGAAAGTAGAATCTCCTAATGCTTGATACAATTCGGGTTAAGCATAAATGTCTGCCTTATAATACCAAATCCTTCTCAAACCTTCGCTGAATGATATATCTTGTTCGCACATAAACTTCTCTCTGATAATGCAGACATAACCATACCATACCAAATTACATGAGTAAGTCACCTATAAATACAGATCATCAACCTTGATAACAAGGTCGGCTAAACCCTAAACCCATAAACCATAATTATAAAAATTACATCACATGATACCACCAAACCAATATTATGATTTACATTACATATCATGGACCTAATTCAAAATCCCAATTTCAACTATATCCACCGGAAATTCCGCTAAGACCTATATCAACATGTTTCACCAATTGGTAGAAACCCTCAGTACAATAACACAGAATAACTAACCAAACCCAAATAGGACCACCAAATCATCATGCTAGCCAATGTGAATCCACCAAACAATTAGGACATGATCAAGAATGCCTTCAACACATTAGGAACCATTTCTATAAGCTGGACCAAATTCAGTTAACCAAATCATCGAATATCACTGACTGGTAAAGCCAATCGGTAATCCATAACATAAGAAATATCTTCCGGATCACCAAATCATGAACCAACTGAATATGAAAGGAACACATAACCAACCTGAATAACCATACAAAAATGAAACAACCAATCTGATCATACCAGATCAAAATCATTGATAACCAAGACAAACTACGACCAAGAACCAACTGGGAAAGAACCATATCCAATCGGAGCATTGTTGACATCAATGACAACACATAGTCTATATTGCCAATAATCTCCCCCTTTGGCATTGATGGAAACACTGAATGTGAAAAACATCCAAGTGCCAAAGAATGCCAACAATGTCCTCAAAGAATCAAGAACCAACAAAATATATCTCCCCTTAAGATTATTAGTTTTTCACATGAACTCTATCTCCCCCTTCGACATCAATGACAAAGGTTTTTTTCCAAACCAAAATACTAAACTAGACAGCTAACTACCCCCCTTGAGTAGCAACATCATCCCATCAACCTGAATCAAAAGATGTTTTTGATAAGCTCACTAGATTGATGCATTCCTCCATCTCTAAGTCTCTTCTAGAGGGGTGGTGACCCCCAATTGATATCTAAGATATTCAAAAGTATCTTTAGGCAATGGTTTCATTAGAATATCTGCAATATGTTCCTTAGTAGGCACATAAACCAATCTGGCTTCCTTTGCTTCAACCTTTTTCTTCAAGAAATTATACCTTACAGAAATGTATTTTGATTTAGAATGAAATACCAGATTCTTTGACATATCAATAGTAGTAGTATTATCATAGTGAATAAAAATAGGTTCACTAATACTTATCCATATATCCTTCAACATATTCTTCATCCATAAAAATCTAAGTACAATTAGTTGTAGCAACTACATATTCAGCTTCAGAGTAGATAATGAAGTGCATAATTGTTTCTTGTTGAGCCATGAAACTGACTTCTTCCTCAGAAATAATGCACCACCTATACTTCTCTTCCATTCATCCACATCTCCTGCCCAATCTAAGTCTGCATAGGTACATAATCTGAAATCATCATCCTTTGGATACCATAACCCATACTCTATTGTTCCTGCCAAATATTTTAATATTATTTTGACAACAATATCATGACTTCCTTTCAGATCAGACTGAAATCTAGAAACAATGAAGACAACATTCATTATATCAGGTCTGGTTTGAGGTAAGTACAATAATCGACCAATCATTGATTTGTATCTAGTTGGATTCACTCTAGGAGATTCATCTTCCTTAGACAATTTGCAACCAGTTATCATAGGAGTACCAACAGGTTTTGAGTTTCCAAGACCAAATTTCTTAAGCAAATCCTTCACATACTTAGTTTGACAAATGAAAATACCTTTATCAGTTTGAGTAATCTACAAACCTAAGAAAAATTTCATCTCTCCAATCATAGACATTTGAAATTCATTCTTCATATCATCAATAAATGTCACGCATAGTTTTTCTTCTCCTCCAAAAATGATATCATCAATAAAGACTTCAATAATCAGTATGTCATCATGCTCAATCTTATAATATAATTTACTATTAGCATTACCTTTGCTAAAACCGAGCTTTGAAAGATATTTATCTAATCTAGCATACCATGCTCTAGGGGCTTGTTTCAATCCATATAAAGCTTTCTTCAATCTACAAACCATGTCCTTGTCCTCTGATAATGAAAATACATTAGGATGTTCAATGCTGAATTTTTCTTCAATATCTCCATTCAAAAATGCACATTTAACATCCATCTAATATACCTTGTAGTTCTTGTGTGCAACACAGGCAATAAATAGCATTACCGCTTCAATTCTTGCAACTTGAGCATAAGTTTCAACTTAGTCCACTCCTTCTTCCTGTGAATATCCTTTGCAAACCAATCAAGCCTTGTTCCTTACACCCTGACCTTCCTCATTTAATTTATTCCTGAAAAACCCATTTGGTTCCAATAACATTTTTATCTTTAGGCCTAGGAACCAATTCCCATGTTTTATTCTTTTCTATCTGATTCAATTCTTCTTCCATAGCTCTCATCCAATTCTCATCTTTACTTGCTTCAATAAATTATTCCGGTTCAATTTTAGAAATTAAACATACCTCTTCAACAACTAACCTTCTTCTTGTCATCACACATTTCCTCTTATCTCCAATGATCTGATCTTCAGAATGGTTCAACTTCACATACCTGGGAGGCTTTGGATTATCTTGACTTTCTAACTCTTTCTGTTCATCAACAGTCACTATGGAATTTTCTGATGTTACCATAGCAATTGGATCAATGCTCTAAACTGATTCTTGCACAACCAGTTCTGATTTGATAATTTCATCATTCGGTCCATATTCATATGATCTGATCTGATTATTACCTTACTAATCCACCTTGACATTTATTCTTTCCATTATCATATTCAAGATCTTGTTATAACATCTATATCTTTTACTATTAGTATGATAACCCAAAAATATTCCTTCATCACTTCTAGGATCAAATTTCCCTAGTGCATCATCTCTTCTAATATAGGATTTACTCCTAAATATTTTGAAATATCTGATAGTAGGAGTATGACCAAACCATAATTCATAAGGAGTCTTACCAGTATCACCTTTTATGTGTACTTTGTTGAAAGTGTATACCATAGTATTGAAATCTTCTCTCCAATAGATATTAGACAATTTGGCTTCCATCATCGTTGACCTTGCAGTATCTAAGATAGATCAGTTCTTCCTTTCCACTATTCCATTCTGTTGTGGAGTCTTAGGTGCTGAAAATTGTCTTTTGATTCCATGCTTCTCACAAAAGTTGTTGAACTCATCGGATGTAAATTCACCGCCTTGATCTGATCTTAAACATTTTCATCTTCAATCCTGTTTCTATCTCAACCATAGCTTTGAAAATTTTGAATTTCTCAAGAGCTTCTGATTTTTCTTTTAAAAATGCAACCCACATCATTATAGAGTAATCATCAATAAAAAACATAAAGTATCTATCACCTTGAAAAATTTTAGTCATTTTCGGTCCACACAGATCAGTATGAATAAGATCAAGAATTTCATTAGATATATCATGTATTCTTTTGAAAGAAGTTCTAACTTGCTTACCCATTTCACATTCTCTACATACCGGATTATGACGTTTGATAATATTGGGCAAATCTTTGACAACCTAAGTTGAAATGATCTTCATTATGCAATCAAAATTCATGTGACATGTCCTCTTATGCCATAGCCAACTTTCATCAATCTGAGCAATCAAGCAAGCCTTCTTACTGGAGTTAAAATGAAATATGTTTCCTTCGGTTTGAGTTCTAGATGCAATTTCAAAACTAGATCTATTGATTATCTTGCACTTTCCATCTTTGAATTGTAAATAAAATCCTCTATCCACCATCTAACCTACACTAAAAAGATTATGCTTCAAACCTTCAACATAATAAACATTGTTAGTATTAGTCTTACCATCCAAGGATATTGTTCCTTTGCCTTTGATCTTGCATGCCTTATTGTCCCCAAATTTGACTAGTCCACCATCAATTTTTTGTAAAGACATGAATTTCCTCTTGTCACCAGTCATGTGATGTGAGAAACCATTGTCTATAACCCATTCATCCTTCTCTTTAATTTTAGTAGCTAGAGCCTTCTCCTCAATATGAGTTGCATCAATGACAGGTTCTGAAGATTCATCCTTGATAGCAATAAAGACCCAATCTTTACCATTGCTTCCATTACCAGATCCACTCACAGGTTCATCATCATCATCATCATCATCAGTAATACCAAAATCATCATGACTAGCATAGTAACATGATTTATCCTTATTCCTTCTAATTCTAGGTATGCTCTAATATTCCATATTAGGTTTATAATGCCTCATAAATCTTTCTTGATTCCTAGCAGCTCTTTTAGGACATCTAGAAACAAAATGACCACTCTTATTGCATGAGAAACATTTAAAAGAAACTTTTCCTTCATACTTACTTCCAACCAGTCCTTTAGGGATTCTTCTGGGAATTAGGGCCTCCAACTCTTCAAGTTCTTTGTCTTCTCTCTCAATGTTTTCCAATTATTTAACATATAATTCCTTTGAGTCTATCTTCTACTTACCAGAGACAGATGCTTTAAATGCAGTCTTAGTTTTAGTAGCACTCTGATCTCCAAGTTCTTCAAGTTCAAAAGCAATTAATTTACCAAGTAATGTATCTCTAGTAACTAGGGTATTTGATATTGTCCGCAGTTCATTTATTGCAGTAGCCTTCATTTTGTAAGTCAGAGGTAGAACTCTCAGAATCTTTGAAATAACCTCATCCTCATTAACATTTCAACCACAACATTTGATTCTCATGACAATCTCATTTACTCTATCCATGAAAGAATTTATCTTCTCATCTTCTTCCATCTTCAAAGTTTCACATCTCACCGAGTAACCTTCAAGTTTTGCAATCTTTACTGCTTGGTCACCTTCATAAAGAGTTTCAAGCTTCAACCTGGTCTGCTTTGCATTTTCCAGTTCTATGACATTCAATAGCTTCTCATCTAATAGGGCACTTAACAATGCTTCTTTCACTCTGACATCATTATCAGATTTCTTCTACTCATCAGGAGGTGCCAGAGTTCTAGAATTAGGATCATGAGGTGTATACCATTTCTCTGTTATCTCCCAAACTTCAGCTCCAAGACATCTTAGATGAATATTCAGTCGCTCCTTCCATATATTGTAATTTGTACCATCAAATCTGGAACTCTCCTTCCTCAAGACATCTCAGATGAATATTCAGTCGCTCCTTCCATATATTATAATTTGTACCATCAAATCTAGAACTCTCCTTCCGGTAGGAATTAAATGTAGAAGTTGATGCCATCGGATCTCCTCAAGTAGTTAAGTTTTTGCAAAGAGGACCTCGCTATGATATCGAGAGAAAACTGAGAGGGGGGGGGTGAATCAATTTTCCAAAAGTATAAGAAATTAATTCAGATTATAAACCATTTACCAGAGCATAATATAAATAGCAGAGTGAAAGATAAAACATGAAAAAATAGATCACACAACACCAATATTTTTTATGTTGAAAACCTAATAAAGGGAAAAACCATGGTGGGAAACCCTACCCACAATCAAATAATCCTTCTACAACAGTATGTGGAATAATTACAATGGGGATTGCACTTGCAATTAGGCCAACCACCTAGAGCTCATTGGTCATCACAAAAGGAATTCTCACTGACTTACATAAACATCAGACTACAATTCAAAGAAAATGAACTATGAAAGTAGCATCTCCTAATTCTTGATACAGTTCCGGTCAAGCACAAATGTCTTCCTTGCAATACCAAATCTTTCTCAAACCTTCACTGAATGATATATCTTGTTCACACATAAAATTCTCTCTGATAATGCAAACATAACCATACCATACCAAATTACATGAGTAAGTCACTTGTAAATATAGATCATCAACCTTGATAACAAGGTCGAATAAACCATAAACCCATAAACCATAATTACAAAAATTATATCACACGATGCCACCAGACCAATATTATGATTGACATTACATAGCATGGACCTAATTCAAATTCTCAATCAATTATATCTACTATAAATTCTACTAAGACCTATATCAACACATTTCACCAATTGGTAGAAACCCTTAGGGCAATAACATAGAATAACCAACCAGATACAAATAGGACCACCAAATCATCAGGCCAGCCAATGTGAAGCCACCAAAAAATTAGGACATGATCAAGAATTCCTTTAGCATGTTAGGAACCATTTCTATAAGCTGGACTAAAATTAGTTAACCAAATCATCAAATATCACCAACCGGTACTAGGAAATACCAACCGGTAATCAAGAACATAAGCGATAGCTTCTAGAGCACCAAATCATGAACCAACTAAATATGATAGGCATATAACCAACCTAAATAGCCATCCAAAACCAAAACAACCAATCTGATCATACCATATCAGAATCACTAATAACCAAGACAAACCATGACCAGGAACTGACTAGGAAAGAAGCAACCAACTGGGAAAGAACCATATCCAACTGGAGCATAGTGTTGACACCAATGACAACACATAGTCAATATTGCCAACAAATACCTTTTTTGCAAATGTGCAGACAAATGATTAGGATGCATTTGGAGATGATACTGATGCTCAGAAGGTTACTGACTCTGGTGAAGATGATAAGAACCCTTCGATGATAAATGTTGAATCTAAAAAGGCAGCTAAGGAGGTTAGAGATAAAAAAGGGAAAAGATGTAGAGAAAGGTGAAGAAGCTGAGAAGACAGAGATGGAAAAGGATTTAGATAAGATTGAATAGGTGTTAGCAACAAGAGACACTGTGGACAAGGGGAGACATATTAACAAAGACACAAATCTCACGAAAGGATGTATTGATCTTAAAGCCCTATCTTTGGTCCAAGCACTTAAGCTTCCAGCACTAGCACAGGCCATAACAAGTGAGGACATTGAAATATTATTCTGAAGACAAAGAGATGATATCCATGGCGAAAGATGTGTTGGAGAAGATTTTTCCATCTTTCAAGCAAGATACAACTAGTTCTCCTTTTAGTAAGCTGAGAAGAATGCTGAAAGCAATTGATTCTCATTTTATATCTTTAGAGAAAGCGGCTAATGCAAAGGTTTTGAGTCAGTTTAATGCTATGCGGTCAAGAACAATTTTGAAAATGGCTGGAGGCAATAGGGTTAGTTTGACTACCAGTCTAAAAGCTATATAGGAAGAATTGGATGAAGGCGGTAAGATATATAAGTCATGTCTTATTTTTCCCAAGTTCACAATAGAAATTGATAACCAGATAAAAGAATGTGAAGGAAAATTAGATGGTATTTTTTAGTCTTTTCCCCCCCAATCAGTTTCTAGTAGTAACTGTGAAGCTGAGGTGATGGTTCTATTGGAAAAAATCAAGAGTCTCAATCAAGAAAAAGATAGAATAGTTGGCAGAGTGGGAGAACTCCATAATTTAATAACTCCTTGGTTGGACACCTTGTTGAGCAGTCAACAAGATGCAATGAATGCTCTAAATAAGAGTGTTTTGACAAATTGGATAGGAGTAGAGATGCATGCTTATTTGTTTAGTTCTCTGATCAATATCTTGGAGAATTTGATGAAAGGTTGGGATGATCACCTATAGTCCGTGAAGACCATTTTTGCAGACATCTTTAAATTCATGTAAGATATTGAGTATAACCTTGTATATAAATTTTGGCAGATACCTATCTTTGGCATTGTTGTCAAAGAGGGAGAGAGAGGTATGAAAAATGATGTATATTCTCAAAGGGAGCTTATTGAGCCTATTGATTTGTTGAGGTGTTGTAGTTTTGAAAAATTTGAAGTTTTGTAGTGTTAGTGTCATTTTTCACAAGTGTTCCCATCAATGCCAAAAGTTCAAAGATTGTTGGAAAGAGACATTGTACCAGTAGAGATTTCTACATGAGGATTGTTCCAAGGTTGTCATTGATGGAAACTTAGATTTGAGATCCCATCCAGAATATGTAGAAGTTTCCTATCGAAAGTTTGAGAATATTGATATTCATTTATTCTTAAGTCTTGAAGGTGGAACACAGTATGCGACAAAGTATGGATACATTGTGCAAATCTCCAGTTTGGTTGCATAGTTTTGATTGTGATGAAAGAGTTTGATGGTTAGATGTTCAAGGAAACTTTATTTGCAATCCTAGCCTCTGGTATTAACTTTTGTGCAAGTTAGAAGATTCGGTAACCGCTAATTCAGAAAGAAAAGAGTTATTTTGGTGTAACATGTTGTGCAAAATCTTTGGGATGATTTTGGTGATTGCTTTTGAGTTTGAGATGATTGAGCCAACATGTGTGAAGCTTGTTATCAATTTTTTTGGGTCTGCTTATGGATTGGCAATCAAATTGAGCTAGACTTATGGTTACATGTTTCATGTTGCATGTTATGCAATTTTTGGAAGCCAACATGGGAATTGACTTATTTTGCTAGGGCAGATATATAAGACTGATTCATTTGAGTATTTTGATGTGTGTTATGATGAGTTGTGAGAGTGGAAAGATTGTATGAGTGATTGTGTGAAGTGTTGTGTGTGTGATTGAAGGTTTTGTGCTCTCGTATATGACAAAATAGTAGAACAAAGTAGAGAGACAAAACAGTGGTAGAAGACTAGTTGAGCTTATCTGAAACTACTTTTGAGAATATGTAGATGCTACTATTCGGTTTAGTCATTCTTGTTATCATTTTTAATCACTTGTAAGGCAATGAGTCTTCCTTCAGGTTGTCACCCTCTTTTATAATTGATTAGTGAGCTTTAGGCAGTGTGCTTGAATGCATGTGCATTCCCCTCTTGTAATATTATTATAATCCTAATTATAGTATTATAATATTGTGGGTTCCAATCCCATTGTGGTTTTTCCCTTTCCGAGTTTGCACCTAAAAATTCCAGTGTTATGGTTTTGTGCTTGTTTTCATTTTGTTTTTGCACTTTACTTTTATTAATTTGTATTTGGTGGTTAAAGAATCAGTTGAAGAAAGTTGTTAATTATAGAACACTAATTCACCCCCTCCTCTTAGTGTTCATTGATTCCAATAGAGAGAGCATGGATACATGCTAGATGTGTTTTTCTATGTGATCCATAAGAAGAATGATGAGAAAGGACATGTATATATAGTCTAGATGAGTATATTTATTGTTTAAGAAAATTAATTATTAAGGTTCTTGTTCATATTAAGGTGAGTGGAAAGTATTAGTATTATAAAGTGTTAGTGTTTCAATCTTCAAGTACAATTCATTTTGATTGAGATGGGCCTTAAAGAGAGGCCTATTGCTCTTTTTCTAGATTTTGATCACTTGTCGTCTCTTTTGTTGATGTTAACTTGACTAGTTGATGCAAACACTATTATCTCTAGATATCAGGTGTGAATAAACAAGAAATTTTAGAATCATAATGTCGCTCAAAGCCTTTTCTATGAAGCTCTTCAAAAATTCACAAGACTAGGATGGGTATGTGTAGGATCATGGTGGTCCAAACATGCCCTTAAGTGGCAATAAAAATTAGAAAAACAAAGTTAGGCAACTTGATATTAAAATTTGAATAAGTTACCAACATTATTTCAGAAATATGTAAGAATATAATCTGTACCAAATTGAATTTAGTTTCTAAGATAATAGTTGTTTTCTTTAAAAAAAAATCTATTTGACAAAAAATTGAAATTTCAATGCAATAGTACTATAATTTCAAGAAAAAGATAAGAAGCAGGTGTCTGTTTGACCACCCCAACCACAATCAAATCATAATATTTTTTTTATAATATTTTAGATATAAGTAGAAGACTTGTGTTCGGATGTGAAAAATATTCTTTTATATATTTTTTGAAATAAATAATTAATTATAATTTTTTTACTATAGTTTTTTTTAAATTTAAAAGCTCATATGTCTGACCACCATAACCTGGTCAAAAATTTATTAAATTCATTTTTTTTCTTAATCCTATAGTATATGAAGAATAGAATGTGACATATATTTTAGATTCAAAAGATGTGATACCATTTGAAAGATAGATATTTTTCAATCAACCAATCAATCAAGACTTTAGTCAGAATATCACCACTTTTTGACCCCTCATGATCCTACACATACCCGAATGCAAAAATTGACATGGTCCTCTAATTTATGCTCCTGCAAAAGTAAAATTTGATTATCATCAAATTATTAGCTAGAATCTCCATCTGTAGCTCTTGAATTTGTTGCCTACACAAAGAAATAAGGAAAAAGGTGTTGATAGGGGTTTGCCTTATGTCAAAACCTAAGTTTAGAAGTAACCCTTTAATTGAATTGAATTTAAACTTGAAAAGAAAATGTAAATGTTGATTGATATACCTTAGATCTACTACAAATTATAATGGATGATGATACAGTGTTCTTTGAATGTGATCACAAGTGTTGGTGCAATAACATGACATGACATGAACATGAATGACCTAATCACACATGCTTGCATTAAGATTGATGTATATTTGCTACACACTTCTTGAAGGATATGATGGCATGAAATGATACATCAAATTATTGAACATTCTTGATGTAGATGCATAGATGATGGGTGGATGTGATAGATTTGTTAGACAAAAATGAATAAGAAGAATTCTCTTATATAGGATCCCCAAGATATTTACTGATTAGGCTGACCTCCAATAGTCAAATTGAGAACCAAAATCATCTAGGAGGGGAAGTGAACTGACACATTTAAATTAAGTCTTATTTAAGGAGGAACATGACACCCCAAGTGCCATGGTCCTGGACTAGGATGCCCTAGGTTCCATGGTTCAGTAAAAATAGGGCAGACAAATAGGAAATCAAAGTTCATAGCTTGATACATAGGTTCAATTCTCCTTCCAAAATAATGACATTAGGTTTCATGTAAAGAGGTCATAAATGGAGTTGGGGTAGAGATAAGATGGGACACACTAAAGCAAGGACACAAAAATGGTTTAAACTATACAAGGATTCAATTAATGATGCTACAAATACACTGATGTTGATTAGGCTAGTTGGGTTGATGATCGAAGAAGAAAAAGTGGTAGATCTTTCTTTTTGGGAAATTGGTTGGTCTCATGGTTTAGTAAGAAGAAGGATTCATTATCACTATCTACAATAGAAGTAGAATATATTGTTGTTGTTAGATTCAATGTTAGTCCTAAAGACACTGAGAGGGGGGTGAATCAATGTCTAATCAGTGAGTAAAATATTTAAACTTATTTATA
The DNA here is from genome assembly GCF_030272615.1 of Cryptomeria japonica. Taxonomy (NCBI): domain Eukaryota; kingdom Viridiplantae; phylum Streptophyta; class Pinopsida; order Cupressales; family Cupressaceae; genus Cryptomeria; species Cryptomeria japonica. The sequence continues at coordinate 438,297,570 of NC_081412.1, read as the reverse complement.
GCTTTCAAACCCAAATCAATGTACCGGTAAACAAGATTTAATGCAACAAAGAGAAATAACAGAGACAACATAAATGCACACCATAACACATAATATTTTAATGAGGAAACCCAGTGTGGGAAAAACCTCACTGGGATTTGTGACCCACAATATTTACTCACTGGCCAATATGAATAAATATTACTTACAATAGGGGCCTACACATGCAAGAAGGCCAATAGCCTAGAGCTCACTGCTCAATAGAAGAGTCTCACTGACTACAAAATGAATAATTAAATCCAATACAATGTCTACTCAAAATAGCATCTCAAATGCCTGGTTCAGTACCGGTTTTAGCTCAATCAAATACCTTAACCCAAAACCTTTCGTTGTCCACTATATCACCTCATACATATATCAATCTCCTACAATACAAAGTGACTTATGAGATCTCATACATATATGAGTCTTTACAATATACCAAGTTGGCTTACAAATAATTAATTACATTTACAATATAATCCATATAAACAAAACTTGTCTCATGTCGGCTTGAGAGCCGGCATACTTTATTGCTGATGTGATTAGATGCTGGTGAATGTGTCTGCTAGTGTCGGTGCTTGCCAGTGTATGAAGTCTATGATGTCGGTGCTTGTGTATAAACCTATAACTGGTTGGTTTCCATCAATGACAACATCAACTATATTCTCATAGAGTGTAGAATTCCAACAATCTCCCCCTTTTGCATTGATGGCAAAACTAATGAGAAAAATCCAAAACTGTTATCCCAAAATGAAGTCCAAAATCCGATCCCAAAAAGATGTGCTCCCCCTGAGCAGGTGATCTCTTATGTACATTATTTTTCTCCATACTACTCCCCCTTTAACATCAATGGCAAAGGATGTCAAAAAGAATTAAGGAATACAAAAATGCTACCTCATAGCCTATAACCGATTGAGTATAATTTGAAAGATATCAGCCAAAAGTAGATTCAGGCTCTGCATGAATTTGTTGTTGTCAGAAAGAATGGTCTCTATTTGCTAGATCATGTGATTAGATAGTACATTTGCTGCTCCAGTGAGCATTCTCCTTGTATTGTTGCCTTTGATAGATCAACCCACTGAGTGATAAGACTGTCCAATCTTGGACCAAGTTTTCTTTTCAGTTCCTAGGCCTTGGACCTTATCCTTGCCTTCTCTTTCTCAAGTTTTTCCAACTTCTCCTAAAAAACTGTCATTTCCTACTAAAAAACTGAGATAAGTCCCGAAGAACCTATCATATTGTCTGCAATGTCATCTATTTCCTTTTGTGTCTTCTTAATTTCCTCGTCAATATCTTCAGTTAGGTGGTCAGGCTTGCAAGCTTCTCTATACAGCTCCTTATATTCCAAAATTATTGAGTTAAGTACTGCTAATAGTGAATCCATGTGTTCAGTACAATCTTTGATGGTTTTCTCAAAGAATTCACCTTTCTCTTTGTTCACTCCATCCTTAACAATTTCCTCATTCACCTTGTCAATGGCTAGAACATTTTTAGCAATAAATTTGGACAATGTGTCCAATTTACCTAAAGAATCATTGATGTGATCTATCTTACAGGTTGGTGCAATCATCTTCAAGATAGGTAACATGTCATCAATAGCCTTAAATGCTAAGGCATTGCAATCTTTTATCCTCTTAATGGAATCCAATAGAACATCGGTTACATTAGTGGGTCTGAAATCAGTAGTAGATGTGCTTGGTTGTGCAGTAGATTTCCTTTCAACAAATACTTGCCCATTTACCTTCACTATTTCTTCCTTATTTCTATCAATTGCTTCCTCTTTATTTACATTTTCAACTGGTTTCTCTATCTATGTAATTACCTCTGCTTCTTTTGTTTTTTTAGTCTGTAAAAGAACCTCTTCAACTATCGGTTTCTCTAATTTTAGTTGCTCAGTGTTAGTTACCTTATCCTCTGTCGGTTCCTCAGTCTTCGGTTGCTCAACTTGTGTCAGTATCTTAGTGTTTTGAGATTTAACAGTGTGTGTCGATGACTTATCTCACTGTCCTTAAAATTATCTGCCTTAACCTTTGTAGTCTCTTTATCTACAACAATGTTAATATCTTGTTTATCAACATTCATAGAAAAAAGAATCTCACAATCCGGGTTAGTATTATCAAGAGTAACATCTTCAGTTCCCATATAAGGTGGACTGACTGTCTGTACCAGTGGGATATCCTGAGCTGGAGGTGGAAGATTATCTATAATCTTTATTGCAGGAACACCACCAACTTTTCCTTTACCCTTATCCTTTTGATAAACCTTAAAGGTTTTGTCCATATTTGGTCTGCTCCTTTCTTCTTGATTTTCCTTTTCAACAAATAATATATCCCATTTATCTTCAGTCTCATCACCAATCTCCTTAACTCTCCCAGCCATTAAGCTCACCTACCGATGTCCACTAACAAAAACTAACCAGTTTGTCTCAGCAATTAGTTCATCAATTTCTTCCTTAGAATTTATAGGATGTACTGCCAATAATGCTTCAACCTTTAAATTTTTGTCTAATTCCATCACTAACATTCTTTTAGCTTCTAATCTTAAATACAAGTCATCTGGCAGATCATCTACAACTTCAATCAAAACCTTCTTATAGATATCCAAATACAAAATAATGCTCTCTTCTATTGTTTCCATGTCAGAGTCCTTAAAGAATGATACAATTTGTTTACATTAATTAAATTTCCTTCCTATGTTATCTCATTCAATAGTTCTTCCAGAGTAGGAGTATCTGGTGTCTGTTTCTTCTTTGGTGTAAGCTTCTTCTTAGGTTCCCTAACTACTTGCTGCTTCTTCCTTAGTGTTCTGGTTCTCTTGGGAGAAGGAGAAGGTACTGGTGAGGGTTTTCTCTTCTTCCTCTCTACTCTCTTGAATTCAGTTGCCTTTCCATTATCGGTATCAGAAGAAGTGACAACCGGTGAAACATGTGCTTATGGTTTTAGTCCTTCCATTTCACTAGCAGATATACCACTTAGGTTCATTACATTCTCTTTAACCTCTTTAGCCATCTTGGATGCATCTTTGATAAATTTCTCTCTTCTTTTTCTCTGCTTCCGCATAGAAACAACACTCTCTATAGTTTCAGCACTTCCAAAACTTTCTTCAGATGGTTATCTAGGTGCATCAAGTAGTTTTTTTGCATATGTTTCAAGAATGGGTAAATCAACTTCATAACCCATTTCAGTAACCCAAATAGTTCTAGGGCTAACTGCTTCCATCCATGTCTCATTATGCTTAATAACAAAGAAGATTTTTTTGTCATACTTGTCAACTATACTCTGCAGTAACCTCTCTCTTGCCTTCATTTTGGTTGAAAAAGTTTTGAAATAATCTGTGATGATCTTGTCACAGTCAGTGCCCATACCAGTGAAAGCTTCTAGAATCTTTTTTCCTACCGGGATGTCATATCCAAGATCCTTATGACCAAAGACGGGTATCTCTTTGGTGAAGTAAAGTATCAGACATACAAGCAGGTTGCCAAAGCGAAAAGTTCCTTTCTTGTCACCTTTAATCTTCTTCAAGTTATTAATCAATTCATCCTTAAGCCATTCACAAACATCAATTTTAGTGTTTTTCTTTACCATCTCATATGCACTATGAATACAAAGGCTAGAAACCGAATTCAAATTGTTTACATGTGTTACTCTATAGCCAAGTACCATACTCACATATCTCACATTTGCATCTCTAACATCATTGACTCTAAGGGATCTGTTGTCAGATGTAGCTCCGGTTAAGCTCATCACACCCTTGTTAGGTATTTTCTTAGTTTTGTCAGGCCTACTACCAGTTGAGGGTAGACCAGTAACTGCCTTGATTGCTTCCTTAGTTATTTTGCAAACTAACTCTAGCCACATAAATTCTCCATGGACTCTGCTCAACACAAGATGGACTACTTCCTTTGGAAATTCAGGAATGCTTAGAATTTCAACAAAACCTATCTTCAACAATCTTATGTTCAGGTTTAATCAAACCTTGCTCATCAATAATAACATCATTAAACATTTTCTTCAAGTCCTCATTCCCTAGGTCTTCTATGTTGTAGTGGATATAGATTCTCGAGTCTTCGGAAAAAGCAACACCCTTCAGAATTTTTGAAAAAGCTCTGATAGAATTATCTTGTTTAGGAATTTCAGGGATGATCTTGAATATAGGTCTAGGGCACTTAATGTTCTCTACCATAGTAGGGTTTGTAATAAACTCAGGTGCAGAAGATGAAGATGCCATTTCGAAAGATAAATACCTCTTAACTTGAAATCCTTGAATGAAATCACTTCACTGCTTCGCCTTTAGATTTCCCTTACTCAATTTCATGTTCTCTAAATGTTTGAATGCTTGGTGAGTCAAAATGAGGGTTTTCCGGTGTTATATAACCAAAATTCTCTTCAACAACTACATTAAATGCTCACCAGTTAAGTGAAAACTTGACATATCTACCGATAAAGAAGAAATGTGTCTTCTTACCATCAACCGAGGGTAGAATGCATGATTTTCAACTTGTTGCAATACCCCCTAATGATTATCCCTTATTTAGATGAAGAATCTCCTACCGGTGGAGGGTTACTCTGTCTGCTAGTGTAGAGACAAATTCATCAATTCTCTGATCTCTTTTCTTAATCCATTGTTTTGAAAATTCTTGCTTTATTTCATTTACCTTTTCTTTTCCCTTCTCATTAGATCCTTTATTGTTCACCGGTATAATCTTGCTTCTACAAAATTTTGCAATATACCCAATCTTGTTACATGCACACCAAGTTACATTATTCCTCTGAATAGATTTTCCATATCCTTGACCAGTTTGTGTTCTGCATTGATTAGGTAAATGTCCAAATCTTCCACAAACATAGCATTTCACATGCATTCTACAATTTTCTGAATGATGACCAACTTTGTTGCATTTGGAACATTGACCGGTGGGTAAGTTTGTATTCTGATTAATTCTAAATCTGCACTGATTTTCTCTATGACCAAACTTGTTACAATTAAAACATTTCCCATTAAATTTATAAGCATTAGGTTGTCTTATCAGTTTACTGTGATCTTGATTATTTGCAGTACCGGAACTTTCTCCAACTTTAAATCCAAGTCCAATTGTATCTCCATCAGGTTGTTGTCTTTTCAGCATGTCATCAAGTCTTTCTAAACTTTTCTTGAATTTGTCTTTGTGTTCATTTGCAGTGATTAACTCATTTTCCAAAATTTCAACTTGTCTTATAAGCTCATCTTTATCATGTTGCATGTGAATTAGATCTATCTTTAGCATATCATTCTCATGACAAAGTCTCAAATTTTCATTTGCTCCATCATTAAGTCTCCTATTCAAGTCTTCTTCATTATTTTTCCTATCTTCAATATCCTTACATAGCCTCATGGTCATATCTTGCATTTCATTCCTCATGTTAGTGTTCTCATTCCTTAACTTATCTGTAATAACACTAAGAGTTTCCTTTTCATCATCTTGTTTTTGCATTTGCTCATGAAGTTCTTTCCTCTTGTTTTGTGCTATAACCAGGTTCTCTTGAAGTCCTTTAATGAATTCCTTAGCAGTCTTCAGATCATCTTCAAGTTTGATATTCTTCGATTTTTTTGCATCAAAATCTTCAAGAGCTCCTTCCAACTGTTTTCTCAAACTCTCCATCTGTACCGGTTTTAGAATCTTCCTCAAGATGTTAGGGTTTTGAAAAGAGAGTTCCAGGCTCTGGTACCAATTGTTAGATTCAATAATAGTCCCAAAGACACTAAGAGGGGGGGAGGTGAATCAGTGTCTAACTGGTGAGTGAAATATTTAAACTTATTTATAACTTTGCAACCCAAATCAATGTACCGGTAAACAAGAAATAATGCAACAAAGATAAATAAGAGAGACAATATAAATGCACACCATAACACATAATATTTTAACAAGGAAACCCGGTGTGGGAAAAACCTTAGTGGGATTTGTGACCCACAATATTTACTCACTGGCCAATATGAATAAATATTACTTACAATAGGGGCCTGCACATGCAGGAAGGCCAACAGCCTAGAGCTCACTACTCAATAGAAGAGTCTCACTGACTACAAAATGGATAATTAAATCCAATAGAATGTACTACTCAAAACAACATCTCAAATGCTTGGTTCAGTACCGGTTTTAGCTCAGTCAGATACCCTAGCCAAAAACCTTTTGTTGTCCACTATATCACCTCATACATGTATTAATCTCCTACAATATAAAATTACTTATGAGATCTCATACATATATGAGTATTTACAATATACCAAGTCAGCTTACAAATAATTAATTACATTTACAATGTAATCCATATAAACAAAACTTGTCTCATGCCGGCCTGAGAGCTGGTATACTTTATTTCTAGTGTGATCTAGATGCCGGTGCATGTGTATAAACCTGTTACCAGTTGGTTTCCATCAATGACGACATCAACCATATTCTCATAGTGTAGAATACCAACAGTTGTATCATCTTTCTTCACTCAAGTGTTGTAGATAAAGCATAGATTGAAGGAGATCAAGATAGTTTATGATGAGACCATTCCTATTTTGTGTGATAACACCAATGCTATTAATATTTTAGAGAATCTAATAATTCATTCAAAAACTAAGTACATATCTATCTAGTATCACTTCCTAACAAAGAAGGTTGCAGATTAATAGGTAAAATTGTAGCATGCATCTACAAAGAATCAAGTTGTTGACACCAAATTATAAAGATGCTTCAAAAGGATACATTTGGATATCTTAGGAAAAATTTAGGGGTTGTTGTCCTTCTTTCTAGCTAGATACATAGATGGTGATTTTCTCTAGCGGGAGTAGTTTTAGATTTATCCTCATTCCTTGATTGATGAAGGCTACCACTCAAGTGGAGTTGGTATATATTTTTTGTTGACAAGGGGAACTTGTATATTGAAGTAGATTCAAGGCAAGATCATTTTCCTTTGTTGTTGATGCCAAATCGGGAGAGAAAGATGGAACACTTTGAATAAATTGTTTAAATCAATTACAAAGAGGGATATTATTGCATATGATTTTCATTAATGTCAACACATGATTGTTTGTTGGTCATTGATGTTAGAAAAGGTCAATAAAGTAGGTATGATTTTGACATATTAAGATGAGGATTAGAAGTATTAAGACAAGGATAAATGTATTAATATGAGGATTAGAAGTATGATGGTGAATTGGATATAATTTTGATGGTCATGAGAATGTTGTAAACTAGTATTCTATCTCTTTTATTGTTCCTGAATAAGAAATTGATGTTACAAATAATTGTTGGTCTTCAAATAGTGTTGAAAGAATTAGAATGTAGGAAGCTATATTGGAGACTATTTGGGAGAATTCTTTGCATTTCTCCACATTTTAAGATATGGACATGAGATTTGGAAATTAGCTTGTATGTTTTGTGAATAATGTATCTTTCTCATTTCTGGACACCAAATTTTCCACCAAATGCTTCTGGTAATTGTACTGTGTAGATAGTTTGGTTGTATGTAAAAAATAATTTGAGAAATTCTCTACATTTCTCTACATTCATGTGTTTTCTTCTCTAGTTTGGTGAATGTTCTCATATTTCCCATGTAATATCTTTGTTTTAGTTTCAAGTGTTGAAATGTACCACACGTATGATTTTTAATGTTCTATCTTAATATTTTGTATACTAGCTTACCATGAACGAAGTGTCTATAGTTTCTTGCTTGCATTAACTTAATTAGAATAATAACATGTGTAGTCACATAAATCTGTCCACTTAATTAAATGAATACTTAGTATTTATTTGATTATTTAACCATTAATTAATGAATTAATTAAATTAATATTTAATTAATTCATCTTAACCCTCTTCTCCTATTAATTAAATAAATTATTCAATTTATTTGATTTAATTCACTTAACCAAATTCAGACCATTAATTAAATAAATAAATCATATTTATTTAATTAAATATTCTCTCACATTTAAATAAATTAATATTTATTTAAATCCCCCAAAATCCCACCTCTCACATTTAAATAAATTAACATTTATTTAAATCACCTTTATCCTCCACCCACTTGTATTTTCCTACAAATGCAAGTTGCACAATTATTTTAAATAAATCATTTATTTAAATCACCTTTATCCTCCACCCACTTGTATTTTCCTACAAAAGCAAGTTGCACAATTATTTTAAATAAATAATTTATTTAAATCACCTTTATCCTCCACCCACTTGTATTTTCCTACAAAAGCAAGTTGCACAACTATTTTAAATAAATTATTTATTTAAAATCCTATTTATCCTCACCCACTTGAAACCTTTAATGGTTTCCCTTAAAGTATTCAAACTTGATGGCTTTAAAGTCTTCAAACTTGATGGCTTCCTTCTATAGTCTTCTTAAGACTTTAATGGTTTTCCTTAAAGTCTTCAAGCCTTTAATGGTTCCCCTCAAAGTCTTCAAGCATTTTAATGCTTTATCTTCCTTTTTCTCATTTAAATAAATTAATATTTATTTGAATATTTATCCAAATACAACTTGCACACATTTATTGAAATAAATGAATTTTTATTTTAATAAAATCCTATTTTCCCTCACCCACCAAATCCACTTGCAAAATCTAATCCCCTTCTAGATTCTTCTAACCCCTTCCTAATTAACTTAATCCATCCCCTAATTATTGTCACATTCCTAAGCAAAATGGAGTCACTTCTCAAAGCCTAAAAGTCTTTGATAACCATTAAAGGCTTTCAACCTTCAACCACTAAATGTCTCAAAGTCTTGGATAACCTTTGAAAGCTTCCAACCTTCAACCACTAAATGGCTCAAAGTCTTTGATAACCATTGAAGGCTTTCAACCTTCAACCACTTAATCCCCAAAGTCTCCAATAACCATTAATGGCTACCTCAAACCCTCCCACATGGTTAAAACATTTGTTTTGACTCAACCTCTACCCAACCCAAGGGTCTCATCAAGCCTTTAATGCTTTGACCATGATTATCTCTTAATCATTTGCACAAAGGTTTATCCTTGCATTAACTCCTAATCCAGTGGGTAATCCTAATTTAGGCTTGACCCTTACCTTCTAGATAACCATGAGGTCTCCTCAGGCATTTAATGCCTCCAACCTCTTCTCTCAACCCAATCTTGTGTTGACACTTGTCACCATTTCATTGGTGCAAATTGTGCACATGGATCCCCAACTTTCAAGCTTGACCCTTGATTAAACCTTTCAATCCTGGCCATCCATTGCTCCATTTTTCCTATAAATAGAGCTCATTCCTTCATAATCCAGATCCTGAAAACTTGTAAGCATTTAGACTATAGATATTTTAGAGAGCATTTAGCATAGCATAACTAAATCTTGTCTTTTTGGTTAAAATACATCATTTTAGCATTAGTATTAGCTTTTTATTTCACATTTAGAGCTATACTACAATCTCAATCCTCCATAAGCATCCATAGTGCAAAAAGTTGCTGAGAGCTACACTATTTTGGAACTTGGAGAGGAGAGGAACAAGGGAGAAGAAGCTAAGGCCATGCTAAGAGGTAGTTGGAGATGCCTCATAATCTTTGTTTTGTTTATTAGATACATTAGCATTCTTTTTAGTGTCTCTCTTGGTATGCCTTTTTAGATTAGTTTTTGATTGACTAACACTAATGTTTTGTGTGTTTTGTGTTCTTTGATCATAGACTAACCTTGTGCCATTTAGGAGGGCATCATTTGGTGAACCCGACGTGAATCCAAACACCAAAAAGATCAACTTTTTTTTTTTTTTTTTTAAACCAATAACATGTTTGAATGTTGAAAATGTCACACAGGTTGCGCTTTTGACACTGTTTTGGTGCGTTTGACATTATTTTGGCGCTATTCACCCTGTTTCAGTGCTTTTTCCTTCTCTGTCTTTCCCTTTCTTTTAGTGCGTTTGTGTTAAATAGTGCCTCTGTTCAAACGCAAACTAGCGCTATTGTAACAAAACGTTGTACAAATCACCTTGTAACCAAAAAAAAATAAAATTAGGCTTGTAGAAGCCCACCAAATAGGCAGATTTTACTAACTATTTTTCTCTTTTGTGCAGATTTAAATTAGATTAAAAAGTAGATTTATATTTTTTTACTAACTTGTTTTTTGAAGTTGGTTTTAAAAATGAATTCACTTTTTATTTTGGTTTAAAATTAACTTCACATTTCAACTTTGGGCTTTTAAAAAAAAAAGAATCACATATTTGTTTGGGGCTCTTAAAAAGAATTTCATTGTTCCAAGGTAAAAAGAACCACAAACTTATACAAAAACAACTTTATTTTTTTTGCAAGTTAGGAAACAAACTTCGTTTTGGTGCTTAAAATAAACAAGGCAAAATTTATTTCTTGCATCAAGATAAAACTCACAATCCACACTTCCATTTTTGGTGCAAATAAAATTCACAATCAACTTGTCTCATTTTTAAAGCAATTTTACTTCATGCAAACGTATTTTTCATTAAGTTGACCAGGATTTTCAAATTCTAGTTTACTCAAACAATTGCCTTTGAAAATTAAAAAGAACACCATGATTGTTGGAGCAACATCTCCAAATAGTTAGATCACATTGCAATGATAGATTAAAAAGAACAAGTGTTTTTCGTGCTTGGCACACTTGTGCAAAGAGTTGGTCGAGTGGTCCTACTTCTAACACACACTATCCTCTCCCTTGGCTTTCGTGGTCCTAGGTGCAAGAGAAAAGTGTTAGTAACACTCAAAATTTTATCTTTTTAAGAGAGGCCTGCCAAGAGACACATCACTCTTGGGAACGACCTTGAGCGGTAAATCCTTCGAGCCGCTATAGAAATTAGGTGAGAGCAAAAGCTGTAGCCTTGGGTATAGCTATTCCTACAGTGTAACTGGCCGAAAGGACAAATGGGCCCCACCACCAGTTACAAGGCTCTTAAGTGAGTCACTGCAGAATGAACTTATGTCCAAAAACATCGAACATGACTAAACACTTTTAAGTAGTAGCCCACCCGTTCTATTGATTGAGGATATTTGAGATATAATTTAGTGCAAGAGCATAGATGGTTTTGCTCCCAAGATACTCACCATACATATTTCCTTGATTAGAAACATAGCTTTTTGAAAAGTCACTTGTGGCTTGATAAAAGTGGTGACTCCCCCATCATAGGGATCATCTATTTGTTATGCTCATGCAAGACTTAGTATATCACATCCTTACCTGCCAAGGCGGGATTCATAAGGTATGTAGTACCAAAGTCGAAGAAATATCAAGATGTGGGCTAAATTTATCACAACTGGCCATTTGACCTTAGGGATAAAAAGTGTTTGAAGTGTGTTCATTTTAAAGACCAAGTGCAAATTGAGCCGACTTCAGGCTTTGGAAATACACCTTAAAATACATCTAAAGGAAGGGTCAAAAACAAGTCCAAGGATTGGGTTGATCTAGACCCATACTCATTTGTGCCTTTGAGGCAACATTCTTGTGTTTGTGTGCTTGCTTTGTTTTCTTGTCAAAGAAAAATCAGAAAATCAATCCCAAAAACATAGTATTCATCCAACATTTCTCAAAAACAAACAAAAATACCAAAAACAAAGTGCAAACAACAAAGAGACAAATTTTATGACCATTCTTCACATCTTGCGAAAGAAGAAGTGTCATCAGAATATCAACTTGAAAAGGAGACCATTAAGCTCAAAGGCTTTGATCAAAAGGAGGAACTTCTTCTATCTCAATAGACAAATCTTTGTCTCACATAGAGTCTTTCTACATCGCATGCGTCTATACCTTCAAGGTAAAACAAACGAGTTTGATTCAGAATCATTGAATCGTAGAGCTTTTATGCAATATAGAGCTCTGAGTTATCACAAAAATCAAGGAGGAAAGATTAATCCCAACTTCTTCTCAAACATCTGTATCACCTACAACACAGCTTGAGAAATACCTCCAACACCTGAAAGGGAAGAGATAGAGTTTGTCCCATTTGTGACACAAAGTTTTTATTGAAGTTGAAAACATTTTCATCCATCATCTCACTCATACATCATCACTTCATCATCAATCCGTCCCAACTCTCAAAACATTAAGAGGTTCTTGTCCCAAGTTCTCTTTTAGATATTGCTTGAAATCAAACACATCACATCACTTTTTAGATTGTTTCTACATATAGGATAAGCTCATCCTAAGAGACACATCTACGCAGGTTAAAACTAGTTCATGAGTGAATCCTCTCATTACTAGGTAGTTAAATCTGTAACACCTCTCAGATTTCTCTACACCTTATCACATCCAAATTCCTCAAAACAAACAAGCAATTCAAAGAAGGAATTTCAGTTACATCTACCTTAAAGTGCTAGAGATCCCCATACAACACAAATCACCAACCATCAATCTTTCATTTCATTGACAACTCATCATCATCTTCAATCAACTTCACACAAAACTTGCAAACAAAATGGCTCAAACCCGATCACGGTCAAGGCAACGAGAAATAGAAATTGAGGAAGAAGAAGACGAAAATCTCAATGAATTTCAAGAGGCACTTGGAGGAAATGCAGATGATGAAAACCCAAGTACTCCCACTCCTGCAACAATAGAAAGGGCTCAGCATAACCCTCTCTTTAACAGACTTTTTGACGAAATACTCAGGAGCAATGCGGATGCTCACTTCTTAAGACTTTCTCAAGAAGGAGCCAAACTCCCCTCAGACTTTGATCTTGCCCAATTAAGACAAGCATCAGAAAGACAAAGTCGCCATGAGGAGGAAGGGCATAGAGATCCCATCAGATATAACATCCCTCGAGGTAACCCACCACCTCCTCCTCCAAATGAAATGGAGATGTTGTGGCAACAAGTCAAGAATCTCGCCCAACAACTTCATAGTGGTGTCAAGATTAACCAATTCTCACTCAATGACATCTGTCCCTATCCTTTTGATAGGAATCTTTATATGCCACCCTTTCCACGAGGATTCGAAACACCCAAATTTGAAAAATATAGAGGAAAGGGGGATCCCCGTGATCATGTCAGAGAATTTCATTCCTCTTGTCTTGAAGTGGCATATGAAGACACATACCTAATGCGCCTTTTTCCCCAAAGCTTGGGAGGAACAACCACATCATGGTTTTCCTGACTACCAGGTGGCATTAGAACATTTGAGGAACTCATCCAGAAGTTCCTATCTCATTACTCTTATAACATTGAACGCGACATCACCATGGCTGATCTATGCAATACCAAACAAAAACCAGGTGAACTATTCTCAGTATTCCTGCAACGATGGTGCCAAATGTCTAGCAAACGTTCTCTTCAGTTACCTGAACGAGAACTAGTGGAAATATTCATTTCCAACTTAAACGAAGAAATGGAATTTCACTTGGATGTCAAAGACACAGACTCTTTTAACGATATGATCACCAAGGGTTTAAATTGTGAAAGGGCACTCATCAATAAAGGACTCATCAAAATCTTTAATGAACCAAAAGATGGTCCTCACCCGCGCTTCAATAGTGATAAACCAAACTTCTGGAACAAGAATAAGAATATCGTCAACGATGGGGTTGTGGATGCTCGAACTATCCAAAATGCACAACCTGTGGTTCGGTTTGCAGGACAAAATCCTCCACCTCAGAATAACACAAATGTTCCTTCCAATCAAGGTCGCATCACGTCTCATGATGAACCAAGACCTCGTCAGCAAAAACAAAAATGCACATACACTCCCTTAGGGGAACCCATTGAAACAGTGTTGCGACAACTCCTCTCTCAAAATTTGGTCACTCTACCTAAGCTATCAAACTATGAGCCTCAAGTCAAACCGGCATGGTGGAGAGATACTGAACACTGTGAGTTCCATCAAGGAAGAGGACACAAGACAAGTAATTGTCACCGATTGAAAGATCTCATTCAAGATCTTATTGATCGAGGAGAAATTGAGATTGAAGGACATGACCCAAAAACAACAAATAATGATCATTTGATGTTTAAGAATCCACTTCCATCACAAGATCAAAGGGGTCCTTCCACTTCTAGGTGAGGCACTGATACCACTGATTATATGCAGGCTGCATATAATTATACTGTAAATCACCTGTATGATGCCAGTGAACAAATTGCAACCATAACCTTCAAAAATCCCACCTCAAATTGCAATGTTGTTACACGTCGTGGCAAGGTCACCATCAAGGCAGCTCCACAAGGCACCACCTCCGTCCCAAAGCAGTACAATCTTGTGGAACAATTAGATAAAACGCCTGTGCTCATATCCATTTTAGAGCTATTACGCCTATCACCATCTCATAAAACAATCTTGGATCAAGCACTCCAAGAGGCGTCAGTCCCTGCAAACCTTAATACGGACCAGTTTCAAACCATGGTTGGAAATCTAAAGTCATCACCTTGTCTCACTTTTTCCAAAAGTGACAACTCTTCTTTCCAACAACCTCATAATGCTTCGCTACACATTGAAGGCTTTATCAACTAACACAGGATCAAGCGAGTCTTGATAGATAATGGAGCAGGCCTAAACATTTGCACACTATAGTTGGTCATAGCATTGGGATATGCAATAGAATTAGTGGATCCTCGCAAGAAGATCACCATCAAGGCCTATGATGATGCAGAGCGTTCATCCAAAGGAGCTATGGTGCTACCAATCCGAGTGGGCCCTGTGGTAAAGCACATCATTTTTCAGGTTCTGGACCTTCCGCTGCCATATAATCTATTATTAGGGAGACCTTGGATACATGCCATGCAAGCCGTTCCATCTACCTACCATCAATGTATCAAGTTCCCACATAATGGTGCAGAGATCACAATCCTGGGTGATGCAAATCCTTTTTCTTTTTGCCATAATATCGGCCATCAACTAGAAATTACTGTTCCTAATAATAGGGAAGCCATTTCCTCCACATCATATGTAAGTCCCACCTCTCTTGCCAGTTCAAACACTCCTATACCCAAGCAAGAAAAGCTTAAGATGAAAGTCGCAGAGGAAGGTCCTGGAGAATACAACTTGAGTCAGCTCTTTTGTGTGGGACAAATGCCCACTTCTCCTAGAACACATGGTAAACCACAGTAGTTACTCCAGCAACCACTAATCATGCCTGCATGTGCCTTAACGCCTTTCATCCTTGGAAAGAGTCAAGAGGAAGAGACACAAGATGAGGACCTAGCGGAATGGATCTATAAAGATCCCATCACCACTGACAAACCGCAAGTTACACTTCCTACGGAACAGTATGGTAAAGGCCTCCTCATTATGCAAAGAATGGGGTATGATGGTCAGAGTGCTTTGGGATCCTGCAAACAAGGACGACATGAACCATTGCTGCCAGAGTTCAAGCCCAAAGGTAATACTGGCCTAGGCTTTGAAAAAGAGATCCTTCCTAAACTCAGATTCAAAGGAAAACCTAGCAAACCATTTTGCCCACCTACTGCAAAGAGGAAACCTTTCATAATCAAAGCACCATCAAGCAATATTGCCACTACCCCATCGAGGCTCACAACCCCACCGCAACCATCACCAGTGCCAAACATACCACCAATCGAACCAGTAATCCCATCCACAACAGTCATCACATCAATAAAACCATTCATAGCAGCAACTATATTGGAACCCGCAACAGCATCTATGGCACCAGTCATTCCAATAGAAGCCACTAAATCAACACTGCCGATACTTCCAGTAACAAATCCTTTAAATCCCATCACGGTTCCTGCAGCATCGATCACTACAAAGGTACATAAACCAATCACACCTGCCGTGTTTAACTCCAGCGACATCCCAGTATGGTATAGCAATCGGATGCTGGAAAGTGATTCAGAGACTGACTCACATGAGTGGGAATTTGATTCTGTATAGCTTAACACTTTAGATGAGGAAGACACATCACCACCTCCACCACGCAAAGACATTCCTATTTACGGAGAAGCACAGATAAAGACCACTTGGGTACCTGAGCTGGAAACATCTTCCACAGACCCTACGTCTCATCCTACGCCTGATTCTGACAGGGAGAGTACCATCAACGACCTTCACCACACTGTCTTAACCCTCACTGATACCTCTAACGAACTTAATCTAATCGATGAAGTAATGCCCATTATCCACCCTGAACTCATCGAATGGAACCAACCAAATCCCCCATGTCTTGACCTCTTCCAAAACGATGAGGCTATCAATGACTTTTTGGAATTAAGGGATAATCTACCAAGCAGGGATCACAAAGCTGGATTCGCCATTCAACTTAATAGTGCAGCATACTTCGGGGCGGATGCCAAACCCTTCAGCTGCAAAAATATAACAATAAAACATGGATCTTCCAGTGAAAACCACACTGTGGCACTATTTGATCCGACAACAGTAAAAAGAAAGAGCGTATCCAATGGTGAAAACCTCTCTGAGGTGCCTGAGGATGAAGGGTTTGACATTCTCCCTGCTAGTACACAACAGGAATGATCAACGATTCTTATCGAGGAAACCAAAGAATACAATGTGGGGACTCCTGAAAACCCTCATATCATACATCTGGCATCTCTTCTCACTCCAAAGGAACAACCTCAATTCATAGAGTTCTTCCAGCAGTGTCAGATCAACTTTGCATGGTCATATGCAAACATGCCTGGGCTTGATCCGGATTTAGTTATGCATCATCTCACAGTAGCAAAAGGAGCCAAACCTGTCAAGCAGAAGCTTCGTAAGATGCATCCCCAGATTGCAATGCTAGTCAAAACAGAACTCAAGAAACTCCTGGATGTTGGTTTCATTAGACCAATTGATTATGCAGAATGGATCTCCAATATTGTGCCTGTCGGTAAACCAAAAGGGGGCATCCGCATTTGTACTGACTTCAGATATCTAAATAAGGGCTATCCTAAGGATGATTTCCCCCTACCAAATATTGACATCATAGTGGATCTAACAGCAGGACATGCCATGCCATGCTTTCACTCATGGATGGCTTTTCAGGATACAATCAAATAAAGATCGCACCAGAGGACCAACATAAGACAGCCTTCACATGTCCATGGGGCACATATTGCTGGAATGTAATGCCTTTCGGTCTAAAGAATGCAGGAGCAACCTATCAAAGAGCAATGACCACCATCTTCCATGACATGATGCATACCATGATGGAAGATTATGTGGATGACTTACTAGCAAAATCACTTACTAGAGAAGGACATCTCCACATCTTAGACCAAATCTTTGATAGACTGGAACAATATCATGTTCAACTCAACCCAAAGAAATGTGTCTTTGGAGTAACCTCCGGGAAGCTTCTAGGATACATTGTCTCAAGCAAAGGTATTGAGGTCGACCCAGCAAAGGTAAAAGCAATCATGGACATGCCACCTCCAAAGAATATCAGTCAGCTAAGGACACTACAAGGACGGCTTCAATCCATCTGAAGATTCATTGCACAATTGGCTGATAAGTGTCACCCATTTACACATCTGCTACACAAGAACATCCGCTTTCAGTGGGATGCTCGATGCCAGCAAGCATTTCAGACACTTAAAGACTATCTCATGAATCCACCATTGCTGATGCCACCAGATCCAAGTAGACCGTTGTTACTTTATATCTCAGCGACAAGTACAACATTAGGCGTATTATTGGCACAACATAATGCAGAAGGCAAAGAGTGTGTTGTTTACTACATCTCTCACACACTGGTTGGCTATGAACTCAATTACACACCTATTGAGCGAGCTTGCCTAGCAGTAATCTTAGCAGCCACTAAATTGCGACACTATCTATTGACACACAAGGTACAACTCATCGCAAAGATTGATCCACTCAAGTATTTACTCAGCAAAGCAGCATTGACAGGTCACTTGGCCAAATGGGTAATGATTCTAAGTGAATTTGACATCGAGTATGTGGACCGTAAAGCTATCAAAGGGTAGGTCATTGCAGATTAGTTGGCCGATGCACCACTCATAGGCAATCATCCCCTCATTTCCAATTTTCCAGATGAAGAGATATTCATGATCACTGAAGTACAACCATGGAAACTATATTTTGATGGTTCATACACTAGGCACGGCTCAAGGGCAGGCATTTTGTTTATCACACCTCAAGGTGACAGCATCCCAAAGTCTTACAGGCTCACATTTCCATGCACAAACAACATAGCAGAGTATGAGGCCTTGATCACAGGACTCAGGTTAGCTGTACAATGGAAATTACAAGAACTACAAGTATATGGCGATTCCCAACTAGTCATTCGACAAGCAACAAATGAATATCAGACCAAAGATGATAAACTCATGCCATATAAGCAAATGGTGGACACTCTAAAGACATCATTTACTACTATCACTTTTGAGCAGATACCAAGAGATCAGAATCAAGCTGCTGACGCCATGGCTACCATCGCATCTCTACTAGATCTTCCACAGAATTCAACACGCTACGAGTTCTTGGTAGAACAGCTTTGGATCCCCGCTTATGATATCCCCAAATCTAAAATGATATGTCGCCTTGTTGGTTCCGAATCCCCATGGTATGGTGAGTTCTACACCTATCTCCGCGATCATACCCTTCCTCCCAACCAATCAAATAACCAACGAAAAACCTTCATTCGCCAAACTGCTTGATATACCATTATTGCCGAAACCCTATACCGACGTAGTCTTGATGGTACTCTCCTTCGATGTCTGGAACAGGATGAGATAACAAAGGTTTTGGAAGAGGTACATGAAGGAATTTGCGGGACTCACTCAAGTGGTCCATCACTAGCCAAGAAGATCATGCGAGCTGGATACTATTGGCCATCTATGGAAAAGGATTCCTACTACTTTGTCAGGAAATGCAAGAAATGTCAAGTTCACGGTGACCTGATACATGCACCAGCACAGGAACTGCAACCAATCACAACACCATGGCCTTTTTGTCAATGGGGCCTTGACCTTGTGGGTAAGATTCATCCATCTTCATCCAATGGCCATAAATTCATTATTACCGCTACCGAATATTTCACAAAGTGGATCGAAGCTGTTCCACTTACCCAAGTCACCGGCAAGCAGATTGCCTCATTCATCCTCAACTACATCATCTGTCGGTATGGTGTACCCATGTCCATCATCATAGATAACGGTCTTCCTTTCAAAAAATAGGATGTCCGTGAGCTTTGTGAGAAATTTCATATCCAACATCGCTTTTCCACCCCCTATTACCCACAAGGCAATGGTCAGGCTGAAGCATCCAATAAAAACATATTGAGAATCCTAAAGAAGACAGTCAATGATGCCGGTCATGATTGGCATGTTCAATTGAATCCAACATTATGGGCATATCGAACTAGCATTCGAACCCCTACAGGTGCAACTCCTTATTCATTGGTCTATGGTGCAGAAGCTATCTTACCTATTGAGGTTGAGATACCATCATTACGATTTTCCTTGCATAATCTCATCGATGATAAAGCATACAGAGTCTCATGTCTTCAGGACTTAGAGTTACTTGATGAGAAGCGACAAGCTGCATACAATCACCTCAAAGCCTATCAGCAGCGCATGAGTAGAAGCTACAATCACCGAGTTAGATCTCGTACATTTGAGGTAGGTGATCTTGTTCTTCGAGAGAATCCTCGCAACCAGCCAAACAGAGAACATCAAGGCAAGTTTGAATCAAATTGGCTCAGCCCATATGTTGTCACTGCTGTATTCAGGTCCGGGGCATATCAGTTGGCTACATCAGACGGAGAACCGCTCGCAGATCCAATCAATAGCATGCACCTTAAACGGTTTTATACCTAAGGTGTACAAGGCATCAGGTTCCCCTGCGTATTAGAAAATACCAAAAACATTCAGAAAAATGTCCTAAAGAAAATACCAAAAACATTCAGAAAAATGTCCTAAAGAAAATACAAAAACATTCAAAAAAGTAAAGAAAAATCATGCATCCAAACGGTGAAAAACCACTCCAGTGGCACCTTGGGTAAGTACGATGGTGAAAACTTGGCAAATAGGTGCCACTCGTAAAGGCAATGGCTCCAGTATCTTTCAGGCTCGTTGCGATCACATTCATACATACACACATCCATCCATCTAACCATGGCTTGTTATTTGATCTGTAATCCAAGAAAGTACTTCATGCATCTGGCATCCCGCTTTTTCATAAATCATGTCCAACTTGGGGGCAATGCCCTTACAATCTAGATGATGGAAGTGGATTCTACATTACTGGTGATTCATTGGCAAAAACATTCAAAAATGTCTCACAAAATACAAAAACATTCAAAAATGTTTCGCAAAATCCAAAAACATTCAAAAATGTCTCGCAAAATCCAAAAACATTCAAAAACTATTACACAAAATCCAAAAACATCGAAAAACCATCGAAAAATCACACAAAAACATGGCAACACCTTGTACATATTCATTCGAGCAGATGCAAAACCAATGTTAACACAACACTCACACAATGACCACTTATCAATCGACCAAAACAATCGACATCAACAATCCAAACTGTCTTTAAACAAGGATGCATCCTTCCTTACCAAAACAAAGACAAAAGTGACGTTTTCTTTGACAAGAAAATTATGTTAAGCTATCAAATGCTTGGTTGATTCGTAAGTAATTCATTTGTTTATCTGTATCAGGATCTTGCAGCATTGTTTTGTATCGTTTGCGCATTATTTCTGATGAAGTTCTGGGCATGTACTAATGGTGTCTACATGGGAAGTTCACTAAGCTACGTGATCTTATGCAAAATGCAGTCATAGATCACTACGACTTGCTGACTACAGCATATACCTCGACCATATGAGCATGAACCATTACCAAGGATCCTTATTCTTTATTCTTTATGTATATACTGTTTGTTTGCAGGTACAATGCTCTTTCTTTGATTCCTCCTACCTCATCCAAACTGGATAACGGTTTTTATCTCTTAGTACGGTATGCACTTGTCTCAGGATCTGATCAGCCTAAGATCAAGGAGGATGATCCAAGTCATGCATGAACGGAGATAATCCTTGTCTGTTCTGCAAGCAATACTCAGGTCAACTTGATCCATTATATCAAGTTGCTTGTATTAACTTGCTATATCAAAATCCATGTAAGAAATACTCTGGTCATCTTGAATCTTTATGTCAAGTTGCTTGTATTTTCTTACAACATTTTAAAGCTCAATGATGAAAAATAAAGCACTATGGATCGTCATCTCATCTCATCTGTATATATTGCATTTCGTTGCATTCCATCCATCCATACATTCATAAATAGCTGCATATCATGCATACATAGTCATAATAATGGATACTCTATTTTCCTCTTCTTCAATAGGAATGTAATAGGTCCTCCATTTCTTCTATTTAACATTGAACCCCCCCCACCCTCCCCATCTCAACAATCAGCATCACATACCCTACATCGTGTCCCAATCAACCTAATCAAGCCACGTTCATCACCATCCATCTCTAAATAGGAGGGATTGTGTTTCCTATCCTAAGTCATCCAATAAGTCAAGCCAGTTACTCTGTCTACACAGATACATCGACTCACACACACCTAGACTATCAACAGATACTCTGATCACGTATCTTCGTGTCTCAACAGGTAATCGATTATGGTAATCCTAGACTACATCAGGCATTTATCATAATGACCTAGTCTCAACGGGGCTGCCATGATTCCCCACAACCATCCATCACACGCACATACTATCAATTGATCAACCAATCAAACACAATCCAACGGACAATTACATCAATTGTCTACGTCTTAACGAGTATTTTGCTTCATATACCTTGACTTCATCGGGCAATTATATCAATTGTCTAAGTCACATCAGGTCACTTTGATTCACTTACTCAGACTTTATCATGTCCAAGTGACCAACTGACATCAACTGTCATGCTTTGACTTGACCGGGGCAATTAAACCGATTGCACCAGATTGTCCAAACAATTTTGATCAATTGTATAGCATCAATCCAAACCCCACACTACATCTGCTATGTATCTCTTGCATGACCTCAGGGTACTCGCTGGCTTGTTGTTTCTTCATATTCACTCCATTTTCTCCCATTCTTTCATCATTAGTTCTAATTTCTTCTATTCTACATCCCCTCCACTTTTCATTTTTTTTCGAGAGACTGCCCGATTTTTCAAAAAAAAATTTGGCCCATCTCTCGAGGGGGCATACCACCCATTAAATTTACATTTTATGGGGCATTTCTTCACACCTATTTTTCTTTCTTTGAAACGACGCGATAAACCGCACCGTCTCAAAGAGGGGCAAATGTAGTCACATAAATCTGTCCACTTAATTAAATGAATACTTAGTATTTATTTGATTATTTAACCATCAATTAATGAATTAATTAAATTAATATTTAATTAATTCATCTTAACCCTCTTCTCCTATTAATTAAATAAATTATTCAATTTATTTGATTTAATTCACTTAACCAAATTCAGACCATTAATTAAATAAATAAATCATATTTATTTAATTAAATATTCTCTCACATTTAAATAAATTAATATTTATTTAAATCCCCCAAAATCCCACCTCTCACATTTAAATAAATTAACATTTATTTAAATCACCTTTATCCTCCACCCACTTGTATTTTCCTACAAATGCAAGTTGCACAATTATTTTAAATAAATCATTTATTTAAATCACCTTTATCCTCCACCCACTTGTATTTTCCTACAAAAGCAAGTTGCACAATTATTTTAAATAAATAATTTATTTAAATCACCTTTATCCTCCACCCACTTGTAAGTTGCACAACTATTTTAAATAAATTATTTATTTAAAATCCTATTTATCCTCACCCACTTGAAACCTTTAATGGTTTCCCTTAAAGTATTCAAACTTGATGGCTTTAAAGTCTTCAAACTTGATGGCTTCCTTCTATAGTCTTCTTAAGACTTTAATGGTTTTCCTTAAAGTCTTTAAGCCTTTAATGGTTCCCCTCAAAGTCTTCAAGCATTTTAATGCTTTATCTTCCTTTTTCTCATTTAAATAAATTAATATTTATTTGAATATTTATCCAAATACAACTTGCACACATTTATTGAAATAAATGAATTTTTATTTTAATAAAATCCTATTTTCCCTCACCCACCAAATCCACTTGCAAAATCTAATCCCCTTCTAGATTCTTCTAACCCCTTCCTAATTAACTTAATCCATCCCCTAATTATTGTCACATTCCTAAGCAAAATGGAGTCACTTCTCAAAGCCTAAAATTCTTTGATAACCATTAAAGGCTTTCAACTTTCAACCACTAAATGTCTCAAAGTCTTGGATAACCTTTGAAAGCTTCCAACCTTCAACCACTAAATGGCTCAAAGTCTTTGATAACCATTGAAGGCTTTCAACCTTCAACCACTTAATCCCCAAAGTCTCCAATAACCATTAATGGTTACCTCAAACCCTCCCACATGGTTAAAACATTTGTTTTGACTCAACCTCTACCCAACCCAAGGGTCTCATCAAGCCTTTAATACTTTGACCATGATTATCTCTTAATCATTTGCACAAAGGTTTATCCTTGCATTAACTCCTAATCCAGTGGGTAATCCTAATTTAGGCTTGACTCTTACCTTCTAGATAACCATGAGGTCTCCTCAGGCATTTAATGCCTCCAACCTCTTCTCTCAACCCAATCTTGTGTTGACACTTGTCACCATTTCATTGGTGCAAATTGTGCACATGGATCCCCAACTTTCAAGCTTGACCCTTGATTAAACCTTTCAATCCTGGCCATCCATTGCTCCATTTTTCTTATAAATAGAGCTCATTCCTTCATAATCCAGATCCTAAAAACTTGTAAGCATTTAGACTATAGACATTTTAGAGAGCATTTAGCATAGCATAACTAAATCTTGTCTTTTTGGTTAAAATACATCATTTTAGCATTAGTATTAGCTTTTTATTTCACATTTAGAGCTATACTACAATCTCAATCCTCCATAAGCATCCATAGTGCAAAAAGCTGCTGAGAGCTACACTATTTTGGAACTTGGAGAGGAGAGGAACAAGGGAGAAGAAGCTAAGGCCATGCTAAGAGGTAGTTGGAGATGCCTCATAATCTTTGTTTTGTTTATTAGATACATTAGCATGCTTTTTAGTGTCTCTCTTGGTATGCCTTTTTAGATTAGTTTTTGATTGACTAACACTAATGTTTTGTGTGTTTTGTGTTCTTTGATCATAGACTAACCTTGTGCCATTTAGGAGGGCATCAACATGAAACCTAATTGTATGGAAATGTTTCTAGACATTTATGGAATGTTTCTATTGTTGGGAACCGAGAAGGACAACTGAGAGGGGGGTGGGGATGAATCAGTTGTCAATAAATTACAACCCAAAACCAATTAATCCAACTTAAAATTTAGTGCCGGTAAAACAAACTTAATGCCGGTAAAACAAATTAACAGTTATAGCAGTACTGATATAACTTAATGCATGAAATAGAAAGAGAAACAACATCCACAACACATGACACTGATATTTTGACATGGAAACCCTGTAAGGGGAAAACCCATGGTGGGAAACCTTACCCATAATCAGATGCTACTACTGCAGATAGTAAGTGAATACAATAATGGGGTCTGCACATGCAGAAAGGCCAACCTCCTAGAGCTCACTGCTCAATCACAAAATAGGAGTCACACTGACTACAATTGAATGGTTAAATCCAATAACAATGTATTGCTTCAATATAGCATCTACAATGTTGGATTTAGTACCAGTTTAAGCTCTGACCATGAGTGCCAGTCACCTTCATAACCTTTCCTTCAACCTTCAGATAATATCTGCATGATTTGCACAAGGATTTGCTCTTCACAATGATCTTTAATATTTGCACACACTCACAATATGATCTTAAATAAGATCTTACAATTATTTATACAAAACCCTAAAACCTTATGATGAGGTAGGCTCACTAAAGATATTACAATTATAAAATAAGTCTTGATGCAATACAATATGTCGGCTCAATACATTTACACATTATCAAGTCAATAAACCATTTCCAAAACATGTCATGCTGATCTGGAACATCATATCTTGTATCTGTCCATAACCTAGACCTATATGTCGGTAAAGGAAAATATGTGAACCCAATTAGTCCAATAAGAAAAAAACCAAATATAAACATCCAATCCATGTCTTCGACATAACCAAATGATCTCTAGATGATAACAAGTCATCATCAACTTCCTGAGCTACCAGTGAAACATATACCAATGACTGTGCATAAGCCAATATCCATGTTGGCACCACAATGTGTCAGTTCAATAATAAACCAATATAATGAGAGTGCCAAATCAACAATGTAGACCTCCAGAAAGATAAGTGTTGACATCAATGACAAAACCAATGCAAGACATGACGAAGTCATCAATAATACTAACATCTATGTGGTATGTATATTAGATTCAATTCTCTATAGGGTTGAATTTTGTCTAACATTGACATTCAGGGAGATTTGAGATTAATTGGTTGACAACGATTTATTTCACATGTGCATCGTGTATCTAGGTGTTTGAGCTAGCTTTGGAGGATGTGGAAAGACTTTTCTTAGCCAAGAAAAGTCTTGATGTGAATCATAATGCATAATTTATCTTGGCAAGTATGTTTTGGGGCCAATTGGTAAAGCCTTACACATTTCATCTACATGATACCTTTTTTCTAGCTTGGAATGATTTGCATTGATGATTTATGGATGTACCTATTTGGAAATGAGTTTCAAAGATTATTTTGGTCTTGTTTATCTTTTGGATAGAACTATAGTGGGTTTCCTTGGTTCCTAAAGGTGTTTTGGGTTGACCTAGTGGATGTTTCATATTTTTTATCTTTGCCCAGCCTAGAGAAGGATTATTGAAGCTTGTAGAGAATATATATTGAAGATAATTTGAAGGAGAAATGTGTTGGTGAGAATTCAAGGTGGATCATTAATGACATGTTGAAGCTAGTGAGCTAAAGCTGCAATATTCACTAAAGTAACTTCAGTATACTAGAGGTAGTGAGAAAAAGGTAGCTAAAGTGTTGACAATGTCTTCGAGGTAGTAAGCCAAAGATAATTGTAATTTAAGTTGTTTTTCTTCATTGTATCTTTCTTTGACATAGTGAATCTCTTCTGCAATTCTTTATAAGTTTGGTAGACTTTGGGGAGTAGTCAACTTTCCTTGGTGTGACCATAAAATTTTAGGGGCTGTATGCT
This sequence comes from Cryptomeria japonica, assembly GCF_030272615.1. Classification (NCBI taxonomy): domain Eukaryota; kingdom Viridiplantae; phylum Streptophyta; class Pinopsida; order Cupressales; family Cupressaceae; genus Cryptomeria; species Cryptomeria japonica. The sequence continues at coordinate 438,271,381 of NC_081412.1, read as the reverse complement.
TCCTTTGACCTCATCTTATAAAACCATTTGTAATATTGGTTCTATTTGTGAGGCTAGATTTAGATAATATCTCCTAGTAGCTTTTCTCAACATGGTTTTTCCTTTGTGTTTTCCAAATATATCTAGTGCTCTCTTATGTGCTTGAGTTGATCGCTTTATCTTTCATTGATGTTGATTAGTTTAAAATGTGAATTAAAAGTTAGATCATAAAGGTTTATGTTTTAAGGCATACTAATTTACTTCCTCTCTTAGTATACATTGTGTTAAACAGGGATGGCACTAATAAGGTGAATGAAAGTGTCAAAACATTGACCTACCATTTTCATAAAAGAAGGCCCTTCTTGCTAAAGGACCAAGGACTTGAGGTAAGAACATGGAGGTAGTCAGGATTCTTAAGAGACAATGTGAATTAGAACAACCCTTTAGGAAGGACTACAATAGTGAATTTCCCTTTAATAGTCCAATGAGAAGAAGCCCATTTCCTAGCTACAACAATGTCAGGGCATCTCCCCATGAACTTTCTAACCAAATCATTCACTATTTAGCCAAAGAACGATTCAAAGAGGGATCCTTAATTTTAATACTCGTACTAGACTTGAAATGATCAATATCACCCAAACCAATAAAAATGAACTGACAATTATTGAAAAGATCTTTCCAAGGCAACAAAGAGTCTATGAATTTTGGCACATCGAGAGGAGAGGATGCTCTTAAATTTTCCTTGGGGTTGACAATATATGAATCTTTGAGTTCATTGACTATTAGAGTTGGATGGAGGGGTCCATCATGGTGGACCCAAATTTTTTTATATGGGCAAACACCTCTTTTCAGCCACTGAACACTTAAGGGTATTAGGGAACTTGTTGCCTGAGACTTTAGATACCACCTCATTCATTTTACCCAACATTAATTGTTGATACTCTTACAAATGAATCATCATGGTGATGCACTAAAGACATGTGAGGAATGTGCTCTACAACATTCGAATGAGGGGAAATAATAGATACTCTTTTCCTTAAAAGTAGTAACCATTCTATTAGGGATAGAGTATGCAATGTGAAAGAGAGGATGGCACTAATGAATCTTACAAGGTTAACATCCCACACACTGTTGTCATATGGAGCCTAATCAGACTCGAAGGTTAAAATTTCCCTACTTCTATCGGTGTGGTTTCCCCCCATATTTTTTGACGGGGCTTTGGGGGCAATGCCCTCAACATGGGGTCAAGGGGAAGTGCCCCTTGCAAAGTCCAGGGGCAGTGCCCTTGGTGCTCTCCCTATTGTGATACAGGGCGGGGTCGAGGGGCAACGCTCCATGAGGGGAAAAAGACTTATTATTTTTTAAACGAATTGGGTGTTATTTTTCTATTGGCTGACATGTTGTAACCGACATAAGTCTTGATAAAAGGCTAAGGGTTAGGGTTTTTCTCCTCTCTGTTTTTATATTTTTGTTCTTTTCATTCTTGTGTTCAATATTTATCTACATATAATTGTTATTTTCTGCATGCAATTCCTAACACACACTACTTGTAGAGCTCTTTTAAAAAATATATATTTTAATCATATAATTAGAATGTTAAGTTATATCTAACTATTAAAATTTAAATTTATTTTCTCATCTATTTAAAAAAACATTAATGTAATTTGTTTATCATTTCATTATTAAAATCTTATTTTGAAATTTAAAGTAAATAGATTTAATAAAATAATTAATTAAACTTTCCATTTAATTCTTTTATCTTTAATAATAAATTTCTAAAGTAACTAAAAAGTATTCTTTAAGATAATACTTGAATTGCAAATTAAATTAAATATTTAAATTTGAATCTAGATAATTTAAACAATATTTTCAATATATAGATAATTATTTTATTATATTTTTATAGTAATTTTATCATTATAATAAAGGTGAAAGAAAAACTTGGTTTTCTTCCACTTATATCTTAAAAAAAATTTACACTTTATTTAGTTTCTTCTATTATCAAAGAATAACGTTTCAGTTCTTTTATTTTATTTTAATAATTATTTATTTAATTATTGTATACCATTATAATAATTGATTATTATTTTCATCTAACTAACAAAATTTGACCTTTTTTATCACTTATAAGTAAACTCCTAAAATGACATGACAAGGAGAACTTGAGGGTGAAGGATCGGGTGGGAAAGGAATAAAGATATAAGAAGCATAGAAAATTAGGCTTAAGAAAAGAGTAAGACACAAAGAAAAGGAGAAAATAAAAAATAGGAATAAAATATTAAAAATGGGTAAAAAAAAGGGGGGTGAAAAGAGAACACTTAGGGAAAATATTAAGGAAAGTGAAAATTATAATTAAAAAATTACAATGTATATACTTTTTGTTGATACAAAGTCATGTCACAATGTTTAAGTTGATCATGTTGAATAAGACAACAAAATTGGTACATTTATATAATTTTTCATCAATGGAAGATAATTGCTTAATGCACAACATCACTATCATTTAGGTATCATGTTATTAGAGAGGACATTCCTTAAGGAGTTTGATTCTAAAGACATTATTTTCCTATTGGCATAGGCCTATTATGATCTAATTTCACCAAAATTATTGTTTAATAAATTCTTCTATCTATTACATTTATGTCTTCTATGTAACACTATTTTTTATGTTTTTTAATGGTCTTTCAATGCTTTTTGATTTATCTTGTCACTTTCTAGATATTACTATTTCTCAATGCCATTGTTCATCTTCATTTTTTCTCATTATGGGGAAATGAGCAAACTTGTTTTTATCCACATATCTTATTCATATGAATGTCCTACAAAGATATGTGTAAAAATTGTATGCATTTGACACTCATTTTCATATCATCCTTGATTTTTTATTTTCCACTTTTCTTACTCTACTTGATTTATGCACTCAAAGCTTTGTGGTACATAGTTTGATTGTAATTTTTTTCTAATGTTATTATTAGTTGATACATAATTATATAGTTTGGGGGCATATAGGTCAAATGAATTCATATTCTAGAAGTTGTTTATCATTGTTAGTTAATTTACTTTTTTCTATCATATGCACAACTATCATATTTGTATGCACACCAATGTGAGTGAAAATTGTAAAGAGGACATCACATTATCTTAAACATTTTTCCACTTCTTTTACACCACCTCTTGTACATTTTCTTAGTGTATGATTCAATCATTAAGTTAACAATGAAACCTTAAAATTATATCAAATTAAATCATGAACATACTTCTCTATTCAATCTCTTAACTCTTTACACACCCTTTACCTCATTCCCCTTACCTCCTCTCTCTCACCCTTAAAAGTATCATAATACTAAGAATTTGCATACATCCATTTCATGGCAAACCATAATCCTTACAACTATTGTCCCACAAATAGATAAATCCCCAACCGTATGTTTTTTTAGTGATAGATTATAAATTAGTACAATTGAAGGTATCTAATTAAAGCTAACAAGAGGAACAAAAGCGGGGAATGTGGAATTTGTTAACGCGGCAACAGAACTCCCACTAGAGGTTAATTATTTATTTATTTATTCTTAGGGAAGACTTATCAGGGAAGCCAGTTTATTCAATAAAAAGCGGGCACTGTGCTTTTAGTGATTGAAAATGACCCTCCATTTGTTTAACAACATCTATTAAACTCAGTCATGCCGTCACCATTTTATATGAAAGAATATTAATATATCCAAGAATATTTAACTTTTTCTTTTGTAATGATGTATAGGCTCTACAACTTTTGTACCAGGTCTATGGTTATGAACAGTGAATACCTAACTATACCGTGTTCTCTACAAACCAATCTAAGATGCTTGTTTTTTAGGGCTGATTGTCACTGATTCGAGGGATGGGACAAGCCAATATACGTGGATCGAATGGATGTGATGTTGTGCCGATTAAAGAATGTCGGGAAATGATTCTCCAGGGATAATGGATCTAAAGGGGGAATAGTGGAAAAGATTTATTCTGTCCATAGGAAACTTCTTTCTTATATAACCCAGATCTGCAGCGAAGTTGAGAATGTGTTATCTGTCAAGAGTGGATAACTTTCTTTGGTAAACTGAGAGCGATCTTAAGAGGCTTGCTTGGAAAACATCAGGTATGTGCGTCTCTTTCAGTTTTGTCAGTTGGTAGGAATTTTTTATATAAATGCTTGTTTTAATGTCTTCTTCTTCTTCATATCTGTTTGATGTTTCTGAATTCGTAGTAATAGTTGAGCATTAAGTATATTCATGTTCGATCTCCCATATATGCTTACTTATCTCAATACCCACTTAGATTATTTCTGTCTAATCTTTCATGGAGTCTGAAACATTCATGAAAACTTAAGAGGGTCTTCCTAGAAACTCTCCCTATGTAAAAATTCCATGTACATCATTTAGATCATGCTAAAATGATTATCTGGTTCCCCACTATAATGGGGGTTTTGATTTTGTTATTACCTATATTCAATGAGCAGATCATAGTAATGGTGATAAACATTGGAGGACTGTGGGACGGACCTATATCTGTGGACGATGAAAGATTACTTGTGCCCAGCTACAGTGACCTCCTTTTGTCAGAATCTGAAATAATTTCTGAGCCCCATGAGGAGTATACTGCTACAGATTCAATACATTTCAAAAGCTTTTCTCCAGATCAAGCTGAAGGAAACATTGAACATAACTGGCTGGGCTATTCGGACCCACGTCCTGAAATTAAAGAAGAGATTTTTCCAAAAGAGCTCTCAAAAAATATATCTGCAATATCTGTGAGAAAACAAGATGCCTTTTCTCATAGGGTCTCCATGGATTCAGAAGCAGCAAAAAGTGAGAGCATATGCCCTCATGCTTGTAAAGCTTTAAGAGTTCGTTCTCATGGGACCAAAGATCGTCATAGTAAGGTCAGTACTCCAAAAGGAATTCGCGACACGAGGGTGAGGCTTTCTATTCCTACTGCTATTCAGTTTTATGAAGTACAGCATAGATTGGGCTTTGATCATTCAAGCCAAGTCCTGGATTGGCTTATGAGTAAAGCACGAGTTGCTATAGATAAGCTCCCACAACCATCCCATATTTCCCTCAAGAAATGTGCATTGTGTAAGTCATTAGGTACAGATCATGCCATTTCTGCCCATTCTCAGACCAAACCTAAACCTATGTATGCACCTGCAGATTTAAGTTGGAAATCCCTCAGAAATGGAGAGGAAAAGAACCCTGTTTCAATGATCCAAAATGCACCTCAAACAAATAAATGGGTTGCTCTTCCGAATGATATCAGTGTCTTCTATTCAAGAAACCCTTCTGGGGTTGAATGGTTAACACCCAAATCAGAACAAAGTATTCAACCATGGTGGTTTCAACAAGGTAAATAAAAGTCTTGTTCAGTGGCTAGAAATCAGGTATACTGTAGTGATATGTCCGTGTAATGTTTTGGTTGCTCATTATTATGGAGACTTCCATCGTCCAAGTAAATCAGAGAATGTTTTTGTGTTTTAAAGTGGTGAAATTTTTGTGGCAATTTGAATAAGTGATATTTATAGTAACTTGTTTTTCATAAAAATGGTAAATACTGTATTTATTTATTTTTTAATTTAGAAAAGGGGAAAAAATGGTAAATATATTTTTAATTTCTTTTTCAATATGTGGAAAGAGGAAAATTTTGAGAATATATCTAGAGTTTTTATATAGATAGAATTAAAGTAAATATGCATTGGTATCTTGATTTTTAAATAATTTATTGAAATATCTTTCATTTTTTAAAAGAAAAGGGATAAAAATTATTAAACACAAATGAAGATTACAAAGTATGAATGGCCAACAATGAATTATCCATTCTTATTCCTTCCAACTAATTGCTTGAACATATGAGATAAATCCAAAGACAAATACCACCTATCTCCAATAGTCCATCCTTTCATACCATCAAATGTCGATTTTGCCAGGTAGTTTGCTACTCGGAATATGACAAAAAGTAACAGATTCTAAAGACCTCAACTTTAGAATTTGTGTAATACCCACAACTAAATTCTAATTAGCCTCATCCAAATGTTGCTCATTCAACATATTCACCACCACTTGTGAATAGGATTCACAAATAATTTTTTCCCCTCCAATATCACATCCTCTCTCTAATGCATACAAGATAGCAAGGACCTCCATGAAGTTATTCATATGGAACCCTTTATAAACATAAAAGAAAAATGAATTATCTCTACCAATACCACCCATATCTATATGACCAAGATCTCCCTTAGAAGAGCCATCATCTTAGAACTCCTTGAAGAGGAGGAAGCTAGCAACCCACTTGATCAAGACTTCTAAAAAAGTAATACATACTAATGCTACAAATAATAGTTTAAACACCAACAACAATTACTAAAAATAGTTTTGAGCATTGGGTTCCAATTTTGGACTTTTTTTTTCTAAGAAAAGATAACAGCAATTTATAGATTACATGGTCAACAAAGTTGAGTCCATATCATTTATTCAACATACACCTTCTTGATGCTAAGTAGTATTTTGAGTTAAACATTAAATTTGTGCACCTATAATAGTGAGAATATTTGCATGTTATTCTTGAGCATTTATGTACTTCAATTAAATTTATTCCCTTTAAACTAGATACTAAAGAAAATAATTTTTTATTTTTATTTTTTGACTTGCTATGATGGGTTGTAATTTTAGACAACTCGATAGCATTCATATTATCACAAAGTTGGATCCAAAACTATTAGAATACATAATACCTACGTCATTAAAGAAGTGACAACAAAATAATCTATTTCTATGGATTGAAAAGAAATTAAATTTTAATTCTCTAAACATCATATATCAAGAGAAAAATAATTGTTAGATGTAGATGTAGAATTTCAATCATCTAAACTACATCTCCAACTAGAACCACTAAAGCCAAAAACTTAGACTCTTCAAAATGATCATAATGAATTTCAAAATCGATAGTACATGTCACATTTCCTATATCATCTTGGCTACATTCCTATGAGTTTTAGATGATTAAGAAAGGAAATTTGTGTGGAAATTCTTTCTATGCTAGTCTTAATAAGAATGGTATACAAATTTTAATTCAACTATAAAGATTTTAAGAAACAAATATGAAAAACAATAAAATATAACATAATGGACTATGTGGAGTGAACCTTATGAGAGAAAAAAACTAACACTATTTAAATTTGCATGATTTATTTTTAAATTCTAAGTGCATAATATATCATTATTTATTTTTAATATATAAAAAGAGAAAAAAAAAAAAAAAATGGTAAATGATTTTTATTTAGTTTTTAATATTTGAAAAGAAGAAAATTTCGAGAGTATACAATATGAATAACATTTTAATATAGGGCATATTTTAGTTAGTCAAAATATGTTAGTTAAATGTAATTTATTTCATTTAATAAAAAAAATATAATAATTTATTAAATAGAATCTTTTTTATTTTTTTATATAATTATTTAAAATATTTTGAATTTATTCTATTAATTCTACAAATCATTGTATAAAATTACAATATGGTTAATTAGTTTATAATTTTTTTCTAAAAATACTATATGTGTTGGGCACCTTGTACAAATAGTAGTTGAAGGCCTAAAAACCTACACTAAAATTAATCACAAAGGACATTATCAAAATATAGATAATTTATAATTGTTAGAGAGTTCAAATAACCGGAAGACAACTAAGAGTGGGGGGGGTGGGGGGCCGTGAATCAGTTGTCTCGGATTATCAAAACCTTAAGCAATTAAAACTTTAATATTGGAACCCAAAACATTAATACAAGAATGCTTAAACCAAATACCGAAATATAAAATAAACCAATTAAGCATAAACAATAATCAAAGAATACATACCATCCACATGACACCAAGATTTGTACGTGGAAAACCCGGTAAAGGGAAAAACCATGGTGAAAAGCCTACCCACAGTCAGATAATACTTCTGCAGTAAGCATGTGAATTACAATTGAGGGGCCTGCACTTGTAGGAAGGCCAACATCATAGAGCACACTGCTCATCACAAAAGGAGTCTCACTGGCTACATAAAAACCCAGACTACAATCGGAAAGAATGAATGAACTGCAAAGATATCATCTCCTATGTCTGAGTATAGTTTCAATTAAGCTCAATATATAAACCTGACTCGATCTCCAAAGTCGACGAAATCCTCTGCTAGAATGGTTATTACATTATTCTCTCATTACATCCTCACACATGATCTACAATGAGATCTTACATCATATATATACAAACCCTCGGCCACAAACAATAAGGTCAGCCACAAACAATAAACCAATTACATAATTACAAAACATATCAGCCTAAGACAAAATATAAATAATATCCAACCAATAAGACATCCCAAAAACACATCAAGAGGTCCAATCCACATGTTACATTAAGTCGGTCCATAATCTAGATAAACCAGGACCCAATTTAGGTCCACACATGCTAAAGCAATGATCCCAATCAACTAAGTCTCGAACACGATCACCATCAACATCTTTAAACTCCACCAGAAGATGCACCGACACCACTTATGCATATCATCAAAGCTCTGTTGTGAAACCCTCACCGAAACCACAAACCAAGCTTGCTAGCAAAACAGGATAGCATCCGATCACCAAATCAAAACACATTGACTGAACATGAACCTGAGAAGCATGAATAAGCCAATTACATAATCCAAACATATCGGACCATACTGGATCATGCCGGATCCAAACCAACCATAAACCAAACATCTTACCCAGACTAGAAGGATGCCGACAAAGCATCCAAAATAGCTAGTGTTGACATCAATGTAGCACATAATCAATTCCTCCAAATCGCCAGCAACAATTAAATAAAAAGGATATCTAAATAAGTGATACATATCAAATGTATAAATATTTTTTTAAACAATGACAATAACTACTAAAAATAGTTTTTGAAATTGAATTCTAATTTATTGATAAGTTTTTTTTATGAAAAACTAATAGTAGGGTAAGTGCAATGTAATGGGTCACAAATTGATGGAAGTCTGCACGTTGGAAAATGTGCTCTTAGAAATGGGGGCTCGTTTTAAAAAATCGGGAGCCCGTTTTCAAAAAATGGGGGCTTGTTTTTGCTTTGGGTCCCCGAGGCAAAAAGTAACAGGGGCCCCCGACGCGAAACTAACTAGGCCCCCATTTTGTTCTCAAATGGGAGCTCACTTGAAAATGAAATGGGGTCCCATTTTTAAATCCGATTTTACACATATTTACAATTAAAAAAAGAATGGGCCCCTGTTTCATAAAACAAGGGCCCGTTCTATGGAAGTTGATTCCACAACCTGCCACTTCCCTTGCAATTAGGTCTGAGATAGGCTTGGGATGGCCACACTTGAGACATGGACTTGCAAATTCAAATCTCAATGAACGAAAGCACAAATATGAACTTCTGAAATAGTTTAAATGTCTCTAATTAGAGAATTTTTATATGAAATTAAAACCCATTCCCGATTATACTATGTAGATTCTAAATATATAATTATTTTTAAAAATTTGATTTTTTTAACTACTTTTCATTTAATTTATACTAAATCGGATCCATAAATTTGAAATATTAACTAATTTTGTTAATTTAATAACTTTTTTATTTTAATGAATTTTGAAAAAAAATTATGTCATCAATCTACACAAAATAATTTTCTATTTAAAATTTTTTTTTAAAAAATGTTAAGTTTACATCAAATTATGTGGGTCGTACACATCAAATTTTTAAAAAGATAATTATAGACATTAAAAAATTAATCAAAAAAAATAAAATAGAAAAATAGGCTCATCAATCTTTAGTGTGTTACAAACCATTTACCAAAATAGTTTGAGAAAATAATTTTAATTGTGTCAAAAAGTGTGGGTCGTACACATGCATGGTATGGTCTTGAAACAAACATTTCTAAAACATAGTTTTTATAACTCTATTCAAAAAGCTATTTTTTATTATGTGGGTATTAAAATAAATTACATATTTGGAAATTAGACTCAGAGGGATATCTTTTATATTACTAAATTTTCCAAGATTCAATCTCCAATTATTTCAAAATTTAAGCTCAAATGAGACAAAACCTGAAAAATAAAGGAAAACACTTCCACTTTTTTGCCAAAAAGTGGACACAGCTTCTTGCACTGATCCAACAAGATTGCATGGTCAATAAATTAGAGTCAATGTATTCAACATACACCTTAAAATCGAACTCTTGTGATGGTTGTCTCTCCGCGCAATCATAACATCTCTCCTACCCAAGTTTTAAACACTTCTACCCTCCTCATCTTAGCTCCTTCTCTTAGACAATCCCTTCTGTTGTGGATGGTGGTTTGGCTGGAGGTTCCTGCATTGGTGAGGCTATAGCCTTTCCTTTTTACCCTATGACTAGTATTGGGGGAGTTGTTTTTATCTAGGGTTTTGTTGGCAAAGCACCTTCCTCTACTACTGTGGATGGCCCTTCTTCTATTGTGGGTGATGACATTGAGGCTAGTGTTGTTGGTGATCTTATTCATCCCAAACCTCCTCCATTTGCTCCTATACGTAGCTTTACCCATGTGGCTAGAGTTGTTGCTCATCTCCACAAGCCATTTTGTCCTCTTCCCTGTGCCAAGACTTCCCCTATTATGGTCTGTGGCCAAGACGTTGTGGAAAATGTTGAGTTTTATCAATGTTACACTTTGGTTTGTAGATTTACTTAGTTCTAGCCTTCTCTTCTGGACCTTCATAACTAGGTGAGTGACTCCTAGAAACCTTTAGTTGCTAATGGCATTGAGCTTTTTCCTTGTGCTAAAGGATTTTTCATTGCTTCTTATACTTCTACTCTTGACCGAGATTTGGTTTTGGCTAAGTTGCGGGCTTTGGGAGATCACTCACTTTCTATTAAGCCAAAGACAACTTCCTTCAACCCCCTTACCAAACCTCTTACTCTTTTTCCGATTTGGGTCTACCTCCCTTTTCTTCCCCTCCATTTTGGAAGCCTTCTTATTTTGAGGCCATCAATAACTCCATTGGTAGCTTCTTAAAAGTTGATTATGACATGACCTCCATGGGTCATTCAACCTTTGCCCATCTGTTGACATATCTTTGCCCCTCCTTGGCGATGTGGTTTTGATGGTTTTGGATAGATCATGGACTCAATCGGTGGATTATGAGGGCCTCCCCTTTCACTATCAAAGATGCTTCTCAATGGGCCACTTAGCTTCAAACTTTTCTCTCTCCCACCACAGAGGTGCTGCAACTTGGTGGAAGGATGCTACTAAAGATCATTTGACTATTGATGCTTATGAGTCTGCTTCCATCAACTCCTCTTTGGAGGAAGTTATCTCATCCTGAGATGAGGTTCCCCTTACTATAGATGAAGCCTTTGTTGATGTTACTATTGTTGTGGACTCTTCCGCCCCTTTGGCTCCAACTTTGATTGCTCCTGTTCCACTGCCTTGCTCTTCTCTTAGAGAATTTTAACTTATTTTTATTCTACAACAATAGTCTGCTATTGTTCTATAGCAGCAGTCTAACAATGACATTGTGAGGTGCCCCTTGACTAATTTTTCTTTTAATGTTCTTAATGATAGTGTTTCCTGGATAATTGTTTGTTGCAGGCGGAAGGGAAAATCTACCTCCCTTTCCTAATCCCCCTTTTTCAAGATTTGGGTGTTTCTCACCACTCTTGAGTTGGGGTGAGTTGTTGCAAGTTTTGCAGGTGTTTGGTTATCTGACTTGTTTGTTTGGGGTTTGTACCCTTGCTTGGTCCATTTTTAAATTTTTGATAGCCTTTTGGCTATGTAAAGGGTCAACACCCTAGTTAACGCTTCTTTATTAATATAGAAACATACACCTTCTTGATGCTAAGTAGTATTATTAGCTGAAGATTAATTTTTTAACACCTTTCATAGTGTTCATCTTATCATAAAGTTGCATCTAGAACTATTAGAATTCATAATACCTATACCACTAAAGAAGTGATTGCAAAATAATCTATTTTTGTAGATGCAAAGGAAACTAAATTTGACTTCTTTGAACTCTACATAACCAAACTTTAAATAGAAAAAAGTAATTGTTATATACAAAATTCCAATCATCTAAATTACATCCTTAGTTAAAGCCACTAAAGCCAAAACTTAGACTCTTCAAAATCATTATAATTAATTTTAAATTTGATAGTAGCTTTCAAATATCTTAATATCATCTTGGCTAAATTAATATGATTTTCAATGGCTTATTTATGTAAGGAATCAAATTTGTGTTAAAATCCTTTCTATACTAATCTTAATAAGATTGATATACAAATTTTAATTCATCTATAATATAGATTTAAAGAAATACATTTGAAACACAATAAAATAAAACATCATGATCTATTTGTGGAAAACCCTTAAGGAGAAATACCCAACACTATTTAAAATGCACATGATCTATTGTTAAATTCTAAAATAAACTAAAATATTGTTGCAATGCACGAGTTCTTATAGGAGTCTTCAATGCAACTAAGTTCTAGAGGTGTTTTAGTAACATTTGTGTAGCATACAAGCTTGTAAAATAAACTATCCAATAATAATGACTACCTAAAAGAACTAATCTAAATAATTTTACACTAATTGTGAGAACCTTTAAAAACCAAATTTTAATTTTAAAAATAAATATTAAAAAGATAGAGAAACTCATTATAAATACATAATTATCTTGAGTACTATCTTCTTATTTTCATATAATATACTTCTCAATTTGCAAACTTTACACATGTCAAAAAAAATAATCTCTTGATAGTTTTATCATGCAAGGTTAAGGTCCTAACCTTTTACATCCTAGATAAAAAACAAGTGATTAATTTTGGGGGGCTAACAGGCCCATTGATTCATAACACTATTTGAACATCTATGTGCTCATGGTTTTTGTTAAGAAATATGAAACATTCAATAAATTTAATATCTTCCCTAGCTTTTGTTTGCAATCCTCAACCATATCTTTGATAATGTAACATTGTACATCAATATTCTTGGTCATGGCATGAAATGTTGGTTTCACTCAAATTTTTGCTGCCAGTGTTGCACCATTTCATGCTCAAGTTGTCTTTATGCAATTCCCCTCTGCAACTCAGCCCTTTTCTCAAGTATCTAAAAGTAAAAGAGTATCTCCTTTAGGTCATTAAAATATCGGTTGTAGTCCTTTTGTTTGTCAAAAAAACTTGCAAAATCAAAATTGGCAACAAAATGTGAATCCCTTTTCACAATGAACTCTTGTTTCCTAGCCTCAAATACACCAACAAATACCTCATGTTCAGATGCCTCAAGTATAAGTTGGTCAACATCACAGTTCCAATACTAGCAACAACATGATCAATAACAAAATGCGAAAATACAAGAGCCTTACCCTTGACAACAGAGGATGAATTTATTTGCAAGATCTATCATGCAAATAGATAGAAATATGAAATTGAATTTCAATAGGATTTCTAGATTTCTAAATTAGATGAGTAATGAGATTAGATTTCAAGTTCCAAAATTTTTATCAAATAATGCAATGTCAGGGGAAGATCACTTAAGGTCTTTTGAAAATTTTGTTGCTAATTTTGAGTTAGAACTTGAGGGTTTATTAATGAAGTTGTTTATGCAATCCCTTGTAGATGACGCTAGGGATTGGTATAGGAGTTTTCCTAAAGATTTTATTCATTCATGGGGGGAACTTAAGCATATGTTTAGGGAGTGGTATGGAGACAATTATGATCCTAAGTTTTCCTTGAATGGATTTACAAGCATTCAGAAGGGTATTAATGAATTAGTTGCATGTTTTAATGCAATGTTTCTAAAGATATATAATAGGATTCCTAATTATTTGAAACCTTTTGATTCTATATGCTTAAATTTTTTAATGTGAAATCATATGATCCTAAGATAGGATATATGAATTAAGGAACACAAACCATTATGATTTAAGAGAGTCTTCAAACCTACCTTAAATAATGAGAGAAACATAAAAGCTTTAGGTATAATAGCAAAATAGGAAGAGGTTAAGATCCTACTCTTAGATATGTTACATAATCTATGGAAAACTAAGGTGGGGGTGAATCAGTTGTCAACAAGTTATGAAACTTTAAGAAGACACAACCTTCTACCAGAATGCATCAACCAAAAACTAGAATAGAAGATATAACAATTAAGAACAAACTTAAATCACAAAACAATTACCATCCATCCATATAACATAACACCAAGATTTGTACCATGGAGAATTTCTAATTTTTGTTTTCTGCTGGGCTTAGGGCCAACTTCTTGTTGGCCTTTTTCTGTCCTTTCCTATGTTGCTGGTCTTTTTGCTGGTGTTTTGCTACTATTGTATTTTGTTGCTTTATTGAATATCTTTCCTATGTAACTGGGTTTCGGGTCCCTTAAAACCTATTTTTAATTAATCAAAAACACCAAGATTTGTACGTGGAAAACCAAGTAAAGGGAAAAACCAAGATGGGAAGCCTACTCACAGTCATATAATACCTCTACAAAATAAATCTAGACTACAATCTAGAAAGAAGAGTGAACTACAAGAATAGCATCTCCTATGCCTGAGTACAGTTTCGGTTAAGCTCAATACTTGAGGTCTTAAACCTCTTACACAAACCCAATTCAATCACCTATGATCAACCAAAACCTTTTCATATTGTTACAACTTTATTCACACACAGATAATCCCTTAACCATCCATAACCATGATCTACAAAGAGATCTTACATAATATATATACCAACCCAGGACCTAAACAATTAGGTCGACCACCTAAAATTTATTACAATAAATTTAGTACATAAACCCACAAACCAATGATAATCCAATTTAGCCTGAGACCAAAACAACATAATCCAATCAATAAATCCAACCAATAGCATATTGGGATCATCTGACAGGGTGAACTCACAAAGCTGGTTCCCACTTTTTGGTACTTCCTGATTTTTTCTGAAATCATACAATTTTTAAAAAATATAATGATTTAAACTTTAAGAGGTCCCATTTTAAGTAATTAATTGAAGAGAGTTAAATCAAAGGCTCTTAGATCAAAATTTCTTGGATAGAACCTCTCTACTTCTAAATCATACTTGCAATGGAGTCTCCTTTGCATCTATCAAATGCTGATAAAAAACCAATTTTACATTAGCTTTTGGGGGGTCAAATTAATTCATTTAAAAGTTTTTTTTTTAAAGTATTTAGTCCTTATTATAAGATTTCCAAATATTATAACTTTTAATATATTTAATTTCATTAATATATATATATATATATATTATTTCTTATGAATGTAGGTTTTTCACCGAACATGAACATCTTTGTTCAATGCATTGGGAAAAATAGTAAACTAATTCAAAAAAATTCTAAAAAATATCTATGCACTAGGTATTGATGTTTTCTTTCTAAAAAAGAAAAGAAAATTGAATTTTGATATATATAGAACAAGTTATGTGTTCAAACGTACACCTATATCTAAATTATAATTAGTCAAACTTCAAAACTTAATAAAACGAAAAATATTCAACATATCACTATCAAACCAACTACATGCCCTAGGTATTAATGTTACAAACCAAAATTCAAAAGAATTAAGTTTTTATCATTTATAGAAAAAAAATTATGCGTTTTGGGATACACATCACTCTTAAAAAATGTTGCTTGCTGTAAAAAACTACTTTTTGAGGGAGATGGAAAAATCAATAAAATTTTATTCAAACAAATTTGAAAAAAATATATTTAGAATCTACAAACAAGATGTTAAAAACCACTAGTTTATATCATCTTCAAATTCTTAACGGTTTAAAAGTTATAGGTGTCGGAAAGTGAAAGTTTTTTTCAAAATATTCATATAAGTGTCAAAGTTGGTCAAAAAGTGGGAACCAGTATTGTGAGTTCACTCACCAACATGTTACATAAACCAGGCCATAACCTAGATAGCACTAAACACAAAATAGGTTTCCATAAGCCAAATGAAAACTAGAAGCCACAACAACACCACTTATGAAGTGCGTCAAAATATCTTCAACAAAGCTCTACATGTAAAACCCTTACCGGTAAGCAAAAGGCTTACTAGAATAAATAATAGCTTCCAAATCATCAAGTCCCAAACCAATAGATGATGAAACACATTAGGAACACATGAATGACCAATCCAAACCAATTCCACAAACCAGAGCATACCGAAGAATACCGGAGATAAATCTCCTAATCATCATCAAAGTCCAACAACTCTACCAAAAGCTGGTAGATAGAAAAATAGCTTCGATCTCTCCCCTTTGACTGATATACCTGTTAAGCTCTATTTTTCACATATATATCTCTCCCCCTTTGACATCAATGCTAGAAATCTAACATAAACATCAAAGAAAATTTTATGAAACCTGTGAACCACATAATTGACTACTCCCCCAAAGTAGTAGCACCAACACATCAATAAAAAATGAATAATAGCTCTGATAAATGCATACCGAACTGATGCAAATCAACATCCCTCAAGTCTCTATTGGAGGGGTATAAACTCCCAAACTGTCTCTGAAGTACTCAAATGATTACTTGGGCAAAGGTTTAGTGAAAATATCTAGAATCTTCTCTTTAGTATTCACAGAAATCAGTCTAACTTCATTTGCTTCCACCTTCTCCTTTAGAAAATTATACTTGATAGAAATGTGCTTTGTCTTAGAATGAAATACCGGATTCTTTGATATGTCAATAGTAGTAGAGTTATCACTGTCAATAACTACCGGTTCATTATAGACCACCCTTATATCCTTCAACATTTGCTTCATCCATAGAACTTGTGTATAGTTAGTAGCAACAACAACATACTCAACTTCAACAGTAGATAAAGAAGTACATGACTATTTCTTATTGATCCATGAAACAAGTTTCTTTCTAAGAAAGAAAGTTCCACCGGATGTTCTCTTTCAGTCATCAACATCTCCAACACAATTTGTATCTATATATGAACATAGTGTAAATTCATCATCTTTAGGATACCACAAACCATACTCAGTTGTTCCTTATAAATACGTAAAAATAGTTTTTAATGCACTCTCATGACTCTCTCAAGGATTACTTTGATATCTTGATACAATACAAATTGCATTCATTATATCCAATCTAGTCTGAGCTAGATATAACAAACCTCCAATCAGAGATTTATACCTTGTAGGATTTACTAGAGGTGATACATCTTTCTTTGTCAATTTCTCACTTCTGATCATAGGAGTACCAACCGGTTTAGAATTTTCCATACCAAATTTCTTCAACAACTCTCTATCATACTTAGTTTGATAGATGAAAATACCTTTATCAGTCTCAATAATCTATAAACCTAAGAAAAATCTCATTTACCCAATCATAGATATTTCAAATTCATTCTTCATATTGTTAGATAATTCCATACATAACCTATCCTCACTTCCAAAAATGATATCATTAATAAAGACTTCGGTAATCAATATGTCATCATCACTGATCTTATAGTATAAATTATTGTCAGCATTATCTTTAGTGAAGCCAAGCTTCAAAAGATATTTGTCCAATCTAGCATACCAAGCTCTAGGGGCTTGTTTCAATTCATATAAAGCTTTCCTTAACCTGCAAACCATGTTTTTGTCATGTGAAAGTGAAAATCCATTAGGCTACTCAATATAAACTTCCTTTTCAAGATCTCCATTCAGAAATGCACACATGGCATCCATCTGATAAACCTTGTATTTCTTATGTGCAACATAAGCAAGAAATAATCTCACAACTTCAATCCTAGCTACTAGAGAAAAAGTATCATCATAATCAATTCCTTCCTTCTGAGAACAACCTTTGCAAACTAATCTAGCCTTATTTCTCACAACTTGTCCATCTTCATTCAATTTATTCCTAAAAGCCCATTTAATTCCAATAAAGTTCTTATTTTTAGGCTAGGGAACTAAAGTCCATGTATTATTTTTTTCTATCTAATCTAATTCCTCTTCCATAGCTTTCATCCAACATTCATCTTTACATGCTTCAATTACCGATGTCGGTTCAACTTGAGAAATTAAACATTCCTCATCAACAACCAACCTTTTTCTTGTTGGCAATCCTTTGTTCTTATCTCCAATGATCTAATCTTCTAAATGATTCAACCTTACATACCTAGGAGCCTTCTAACTTTCTATTTCCTTGCCCTAATCTTCAGTTATTGTTGAATTTTTTGATATTGTCGGAGCAACTAGTTCAATGTTTTGTTCCAGTATAGGTGCTACTAGTTTAGTTATAATCATTTACAGTTCCCGTTCTTTCTCATAAGTCTTGATTTGACATTTTCACTGGTCATACACCTTGACATTAGCGCTCTCCACAATCCTCTACAATCTTTTGTTATAACATCTATATTATTTGCTTTCATTAGAATAACCAAGAAATATTCCTTCATCACATCTAGGATCAAACTTTCCAATGTAATCATCTCTTCAAATATAACATTTACTACCAAAGATTTTGAAATACTTAACTATAGGTTTATGACTAAATCATAACTCATAAGGTGTCATGTCGGTGTCTCCTTTGATGTTAAATATGTTGAATGTGTAGACCGTTGTACTAACAGATTCTCTCCAATAGATATGAGGTAGATTAGCTTCCATCATTATAGTTCTAGCCCCATGCAAGATGGTTATGTTCTTCCTTTCCACAACACCATCTCGTTGAAGTGTCCAGGGTACAGACAACTATCTCCTTATTCCATGCTTCTCACAATAACAATTAAATTTGCTGGATGAAAATTCACCACCTTGATTTGACCTTAAGCATTTAATGTTCAAACATGTCTATGTCTCAACTTTATCTTTAAAGATCTTAAAATTTTCAAAGGCTTCATATTTCTCCCTTGGAAAAGTAACCCACATCATTCTATAATAGTAATCAATGATTAGCATGAAATATCTATCACCATGAAAACTTTTTATTCTAGTAGGACCACATAAATTAGTATGAATAAGATCAATAACATCATTAGATTTGTCTTGTATACTCTTAAAATAAGTTCTGACCTTCTTTCCCATTTGACATGAACCTTACATACTGGATTATAGGGCTTCACAATCTTAGATATATCTCTAACAACCTTAGTTGAACTGATCTTTACAATGCATTCAAAATTTACATTACACAACCTCCTATTCCATAGCCAAGTCTCATCAATATGTGCAATCAAACATGTCTTCTCATAGGAGTTCAAATGAAAGATGTTATCTTTAGTTTTAGTATCAGTTGCAATCTCCAATCTAGATTTGTTAATGATTTTACATTTTCCATCCTTGAACTATAATTGAAAACCCTTATCTACCAATTGTCCTACACTTAAAAAGATTATGCCTTAAAACTTCAACATAATAAACATTATCAGTATTATTCTTACCATCCAATGATATAGTTCCTCTTCCTCTGATCATGCATGCTTTGTCATGTCCAAATCTAACCAGACCTCCATCAAATTATTGTAAAGATAGAAACTTCCTTTTATCTCCAGTCATATCATGTGAACATCCACTATCTATTACCCATTCATCCTTGTCTTCAACTTTAGAAGCAAGGGCCTTCACTTCAGGTGCCAGAGCATCTTCTTTGATAGCTAAGAATACCTAGTCCTTTCCACTACATGATCCACCAGCTCATTGTTGTTGTTAGGTAGTTCAAATAACCAGAAGACAACTAAGAGGGTGGGTGATTCAGTTGTCATAGATTATCATAACCATTAGCACTTTAAACTTTAATACCAGAACCCAAAACAGTAATACTGGAACCCTCATAATTACATACCATGTCGACCTTAGATAAAAAAAATATATCTAACACATAAGACATCTCAGAAATACATCGATAGGTCCAATCCACACATTACATTAAATTTTTTTCCATAACCTAGATCAACTAGGACCACATGCTTCAGCAATGATCTCCAATTGGTAAGTGTCGAACATGATCACCAACAACATCCTGAAACTCTACTAGAAGCTACACCAGCACCACTTATGGAATTCATCAAAGATCTTTATAAAAATATTTACCAGTGAAACCCTCATCAGAATAAGAAACCAAGCTTCTAAGCAACCAGGTTAGCATCCGATCACCAAACCAAAACCAATTGACCAAATATAAGCATGGGTATCATGAACAAGCCAATTCCATCACCAAACTATACTGGAGCCTACTGGATCATGCCAAATCCAAGTTAACCAGAAAGCACTCAACCTACTGGGACCACAAGGGTGTCGATTGATGAATACTAAGAGGAGGGGGTGTGAATTAGTATGCTAAAAATCTTTGCACTTAAACACTTTGCAAGACTGACAGTAAATCGGTAAAATAATTTAGCAGACAAACCAGTTAACAAATATGCAAACCAAATAGCTAATAATGCATTCACCCACAAAAGCACAAACACCATAACACAAGAGATTTTGACTTGGAAACCCAAATGGGAAAAACCACAATGAGATGGAACTCACAAGTAACTATCTACAGAATAGGAACCAGAGCGGTTAAGGTCTTACAATGTTCTTTACCAGAACAGATCCTGTTAGGAATCTCAATCTCTGTTAGGAGATAAGTCCGATTAAAGACTACCTTGCTAGAGGATTTAAGATCCACAGATGTGAACCACCTTGTTAGAGGATTTACAAAAGGCTTTTGGGCCTACCCGGTTAAGAGCTACAGACTTGTCAAAGATGTGAGTAATCAACAAGTGTTTGATCTAGCTAGTTGCATAGACTACTTGGCTAGATCCTTGGTCGCTCATTCCTAATGCACTCCAGCATTACTTCAATCTTCTACACATTCATATTCTCTCCAACACCTCAATCACCTTAAACCCAAGCAACAACATAAACTTTTGGTATATCCACATCAACAACCTAAAACCCTAGACATGATGTCCTTATAAAGGAATCTGATTTCATGTTGGTCCAATAGGATTACATTACAATTTCCTAGGTTCAATGAACCTGGATATACTTGGTACCATGATACAAAAAGCACCATTAATGTGTCGGCACCGTCAAACAATCAGTGGATGGTAACTCATCACAAAATGTTGGTTGGTAACTCATCACATAATATTGCCGGTTCATACAAAATGCCGGTTGCCGGTTTGACAAAAATGAAGAGTGGTAAAAATGTGTTATGCCACTTTAATCCCTCATACCGCTTGGGATCCACGAACCGCTTGGGGTCAACATGTTGCTTCAGACCGGGAAACACATTCTGCAAAACATCAATAGTCTAAAGACTATAATTCAACATACCAGTTGGAACAAATATCGTTTGTGCTCTAACTTATACATATAAAGAGGATCTCAATGCAAGTGTGTGTCCATCAATGATAATCACATCATAAACATAAAAAATGCCAACAATCTCCCCCTTTTGCATTGATGGCAACACTTAGGAAAATAAAATTTTGACATCTAAGTGTTTTACAACAAAATCATGCCATTAGCAAAATTGCTCCCCCTAAGCATATACACTATCCCTTTAACAATATAATGTATATCACTTTTGCATATAGAGCATAAACATTGAGATATTCAGAGCATTTAATCAAAATTTTGATTACCAGATACTTCTCTGAATAGAATTCTTCTCGCCCTTTGCCAACAATGACAAAGTACAGCTGAACAACCCTGTTTTCATTTGATATTAAAATTTTTAAAAGTTTATGACAACAAGGAATGATACTTGTCAAAAATAGATTTAAAGTCATGCAAGAATTGTTTCATCGACAAAGACCAAGACTCAAGTAGGGAGGTGGCTACTTCTTGCTCTGTCTGCATCCGGGAGACCTGTTCTTCCATGGCATCAATTGTGCTCATCTCCTATGTAACTGTTAAGGCATCTAGGTTCAGATAGCACTTCTGAAGAATTTACAATCGTGAGAGTAGAACCAGTTGTAGCTCCTACAAATCTCTAGACTGAGTGCTGATCTCTTGCTCCATTTTTGCTGACTGGATGTGAAACCGGTGAATGGTTTGCCCATAAGTTGTAAAGGAATCATAAGGTGGCTTGAATGTGCTCAAGTAGGATTGCAAGTCCATTTCAATTTTTTTCTTTTGAGCTAGCACATCATCATAGAATAGATGGGGTTGGCAGATCTTGCTAAGTAGTAGATTCCCCTCATCTAGAGAATCCCTTATATCCTTTTGTTCTTTCTTCAGTTCAGTCTGAAGCTCATTCAACTTCTTCATCAGAGCTATATTAAGAGCTTTTCGATGCTCCTTCTTGACATTAGCCTCTGCTACCTCTTCAAGGCTTTGCACTTGATCATCCACTATTATGCATAGGAGCTTGAGTTTAGCTAGTGATGAGTCAGTGTTGGGAAGATTTGTACTAGGTATCAAACCGGTAAGCGTATCCACAACCGCTTGAATTACATCCTACTCCTTCCATCGAATGATTTCAAGGTGCTCTTGAGCTACCTTGATGCTCTGCATTAGCTTTGTTTCACTTGTAGACTGGAGATCGATAGGACTAGAGAGATCAGCTGGTTTGGCTTGATTCCCGGTTGCCTTCAGAGTCTCCATCTGGGTGTTCTTCTCTGCTTCTCCTACCTTGTCCTCTTCTGCTTTCTTCTTCTCCACTTCTCTCCTCTTCTCCACTTCCTTATCCTCCTCTTCCTTATTCCTT
The DNA here is from genome assembly GCF_030272615.1 of Cryptomeria japonica. Taxonomy (NCBI): domain Eukaryota; kingdom Viridiplantae; phylum Streptophyta; class Pinopsida; order Cupressales; family Cupressaceae; genus Cryptomeria; species Cryptomeria japonica. Next base: position 438,248,719 of record NC_081412.1, on the reverse strand, counting down.
TTCTCTGCTTCTCTCCTCTTTTCCTCTTCTTTTTCTTCCTCTTCCTTCTTCTTCTTCTTTGCTTCCTTCTTCTTCTCCTATTCCTTATCTTCTTCTTCCTTCTTTTTCTTTTCATCTTCTTGCTTCTTTTTCTCTTCTTCATCCTTCTTCTTCTTCTCCTCTTCATCTTTCTTCTTCTTCTCTTCTTCATCCTTCTTCTTTCTCTCTTCTTCATCTTTTTGTCTTCTTCATCTTTCTTCTTCTTCTCTTCTTCATCCTTCTTATTTCTCTCTTCTTCATCTTTCTTCTTCTTCTCTTTTTCATCCCTTTTCCGCTTCTCTTCTTCATCCTTTTTCCTTTGCTCTGCCTCTTCCTTTGTCACTTCCTGTTTGTCCTCGACTTGCTTATCAACCTGTTTAGCCTGTTGCTTCTATCCTGTTGCCTTACATCCTCAATGTCTAGAGCATCTACATCAATGGTGTTGATCGGTTCAACAACCGAATTTCCTTCATCATCAAATACTTCATCCGGTTTGGATATAATAGGTTCTTTTTCAGCTTGCCAGTTGGCTAGACGTGCTTTGTGAGTCTGGATAGCAGTTCTCATATACAGATGAGTGTCTTTTTTGACATCATCAACTCTACCTTCCAATAGCTAGAGTCTTCTTCTTCTAATCAAGAAGAGTCCTTTATTTTGGTCAATAAAATCAAACAATTCAGAATTTGATAGGTCAGGAAAGTATTGTGCAAAAACTTTCTCCTTAATTTCCTATTCCTTTTCTATGGCAATGCACCATCTATTGTCTAATGACATATATAAAGAATCCGGTGTCTGAGACTCAATCTCAGATGGCGACCAGTCATTAACACATAAATACTGAATTATTTCCTTTTCAACCACTTCCTTTTCATCATCATTAAAGTCATCAAAACACTCAATTGAGTCATTTAGCACTTTTCTCCTAACATTCTTTATTGTTCTTTGACAATGTGTCAAAAGTTTATACGAAAATATATCTATATTTACCAGTGCAGATGATGTCGGTTCATTCTTTGTCTTTCTCTTTGCTTGACGTGTTTTCTTTGGCTTTTCCTCAGACAAAGTTTCTTTTGAGTCTGGAGAGGTATTCCTTGTCTTCCTCTTTCTCTGGAACACTTTAGCCAGTGCAGCTTCTAGTTTCTTCTTAGCTGGTGACTGCTTGGTCACTTTTGGAGTTGTAGTAGTAACCAGTGCTGATGCTACAGGCACTGCCTTTGCCTTCTTTACTACTGGTTCTTTTTCTTTCATTGCTGGTGGTTCCTCAATCGATGCTATCGTCTCTAGGTAGGTGTCGGTTCTCTTTGCCTTAGGATCAAGCGGTGAGGCAATAAGGGTAGAGGCATACCCTTCCAGCATATCGTACATCACCTCATAGCCCATTGGCTCCACTTCTTCCTGTCTAGGCTCAACAGCCTCCATTATGCATTTAGCTACTTGGATGGTGAAGCAGATATCATCTTTATATTTCTTGACGATGTTACCCGATATCCTCATTCTTTGACTCATTTTCAATCTGAACTCATCAAAATACTTGTTCAAAACATTAGGGTAGTCGGTTCCAATTGCTTCAATGCTTTCCTTGATTTGCTTGGTCACTAGACCATTGGACATCTCCTACTCCTAGAAAGTAGCCTTGGAAATAGAAAACCAACCCAACTAGTAGTTGTCCAAACTTGAACCTAAGTGCATTATCCTGTTTGATCGACTTTAGATTCAACAGGAGTTGTCTCTGCATACCAGTGCAAAGATCAAATGATGCATCCTCCTTTATCATCTAGTAAGTGGCATTTACCATTGCAACAAATACAGAGTTAATTCTACTAGCTGAGAATGTCTGGTATCCAATCACCATGCATGCATACTTCACCAGATCATCCTTGATAGAATTTACTATCATGCCTCATGAGTCACTCACTGAACCGGTGAGCTTGGACATTTCAATTTTTCTTATCGTCCTCAGGGCTGGCACTTCCCTTGTGTTGTAGAATTCAGTGTCTGCATAAATTGCCTACGGCATGATATCATGTGTTCTCTCTAGGTACATCTTATAACTATGGACTCTACTTGGAATGATCCTTATATGATCCTCTATGAAATCCTCTAGGAAGTAAACAACATTGTGGATCTTTTTCTTCTCCAAAATATTAAACTTCGGTTTGATCTTCTTATCTTTTCCATAAAATAAACCTAACTAGGTGTGGATAGCTAGAGACCCTAGGTCTTCAATCTTACAATCTATGTAGTCAAAAATTCCCTCTTCTACTATCACACCAGCTAAAACTTGTGATAGGGCATTATACTTGGACTTACGTTGAATAAAACTTGCAGACTCGACAGATGCACTAGAACTGGTATGAGATGTGGAAGCCATGATAGAAATCTTAAGAACTTGAGAAATATCTTTTGAAACACATGAAATTAGGGCTTGCCGATTCTCCTTCACTTCACACTTCGTCGATTGCTAAATCACCACTTTGTGTTCTCCACTTGACCATTTCTAGTTTGAATTTGAATGTCCTTCGCGGTTTCTCAATTTCTCAAAATCTCTGCTCAAATTGCCTTTTTGTCTCTCTGCTCTTTGAAAAACTTTTCTTCGCTCGTAAACTGATAGTGAGAAATGATTTTAAAAATGCTTTTAAACATATTCCTCACCTACTATCATTAATGCTCCTCCATTAGGGCATAAACCCTAATTTGCCTTTTTACCATTTCTGGTCTTCTACCAAACAACAGGTATAACATACCGATTAAGGTCTTTTACTGGTGTAAACTAGGGGTTCGAAACATTTCACCATTTTTCTCCCCCTAAGCTTTTCTAAAGCTTAGTTTGCTAGTTCCGTGATTTCTACACTAGATGAAGAAACCAGTTCCTCTTGTCGCACCACTGGTTTCTCCTTCTAGATTTTGTTCATGTCCACTTGAACAGTGTCAACATCAATGTTTCCTTTTGGAGTGACCAATATATCATCAGATATGTTCTTTCTTGATCTACAGAATTTGGCAATGTGACCCGGTTTGTTACAGTGATAGCAGACCAATCCAGGTGCTCTCCAAGGTCCATTGTTCATGTTTCCATTCTTCCTTCTACATGTTGCAGCAGTGTGCCGCTTGATAACCACAACTTCTTGACTGATGATTGAAGGCATTAAACCGGTTGTGATTCTAGTTCACAAAAGGTTCCGGACCAACTCCTTGGGTCCTCTGAGGATATCTTCTAGTGTTATTCATAACAGACCTGCATTTAGATGCTCTATGCCCATACTTTTTGCATGCATAACAGTTACCATAAAATCTATAGGATCTAGGCTTATCATTTAGGAAATAAGGAAAATTGTTGTAAGCCTTACTCCTACACACATTTGTAGTATGTCCTTCTTTAAGATAGTTAAAGCAAACAGGTTTAAAATTTTGCTTACCTTTATCCTTTGATGCCGGTTGTTTATTTGATGTTCCATCATTTGTACCAGAGGTCTCACCTTCCTCATGACTGGAATAACCAAGTCCATTAGTATTCTTGACTGGTTTGGCAGATTCAATCTTTTTCTCTAGTTTGACAGTACTCTTGTTGAACTTAGCAAGTATTTCCTTTGACTCAGAGAGTTCTTTGGAAATAGCAGCATTTGTTTCCAACAAGTTTTCATTCTCAGAGATGATAGTGTTCAGTTCTCCTTGCATGTCTTCCTTTTCCACTTTGCTTGCATGGAGTTGAGCATTTAGGGCACTCATCTCTTTCTTCAGCTTGGAGATCTCATGATCTCTTTCTTTCATTAGATCTTCAGCTTTCCTCCAGTTCTCAAGCTCTTGACACATCCAGATAATCAATCCTTCCAACTCCTTTCTCAGGTTGGAGTTTGATTCATTCAACTTATTTACTTCAACAATTAGGACTTCCATGTCTGCTTCATCTGAAAAACTATTTTTCAGATAGCTCCATTAGCATTTTTGCATGTTCTCTTCTTTTTTCTTGAGATGCCTTGTATTTGACCATAAGATCATCATAGGCTTGCTCAGATTGAGTGAGTCAATGGGTAAGTTCCCTTAAAGTGTATTCCCCCATATCTCTTTCCAAGTGGTTAAACTTATACAAAACCTGGCTTTGATACCAATTGATGAATACTAAGAGGGGGGGGTGAATTAGTATGCCAAAAATCTTTGGACTTAAACACTTTGCAAGACTGACAGTAAACCGGTAAAACAATTTAGTAGACAAACCGGTTAACAAATATGCAAACCAAATAGCTAATAATGCATTCACCCACAGAAGCACAAACACCATAACACAAGAGATTTTGACGTGGAAACCCAAATGGGAAAAACCACGGTGAGATGGAACTCACAAGAAACTATCTGCAGAATAGGAACTAGACCGGTTAAGGTCTTACAATGTTCTTTACCAGAATAGATCCTATTAGGAATCTCAATCTTTGTTAGGAGATAAGTCTGATGAAAGAATACCTTGCTAGAGGATTTTAGATCCACAGATGTGAACCACCTTGTTAGAGGATTTACAAAAGGCTTTTGGGCCTACTCGGTTAAGGGCTACAGACTTGTCAAAGATGTGAGTAATCAACAAGTGTTTGATATAGCTAGTTGCATAGACTGCTTGGTTAGATCCTTGGTAGCTCATTCCTAATGCACTCTAGCATTACTTTAGTCTTCTACACATTCATATTCTCTCCAACACCTCAATCACCTTAAACCCTAGCAACAACATAAACTTTCACTATATCCACATCAACAACCTAAAACCCTAGACATGATGTCCTTATAAAGGAATTTGATTTCATGTTGGTCCAATAGGATTACATTATAATTTCCTAGGTTCAATGAACGTGGACATACTTGGTACCATGACACAAAAAGCACCATTAATGTGTCGGCACCATCAAACAATCAGTGGATGGTAACTCATCATAGAGTATTACTGGTTCATACAAAATGTTGGTTGCTAGTTTGATAAAAATGAAGACTGGTAAAAATGTGTTATGCTGCTTTAATACCTCATACCGCTTGGGATCCATGAATCGCTTGGGGTCAACATGCCACTTCAGACCGGGAAACACATTCTGCAAAACATCAATAGTCTAAAGACTATAATTCAACATACCGGTTGGAACAAATATTGGTTATGCTCTAACTTATACATATAAAGAGGATCTCAATGCAAGTGTGTGTCCATCAATGAAAATCACATCATAAACATAAAAAATGACAACATCGGTAGCATCCAAACATCTAGTGTTGGCATCAATGAAAAAACATCAAGGCAACACATAATCAATTCCACCAAATGGCCAACAGTCTCCCCCTTTAGCATTGATGGCAACACTAGATGTGAAAAACATCTAAGTACCAAAAGAATGCCAAACAATTCTCCCCCAATGGAAGACAACCAATAATCTCCCACTTACAACTCTGAAATAAAGACCAAACTCCCCTTGTAAATAATATCTCTGTAAGGCTTTGAATTTCTCCCCCTTTCTTTTTCTTTATCTTTTTCACTTTCTTTGTCTTTTTTCACATCAATATCACTCCCCCTTTGACATCAATGCCAGAAATCTGACAGACATATCAAAGCAAAAACATAAACCACTGAATAAGAAATCTGACTATTCCCTTAAGCAGTAGCATCCCACATAAGTGCTGGAATGAATAGTATCTAGGATAATGCATGTTGGACTGATGTCAAACCACATCAATCAAGTCTCTACCAGAGGGGCATAAACTCTCAATCTATTTCTCAGGTACTCAAATGATTGCTTGGGCAAAGGTTTAGTGAAAATATCTACAATCTTTTCTTTAGTGTTTACATAAACCAATCTAACTTCATTTTCTTCCACCTTGTCCTTCAAAAAGTTGTACTTTATAGATATGTGCTTTGTTTTAGAATGAAATACTAGATTCTTTGATATATCAATAGCAGTAGAGTTATCATAGTGAATAACTATAGGTGCATCAAAATCCACCTTTATATCCTTCAACATTTGCTTCATCCATAAAACTTGTGTACAATTAGTAGCAACAACAACATACTCAGCTTTAGTAGTAGATAAAGAAGTACATGACTGTTTCTTACTGATCCATGAAACCAACTTCTTTCCAAGAAAGAAAGCTCCACCGAAAGTACTTTTTCGATCATCAACATCTCCAGCCCAATGAACATCAGTATATGTACATAAAGTAAAGTTATCATCCTTAGGGTACCACAAGCCATATTCTAATGTACCTTGCAAGTATCTAAAAATCCTTTTCACCACCATCTCATGATTTTCTCTAGGATCACTCTGAAATCATGAAACAATACAAACATCATTCATAATATCAGGCCTAGTCTGAGTCAAATAAAGCAAACCTCCAATCATAGATTTGTATCTTGTAGAATTTATCGATGGTGAAACATCTTTTCTTATCAATTTCTCACTTGTAACCATAGGATTACTTACTAGTTTAGAATCTCCCATTCAAAATTTCTTCAACAATTCGTTAGCAAATTTAGTTTGACAGATGAAAATACGTTTGTCAGTCTAAGTAATTTGCAAACCTAAGAAAAATTTCATCTCACCAATCTTAGACATCTCAAATTCTTTCTCCATATTCTTAGAAAATTCTATGCATAACTTATCTTCACCTCCAAAAATAATGTCATCAACAAATATTTCAATAATCAGTATATCATCATTAGTGATCTTATAATATAAATTACTATCAACACTTCCCTTAGTAAAACCAAGCTTCAGAAGATATTTATCCAACTTTTCATACTAGGCTCTAGGTGCTTGTTTCAATCCATATAAATATTTCCTTAACCTCTAAATCATATTTGCATCATCTGATAGTGAAAAACCATCAGGTTGCTCAATATAAACTTCCACATCAAGATCCTCATTCAAAAATGCACATTTAACATCCATCTAATAATCCTTGTAGTTTTTATAAGTAGCATAGGAAAAAATAATCTTACAACTTCAATCCTAGCTACACGTGCAAAAGTCTCTCCATAATCAATTCCTTCCTTCTGATAATATCCTTTACAAACCAATCTAGCCTTATTATTTATAACTTGACCATCCCCATTCAATTTATTCCTAAATACCCATTTAGTTCCAATAACATTTTTATTTTTAGGCTAGGGAACCAAGGTCCATGTGTTATTTTTCTCAATATGATCTAATTCTTCTTCCATAGATTTCAACCAATATTCATCTTTGCATGACTCAATTACTGATACTGGTTCAACTTGTGAAATTAAACATAACTCGTTAGTTTCCAGTCTTCTTCTTGTCATCGGTCCATTTCACTTATCCCTAATGATTGAATCTCACATACCTAGGAGTCTTCTAATTTCTGTTCCTCTTCACTATTCTTCAGTTACTGTAGAATTCTCTGATGTTGTCAGAGTAACTAGTTCAACACTCTGTTCCGGTAAAGCTGCTACCTGTTCAGATATAATCATTTCCACTACTGGTTCCTTCTCATAAATTCTTATTTGACTTATGTTCAGCTCATCTACTTTGACATTAGTACTCCATAATTCTCTGCAATCTCTTGTTATAACATCTATATGCTTTTCTTTCATTAGAATAACCAAGAAATATGTCTTCATCACATCTAGGATCAAATTTCCCAATAATATCATCTCTCCTGATATAACATTTACTACCAAAATTTCTAAAATACTTAACTGTAGGTGTATTGCCAAACCATAATTCATAAGGTGTTACTGATTTCTCCTTTGATATGTACTCCATTGAATGTATAAACCATCATGCTCGCTACTTCTCTCCAGTAGATATGAGGTAGAATAGCTTCCATCATCATTTTTCTAGCAACATACAAGATAGTTTCATTCTTCGTTTCCACAACTCCATTTTGTTGAGGTCTCCAGGGAGCAAAAAATTGCCTTCTTATATCATGCTTGTCACAAAATTTATTAAACTCACCAGATGTGAATTCTCCACCATGATCTGACCTATCTTAGTTTCCACTTTAGCCTTAAAGATCTTAAACTTCTCAAAAGCTTCAGATTTTTCTTTTAGAAAAGTAACCCACATCATTCTAGAATAACCATCAATGATTAGCATGAAATATCTATCACATTGAAAACTTTTAACTCTAGCAATGCCACACAAATCAGTATGAATAAGATAAAGAACATCATTTGATTTATCTTGTATACTGCTAAAAGAGGTTCTGACCTATTTACCCATTTGACATTCTTTACATACTGGATTATAGGGCTTCATAATCTTAGGTATATTCCTAACTGCCTTAGTTGAACTGATTTTCACAATACAATCAAAATTCACATGACACAACCTTTTATGCCATAGCCAACTCTCATCAATCCATGTAATCAAATATGTCTTCTCACCAAAGTTCAAATGAAATATATTACCTTTTGTTTGTGTACCGGTTGCAATCTCCAATCCAGATCTGTTAATGATTTTTCATTTTCCATCCTTGAACTATAATTGAAATCTCTTCTCTACCAATTGTCCTATACTCAAAAAATTATGCCTCAAACCTTCAACATAAATAAACATTGTTAGTATTTTTCTTACCATCCAATTATATAGTTCCTTTTCCTTTGATCATAAAATTCTTGCAAAGACACAAACTTCCCTTTATCTCTAGTCATATGATGTGAACAACCACTGTCAATTACCCATTTATGCTTGTCTTCAATTTTAGCAGCAAGTGCCTTCTCTTCAGGCACATTATCTTCCAGTACCAAATAATCCTCTTTTATAGCTAGGAACACCCATTCCTTCCCAATGTCGGAACCACTAGTAGAGTCTTATGTCGGTTCATCATCTGAATCAGTAATGCCTTCCTCATCTAGTATGTAGCATGATTTGTCTTTGTTTTTCTTGTACTTATACTTATTCTAATATCCAGAGTTAGGCTTAAATGATCTTCTAACTCTTTCTTCAAATCTTGAATTCCTTTTAGGACATCTAGATGCAAAATGACCAATCTTATTACATGCAAAACTTTTAAAAGGTTATTTTCCTTCATACTTACTTCCTACCGGTCCTTTAGGTACTCTTATAGTAAGTAGTGCTTCAAGTTGCTCAAAATCATCATCTTATCTCTTCATATCTTCTAATTCCTTAGCATACAAATATTTCCAATTTTTCTTATTGGTTGTAGATGTAGATGCATGAAAAGAAGGTTCAGTCTTCCCAGCTCTAGAAGGTCCAAATTCTTCAAGCTCAAAAGCAGATACTCCGTTGATAGATGTATTAGTCATTGTTCCCAACTCATTAATAGAAGTAGTCTTTATTTTATAATCTGGTGGTAGGGCTCTCAGGAATTTAAAAACAATTTCATCTTTGCTCAGAGTTCCACCACAACATTGAATTATCATAACAATCTCATTTACCCTTTCCATGAATGCAGTAATCCTTTCATCTTCTTTCATCTTCAGGTTTTCATATCTCACCCGGTAACCATCAACTTTAGAAATATTCACTATAGGGTCACATTCATTAAGAGTCTCCAACTTATCCCATATAGCCTTTCCAAATGGTTTGTTAGTTAATCCCATTATTTGCTGATTAGAAAGTGCACACAATAGGGATTCTCTTACTCTACAATCATTCTCAAGCTCCTTGTCCAGGTTTGTTGGAGGAGGCTTGCCAGATCTGAGATTATAGGGTGTGACACCATTCTATGTGATCTCTCCAATTTCCTTTCTAAGACATCTCAAATGAGTTTTCATCTGAATCTTCCATATTGTGTAATTGATTCCATCAAGCCTCAAAATATCCCTTTGAAAGATAGCTCCAGAAGAATTGGATGAATTCGAACTATTAGTCACCATAGGATCTTCCTCAAGTGGTTAAGATTTCTACATAGAGGACCAAATATCTAATACCAATTATTAGACAATTCAAATAACCAGAAGGCACTAACAAGGGGGTGAATCAGTTGTCACAGATTACCAGAACCATTAGAAATTTAAACTTTAATACCGGAACCCAAAACATTAATACCGAAATAGTAGTTAAACCAATTAAGCATAAACAATAATCATAGAATAAATGCCATCCACATGACACCAAGATGTATACGTAGAAAACCCGATAAAGGGAAAAACCATGGTGGGAAGCCTACCCACAGTCAGATAATACTTTTGCAGTAAGTATGTGAATTACAATTTAGGAGCCTGCACTTGCAGGAAGGCCAACAGCCTAGAACGCACTGCTCATCAAAAAAGGAGCCTCACTGACTACATATAAATCTAGACTCAAATCCAGAGAAGTATTGAACTGCAAAAGATAGCATCTCCTATGCCTGAGTACAATTTTGGTTAAGCTCAATACCAGAGGAATAAATCCTCTTACATAAACCCAATTTGATCTCCAATGATCGGCCAACTCCACTGCTTGAATAATACTACATTATTCTCACATTACATTCCTTGACCATGACCTCTAACAATAATGATGATGAACTACAATAAGATCTTACATCTATATATACAAAGCCTCGACCATAAACAATAAGAATGGCCACTAGACAATAAACCACTTACATAATTACAAACCATGTTGGTCTTAAACAAACAAAAAAAATATAACACAAAAGACATCTCAGAAATACATCAATAGGTCCAATCCACATGTTACATTAAAGTTGGTCCATAGCCTATATAAAATGGGACCCAATATAGGTCCACATGCTTTAGCAATGATCTCCAACCACAAAGTCTTGAACATGATCACCAACAACATCCTGAAACTCTAGTAGTAGATGCACCAACACCACTAATGCAATTAAACAAAGATCATCAAAATTTCTATCGGTGAAACCCTCTCCAGAACTAGAAACCAAGCTTCTAAGCAAGTAGGATAGCATCCAATCACCAGACCAAAACCAACTGACCAAATATGAGCACGAGTATCATGACCAAGCCAATTCCATCACCAAACTATACTGGAGCCTACTAGATCATGTTGGATCCAAGTTAACTAGAAACCACTCAACCTACCGGGACTAGAAGGGTGTCGGTTAAACATCCAAACAACTAGTGTTGGCATCAATGACAAAACATCAATGCAACACATAATCAATTCCACAAAATGGCCAACACTTGTGTCGGTTCATCATCAGAATCAATCACACCTTTCTCATTTGCATAGTAGCATGATTTATCTTTGTTTCTCATGTGCTTATGCTTGTTTTGATATTCATGGTTAGGCTTAAAAAATCTTCTGTCTCTTTCCTCATATATTGAATTCCTCTCAAGACATCTATATGCTATATGACCTATCTTATTACACACAAAACATTTTAAAAGTGATTTTCCTTCATACTTACTTCCTATCGGACCATTAGGTACCCTTCTAACAAATAGAGCTTCAAGTTGCTCAAAATCTTCATCTTCTTTCTTCATATCTTCAAGTTCCATCACATATAAGTATTTCCAATTACTCTTTCTGATTGATGATGTAGATGCATGAAAAGAAGATTCAGTCTTTGTAGCTCGAAAGAAGATAAGTTTCCAACCAAGGTATCCCTATTAACAAAAGTATTAGACATAGTTCTTAGCTCATTAATTGTAGTAGCCTTCATCTTGTAAGTTGGTGGCAAAGCTATCGATACTTTAGAAACAATCTCATCTTCGCTTAGAGATCCACCACAACACTAAATTCCCATGACAATTTCATTAACTTTTTTCATAAAGGTAGTATTCCTTTCATATTCCTCCATTTTTTAGGTTCTCATACCTCACCCAAAAATCATCAAGTTTAGCAATTTCAACAATAGGGTCACCTTCATTCAAAGTCTACAACTTCTCCCATATAGCTTTAGCAAATGATTTGTCTGATAGTCCCATAACCTGCTGATCAAAAAGTGCACACAAAAGAACTTCTCTAGCTCTACAACCATTTTGAATGTCCTTATCCAAGTTTGGTAGAGGAGAATTGACAGATGCTAGATTATGAGAAGTATATCCTTTCTCATTGATATCCCAGATCTCCTTGCCAAAACATCTTAGATGAGTCTCCGTCGAAATCTTCCATACTTTGTAATTTGTTCCATCAAGCCTAGGAATTTCTCTCTGAAAAATAGTTGTAGATGAATTTGAATTGTTATATGCCATAAGATCTTCCACAAGTGGTTAATCTTCTGTAGAGAGGACCAAGCTCTGATACCAATTGTTAGATATCTCATATAATCAGTGGACAACTGAGAGGGGGGAGGTGAATTAGTTGTCAACAAGTTATGAAAATTTATGCACACACAACCTTCTACCAAAATGCATAAACCAAATACCAAAATATAAGATATAACAATTAAGCACAAACTTAAATCACAAAATAATTACCATCCATCCTTAATACATAACACCGAGATTTGTACGTGGAAAACCCGATAAAGGGAAAAACCACGATGGGAATCCTACCCACAGTCAGATAATACCTTTGTAGTAAGGATGTGATTACAAAGATAGGGGTCTACACATGCAAGAAGGCCAACAACCTAGAGCACACTGCTCATCACAAAAGAAGCCTCACTGAATACAAAAGAAATCCAAACTACAATCTAGAAAGGAGAGTGAACAATAAGAATAGCATCTCCTATGCCTGAGTACATTTCTAGTTCAGCTCAATATCAGAGGTCTTAAACCTCTTACACAAACCTAGTTTTATCACCTATGATCAACCAAAAACTTTTCATATGGTTAAAACTTTATTCCCACAAAGATAATCCTTTAACCATCCATAACCATGATCTACAAAAAGATCTTACATCATATATATACCAACCTAGGACCTAAACAATTAGGTTGGCAACCTAAAAGATAATACAATAAATTTATTATATAAACCTGCAAGCCAATGATAATCCAAGTCAACCTAAGACCCAAACAACATAATCCAATCAATAAATCCAACTAGTAACATATCGGGATCATCTACCAATACGTTACATAAACTAGACCATAGCCTAGATAGCACCAAACACAAAATAGGTTGCCTTAAGCCAAATGAAACACCATTGATCAACTATAACATGAGAAATATAATCAAAAACATCCCCTGAATCATCTAGAAGCTATACCAACACCACTTATCAAGTGCATCAAAATGTCTTCAACAAATCTCTGTCGGTAAAACCCTTACCAGTAACCAAAAGGCTTACTAGAATAAATAATTGCTTCCAAATAATCATCCCAAACTAACAGACGGTGAAACGCATCAGGAACACATGAATGACCAATCCAAACCAGTTCCACAAACTAGAGCATACTAGAGAATACCAAAGATAAATCTCTTGATCATCATCAAAGTCCATCCACTCTACAAGAAGTTGGTAGACAGAAAAATATCTAGTGTTCACATCAATGCCAAACATCAATGCAACACATAATCAATTCCTCCAAATTGCCAACAATCTCCCCCTTTGGCATTGATGGCAACACTAGATGTGAAAAACATCCAAGTGCCAAGAAATTCCAAACAATTCTCCCCCAAAGGAAGACAACCAACAATCTCCCAAAAATGAAATAACAATGAAGTTCTGAACTCCCCCTGTGAAAGATATCTCTATTAAGCTTTGATCTCTCCCCTTTGACTGATATACATGTTAGGCTTTTTTTTTCACATATATATCTCTCCCCCTTTGACATCAATGCTACAAATATGAAATAAACATCAAAGAAAAATTATGAAACTTCTCAACCACACATCTGAATACTCCCCCTGAGTAGTAGCACCAACACATCAATCTGAAATAAATAATATCTATGATAAATGCATACCGGACTGATGCAAATCAGTATCACTCATGTCTCTACCTGAGGGGCAAAAACTCCCAATCTATCTTTGAAGTACTCAAATGGTTCCTTGGGCAAAGGTTTAGTGAAAATATCCGCAATTTTCTCTTTAGTATTCATATAAACCAGTTTGACTTCATTTGCTTCCAACTTCTCCTTCATAAAAATTATACTTGATCAAAATGTCCTTTGTCTTCAAATGAAATACCAGATTCTTTGATATGTCAATAGTAGTAGAGGTATCACAATAAATAACAACCAGTTCTTTATAGACCACCCTTATATCCTTCAACGTTTTCTTCACCCATAGAACTTGTGTACAGTTAGTAGAAGTAGAAACACACTCAACTTTAGCAGTAGATAAAGAAGTAAATGACTATTTCTTCTTGATCCATGAAACAAGTTTCTTTCTAAGAAAGAAAGCTCCACCAGCTATTCTCTTCTGATCATCAACATCTACAACCCAATCTATATCTATATATGCACATAGTGTAAACTCATCATCTTTAGGATACCACAAACCATACTTAGTTGTTCCTTGTAAATACCTAAAAAACCTTTTCACCACACTCTCATGATTCTCTCTAGGATCACTTTGATATCTTGATACAATACAAATTGCATTCATTGTATCTAGTCTAGTTTGAGTTAGATATAACAAACCTCCAATCATAGATTTATACCTTGTAGCATTTATCGGAGCTGATACATCTTTCTTTGTCAATTTCTCACTTATAATCATAGGAGTACCAACTGGTTTATAATTTTTCCATACCAAATTTCTTCAACAACTCTCTATCATACTTAGGTTGATAGATGAAAATACCTTTATCAATCTAAGTAATCTACAAACCTAAGAAAAACTCATTTCTCTAATCATAGACATTTCAAATTCATTCTTCATATTGTTGGAGAATTCCATACAAAACCTATCCTCACCTCCAAAAATGATATCATTAACAAAGACTTCAACAATAAATATGTCATCATTAGTGATCTTATAGTATAAATTACTGTCATCATTACCTTTAGTGAAACCAAGCTGCAAAAGATATTTGTCCAATATAGCATACCAATCTGTAGGGGCTTGTTTCAATTCATATAATTCTTTCCTTAACCTACAAACCATGTTTTTGTCATGTGAAAGTTAAAATCCACCAGGCTGCTCAAAATAAAATTCCTTTTCAAGATCTCCATTCAGAAATGCACACTTGACATCCATCTGATAAACCTTGTATTTCTTATGTGTAGCATAAGCAAGAAATAATCTCAAAACTTCAATCCTAACTACCAGAGCAAAAGTCTCATCATAATCAATTCCTTCCTTCTAAGAATAATGTTTGCAAACCAATCTAGCCTTATTTCTCAAAACTTGTCCATCTTCATTCAATTTATTCCTAAAATCCCATTTAGTTGCAATAACATTCTTATTTTTAGGTCAGGGAACTAAAGTCCATGTATTATTCTTTTCTATCTAATCTAATTCCTCTTCCATAGCTTTCATCCAACATTCATCTTTACATGCTTCAATTACAAAAGTCAGTTCAACTTTAGAAATTAAACATTCCTTATCAGCAGGCAACCTTCTTCTTATCATCAATCTTTTGTTCTTATCTCCAATGATCTAATATTCTGAATGATTCAACCTTACATACATAGGAGTCTTCTCACTTTATGTTTCTCTACTTTGATCTTTAGTTACATCTGAATTTTTTGATACTATCGGAGTAACTAGTTCAACATTTTGTTTCGTTATAGGTGCTACCAATTTAGTTATAGTCATTTTCACTTCCAGTTCTTTCTCATAAGTTTCGATTTCACCTCTGTACTGCTCATCTATCTTGACATTAGCACTCTCCACAATTCTTTGTAATCTTTTGTTATAACATCTATATACTTTGCTTTCATTAGAATATCCAAGAAATTTTCCTTCATCCCATCTAGGATCAAACTTTCCCATGGAATCATCTCTTTTGATATAGCGTTTACTACCAAAGATTCTAAAATACTTAACTGTCGATGTATGACCAAACCATAACTTATAAGGTGTCTTACCGATGTCTCCTTTGATGTGAACTATGTTGAATGTGTACATCATTGTGCTAACAACTTCTCTCCAATAGATATGAGGCAAAATAGATTCCATCATCATAGTTCTAGCTGCATCCAAGATGGTTCTCTTCTTCCTTTTCACAACACCATTCTGCCAACTGTCTCCTTATGCCATGCTTCTCACGATAACTGTTAAATTCACTGGATGTGAATTAACCACCCTGATCTGACCTTAAGAATTTAATCTTCAATCATGTCTTTGTCTCAACTTTATCTTTAAAGATCTTAAACTTTTCAAAGGCTTCACATTTCTCCCTTAGAAAAGTAACCCACATCAATCTAGAATAGTCATGAATGATTAGCATGAAATATCTATCACCGTGAAAACATTTTATTCTAGTAGGACCACATAAATCAGTATGAATAAGATCTAGAACATCATTCGATTTGTCTTGTATACTCTTAAAATAAGTTTTGGCATGCTTTCCCATTTGACATTCCTTACGTACTGGATTATAGGGCTTCACAATCTTAGATATATCTCTAACAACCTTAGTCGAACTGGTCTTTACAATGCATTCAAAATTTTCATGACACAACCTCTTATTCCATTGCCAAGTCTCATCAATATATGAAATCAAATATGTCTTCTCATAGGAGTTGAAATGAAAGATGTTACCTTCAATCTGAGTACTGGTTGCAATCTCCAATCTACATCTTTTAATAATCATTGGTGTAAATAATTATTCATCATGGATATTATTACACCTTACTTAAGTTTACTTAGGAAATGTATTTCATAGTAGTTTGGGTATGAGACAGTTGGGTGTTTGTGCCACATTGGGATAGTGTGTGTAGGAGAATTTCCACCTTTTGTGGACTTATCTTGTTGTTACACTCCACATTCAGTGCGTGATCCACCTCATGTTGAATATTATATTGTTTCTCCTACCTACCCACACCTATTTCCTACCTCCCCTTGTTTCTTATTGAGCCACATGTCATGTTTGTGTGCTCACATATCCATATAGCCTTGCCTATATAAGCAGGCTCATATTCATTATATGTAACTCTTGATGATCTAGTTGATCAATATTTTCATCTTGATAGAATACAGTTCATTCCTATCAATATTTTGTCTCTCTATTGTATTTTTCATTGAGCCCTTGATCTTGGCAAAATCTCACATGGTATCAGAGCCTATAGGGCTTCATTGATTAGTCTTTTGGAGACATTTTGGAGGCTTCAATTTTCAGATCTAGGGATCTTCATTTTTTGGGGGTGTCATACAACGATTTGGACATCACAGTTGAGTCCGAGAGGTCATTTCTATGAATTTTGACTATAAAGACGACTATATTTGGTGAGAAATTGTTTTTTGCCTATTTTGGCTATTGTCGTATGGATTTCAAAATTATTTTACAAAACTATTTTCTGAAAAAAAAAAAACATTAAAAAAAATTAAAAAAATATAATTTTTTGGGGGGTCTATAGACCCCCCCATGACTGTCGTACTACAACATTGATTATCTACAGGACGTTGATCGTGCTCTCCTCGCTGCTCCCTTTTTGGTGAAATTCTAGCCCCACATCCATCTCCCACAGCCCTACCGCTCATGCCCAACCCCTATTGGCTCCATCCTAGCCCCACTGCTACCACACCAACCCCACCTACCAGCTCTAGGTTGGCCCTCCCTACACCCTACTCCCGACTGCCCACTTCCGTTGACCTCCCCGTCGGCACGACTTCCTTCCCGAGGACCCCCGCCTCTGCCACGTGGACCCTTAGATGCCACGTGGACCCAGACACATGGCCCTGCCAGTGCCACAAAGTAGCCTGACCATAGACACATCAACCAAGTTAATGCCACAAAGAAGCCTGACCATAGACACATCAGCCACAAAGCAGCCTGACCGCAAATCTGTTGGCCCCTCCACCACATCACACCTGCCACATTAGCGCCCAGTTGGTGCCACATCATTTGAAACATGCCATATCTATACTGTACGGACATCGAATGGGCAAGGAGAATTTAAGCCCATCATTTGCTGATGTCAGCACCACATCAACAGTATTTTGGAATTTTTTAACCCCTTCTCATTGAGCTTTTTCAGTTTTGCAGCTCAACTTTGGAAGGCCATATCTTCCTCATTTTTGCTCCTTTTTTGGTGCAATTTTTTTTGAAATGGGCCATAATTTTGTGCTCTTTGCATTGGCGAAAGGGTTTTCTAATTTTGATAGATGTAATTTTTAGAAATTGCAGATCTTCATGACTGTACCTGTCTAATCCTCAATTTTGCAACTTCAGAGGCTTCGTTTGGGGTTATATGACCTCCTTTTCAGGTACCACTTTTTTTGAAAGTGCATATTTTTTTATCTACTTTCATAATCTTCCATTTGTTTGTAGTGATTTTGAGTAGAAATTGTACTTTCGGTATTTGGTGATTTTTGGCGTATTTGGTACTTTCATTTTGCTTGGATCTCAGATTAGATCACTAGTAGTATTTGTTGAAGTCTCTTATATATCATTTTGAGAAGTTGTAAATTGAAATCAGAAATCCACTTTTCCTTGTTTTTCAAGTGGCGCATTATATATGCACTAAGTATAAAGTACCAAATCACCATTTTTTAATTTTTTTTTTTTTTTAGGGGGGGGGGTATCTTGATTGATTATTTTGGGGGGGTGTCTTGTGTGATTATGTCTCTCTATATCTTGTTTTTTTTTCATTTTGGTGCTATGGGTTCTCCTAAATTTCCACTTTTAACTCCTCATAATTATGCATCATGGAAGATTAAGGCATGGAGTAAACTAATGAAAAAAGGATGCATTCATTATGTAACTGGAACTATTACATCACCAGTGATCCTAAGGTTGAAATTAATGCTCAACTTGAATGGCTCACTCAAAATGCTATGGCAATTGGAACTCTTAGAAAGTATGTATCAGATGACCTCATTTTTCACATTGATAAGTGTACTACAATTAAAGAGGCTTGGGATATTTTTCAGAAATTTTATGGTCAGGTTGATGAGAATAAGGGCTACAAGCTTGATAGTGAACTCACAACTTTGGATCCCAAGGAATATTATGTCACAAAATCAAATGAGCTAAGAGCAAAGCTAAAGGATTGTGGAATTGACAAAAATGATGCTCAATTGGTTTATAACTTGTTGGACAAGCTTCCATCAGAGTATGCAACCTTTGTTTATAGCTTTCACACCCATAGGTTAGCTCAAGGTTCCTCATACACTTCTCCCTCATTTGACTCATTCATGAAGATGTTGATACTTGAGCAATCTAAGTTGACCATGATGGGGATTCTCAAATCTTCAAAGTCACAAGCTTTGGTGGTTAATAAAGGGAATCAAAGCAATCAAGGAAAAGACAGGAATCAAAAGCAAGCTAAGTCAAAACCACAACAAGATGGAGCATAATCTTCCCCTTCACACCAAGGTGATTCACCATTCTCACCTAAGAGGAAATCATATAAGGACAATCTTTTTTGTGGATATTGCAAGAAGTCAGGACATGATGAACATCATTGTTATAAGAAGGATATTGATGAGTTGAAGAATCTTCTTGAGAAGAATAAAATCAACCTACCTTCCAGAATGTCTACATCAACTTCTTCCAAGGATAAGGATAAAGGAAAGGATCACTCTTTTGGGACAGATAAAGGAAAGGGACAAGCTCTATGTTCTACTACAAGTCATGATTCAGGGAGATGGTTTCTAGATTCAGGGGCTTCTCATCATATGGCATCTTTGCAGTCTATGTTTTCCACATTTAAGCCTTGCCACATGCCACAGATTTTGATGGGCAATCATACATACATGGATGTGATTGGGAAAGGATCTATTGCCATTGAGGATAACTTCTTCGATAATGTGTTATGTGTACCCCACTTGACAAACAATCTTCTTTCCATCTATCAAATCAGACATGGGGCAACTAGGAAAACTGTGGAGTTCACACTTGATTTAGTTATCATTAGAGACTTGGAGAGTGGAGCTATCATTGCGACTGGGGTGGTTGATCATACATCTCGATTGTACTCTTTTTCACATTTTGGTCCTATTGATGAGGTTGATTCTTCCTATGTTGATGATTCAAATTTTGAGGAGAACATTGGGCACTTGAACTTGGGGATTCTCACATGTGACCCCATTCTAGAGTCTTTCATTTCATCGCCTTCTCTTGATATCACACCACCTATTGCACCTGATGATGCAACTAGTGCGACAGTTTTGCCTTCTTGTGATTCAGAGTAACAGGATATTTTTAATGTCTTCCAGCTTCAGTTGATTGGGATGCCTACTTGACAGACATTGCAGATTTGTTTGTGGACTCCTACATTACATATTTGGGAGACATCATTTATGACATTCATCTTCTCTTTGATGAAGATGATCCTTCTTCAATTGTTGCGAGGGATCACTCTGACCCTCTTGTGCATTCTCTACATGATCAATCTTTAGAGGTGGACATGATTGTTGATACTTTTGTCTAGCAGTTGGAGGAGGTCTCTTTATCTTTTGAGGAGACATATGAGTCTTTGGATATTGCTCTATATTTTTCTCCACTAGATCTTGGAGTGCCTTTTTCAGCAGTGTGGCATAGTTTGCCACCTTTGGAGGGGGTAACTTTCAGCATCGACATGGGGACCCTTGAGCAATTTTTAGAGATTCCTTTCATCATGAGTATTTTTTCTACATCTTCCCTTCATGGTTGGGGAGACTTCATGGATACACCTTTGGTTTTGTTTCTTCCTAAGGGGATGAATGTGGTTCGATGTTCATGGAGCAGTTTCTTCATTCATCATCGAGCTTCTATCATTGGTACAGAATCCACATTGAGGGGCGGCTTCCTAGTCTCTCTTCTTCTTCTCTCTTATGGGGGGACATCTTTTGTTCTTCTCATTCATCATTGAGAGCATTGTGTGCTTTCATCATCTCTCTTTTGGGGGAGGGTTTTTTCCCATTGGGTTTTTCTCTCTTTCCCTACTTTGTGAGAGATTCCATTGCATTGGTTTACATGCATTTTCATTTGTACATGGGTACCTAACATGGCCTAGTAGTCGGGACCCATCTTGCATTGCTTAGTTGTATTTTACACTTAAGTGCATTCCCATAGGTTGCACTTAAGGGATAAGTATTCATCATGGATATTATTACACCTTACTTAAGTCTACTTAGGAAATGAATTTCATAGTAGTTTGGGTATGAGACAGATGGGTGTTTGTGCCACATTGGGATAGTGTGTGTAGGAGAATTTCCACCTTTTGTGGACTTATCTTGTTGTTATACTCCACATTCAGTGTTATATTGTTTCTCCTACCTACCCACACGTATTTCATACCTACCCTTGTTTCTTATTAAGCCACATGTCATGTTTGTGTTCTCACATATCCATATAGCCTTGCCTATATAAGCAAGCTCATATCCATTGTATGTAATGCTTGATGATCCAGTTGATCAATATTTTCATCTTGATAGAATACAATTCATTACTATCAATATTTTGTCTCTCTATTGTATTTTTCATTGAGCCCTTGATCTTGGCAAAAACTCACAATGATTTTACATTTTCCATCCTTGAACTGTAATTGAAAACCCTTATCCACCAATTGTCCTACAGTTAAAAATATTATGCCTTAAACCTTCAACATAATAAACATTATCATTATTATGCTTACCATCCAATGATATAGTTCCTCTTCCTCTGATCATGCATACTTTGTCATCTTGAAAGCTAACTAGACAACCATCAAATTCTTGCAAAGATATAAACTTCCTTTTATCTCTAGTCATATGATGTGAACATCCACTATCTATTACCCATTCATCCTTGTCTTCAACTCTAGCAAAAAGGGCCTTCTCTTTAGGTACTGTAACATCTTACTTGATAGCTAAGAATACCCATTCCTTTCCACTATCAAATCTACTAGCTAATTCTTGTGTTGATTCATCATCAGAATCAGTTAAACCTTCCTCATCTGCATAGTAGCATAATATATCTTTGTTTCTCTTGTACTTATGCTTGTTTTGATATTCATTGTTAGGCTGAAAAGATCTTCTATCTCTTTCCTCAAATCTTGAATTCCTCTCAGAACATCTAGATGCAAAATGATCTATATTATTTCATACAAAAAAAGTTAAAGGTGATTTTCCTTCATACGTATTTTGTGTTAGACCTTTAGGTACTCTTCTAACAAATACGGCTTCAATTTTCTCAAAATCTTCATCTTCTTTCTTCATATCTTCAATTTCCTTCACATATAACTATTTCCAATCACTCTTGCCGATTGATGATGTAGATGCATGAAAAGTAAATTCAATCTTTGCAGCTTTAGGAGGACCAAATTCTTCAAGCTCAAAAGCAAATAAGATTCCAACCAAGGTATCCCTATTAAAAAAATTATTAGACATAGTTCTTAGCTAATTAATTGCAATATCCTTCATCTTGTAAGTTAGTGGAAAATCTCTCCATACTTTAGAAAAAATCCCATCTTCACTTAGATATCTACCACAACACTGAATTTCCATGACAATTTCATTAACTCTTTCCATAAAGGCAGTAATCCTTTCATCTTCCTCTATTTTTCAGGTTCTCATACCTCACCTCATAACCATCAAGTTTAGTAATTTTAATAGTAGGGTCACCTTCATTTAGATTCTCCAACATCTCCCATATAGCTTTAGAAGATGATTTGTCTGATAGTCCCATGACTACCTGATTGGAAAGTGCACAAAAGGGCTTCTCTAGCTCAACAATAATTTTCAATGTTCTTATCCAAGCTTGTCAGAGGAGGATTTCCAAATGCTGGATTACGAGGACTATATCCTTTCTCAGTGATCTCCCAAATCTCCTTACCAAAACATCTCAGATGAGTCTCCATATGAATCTTCCATACTTTGTAATTTATTCCATCAAGCCTAGGCTTTAGAAAATAGTTGGAGATGAATTTGAATGGTTAGATTCCATAGGATCTTCCTCAAGCAGTTAAGCTTTTGTAGAGAGGACCAAGCTCTGATACCAACTATTAGATATCTTAGATAACCAGTGGAAAATTGAGAGGGGAGGGGGGGTTGAATCAGTTGTCAACAAGTTATGAAAATTTAAGCACACACAACCTTCTACCGGAATGCATAAACCAAATACCAAAATAGAAAATATAACAATTAAGCACAAATTTAAATTATAAAACAATTATCATGCATCCATAACACATAAGACCAATATTTGTATGTGGAAAATCCGACAAAGGGAAACACCACGATGGGAATCCTACCCATAGTCAGATAATACCTCTGTAGTAAGTATGTGATTACAAAGAGAGGAGCCAGCACATGAAGGATGACCAACAACCTAGAGAACACTACTCATCACAAAAGGACCCTCACGGACTACAAAATAAATCCATACTACAATCTGGAAAGAAGAGTAAACTGCAAGAATAAGCTCATCTCCGGTTAAGCTCAATACCTGAGGTCTTAAATCACTTACACAAACCCAATTTGATCACCTATGATCAACCAAAACCTCTGCATATGGTTACAAATTTATTTGCACATAGATAATCCCTTAACCATTCATAAACATGATCTACAAAGAGATCTTACATCATATATATACCAACCTGGGACCTAAACAATTAGGTCAGCCACCTAAAAGATAATACAATAAATTTATTACATAAACCCACAAACCAATGATAATACAAGTTGTTCTGAGACCAAAACAACATAATCCAATAAATAAATCCAACTAGAAACATATTGGGATAATCTACCAACACATTACATAAACTAGTCCATAACCTAGATAGCACCAGACACAAAATTATTTTCCATAAGCCAAATGGAACACCACCGATCAACTAGAACATGAGAAAGATAATCAACATCTTGCGAACCATCCGCACCAAAACCACTTATCAAGTGCATCAAAAGATCTTCAACAAAGCTCTGCCAATAAATCCCTTACCGATAACCAAAAGGCTTACCAAAATAAATAATAGCTTCCAAATCATTGTCCCAAACCAACAGATGGTGAAACACATTAGGAACACATAAATGACCAATCTAAACTAATTCCACAAATTGGAGCATACCGGAGATAAATCTCTTGATCATCTTCAAAGTCCAACCACTCTATAGGAATCTGGTAGACATGAAAATAGCTAGTGTTGACATCAACAACAAACATCAATGCAACACATAATCAATTCCTCTAAATTGCCAACAATTTCCTTCTTTGGCATTGATGGCAAAATTAGATGTGAAAAACATCCAAGGGCCAAGAAATGCCAAACAAGTCTCCTCGAAGGGAAGTCAACCAACAATCTCCCAAAAATGATATAACAATGAAGTTTTGAACTCCCCCTGTGAAAGATATCTCTGTTAAGCTCTGATATCTCCCCTTTGACTAATATACCTATTAAGCTATGTTTTTCACATATATATCTCTCCCCCTTTGACATCAATGCTAGAAATATGACATAAACATCAAAGAAAATTTTTGAAACCTCTAAGCCACACAGCTAACTACTCCCCCTGAGTAGTAGCACCAACACATCAATTCAAAATGAATAATAGCTCTGATAAATGCATACTAGGCTGATACAAGTCAACATCACTCAAGTTTCTACCGGAGGGGTGAAAACTCCCAATTTGTCTCTTAAGTACTTAAATGATTCCTTGGGAAAAGGTTTATTGAAAATATTTGCAATATTCTCTTTACTGTTCACGTAAACTAGTCTCACTTCACTCGCTTCCAACTTCTCCTTCAGAAAATTATACTTGATAGAAATGTGCTTTGTCTTAGAATGAAATACTTGATTCTTTGATATGTCAATAGCATTAGATTTATCACAGTGAATAACTACCGGTTCATTATAGACCACCCTTATATCCTTCAACATTTTCTTCATCCATAAAATTATGTACAATTAGTAGCAACAACAACATACTCAACTTTAGTAGTAGATAAAGAAGTACATGACTATTTCTTGCCGATCCATGAAACAAGTTTCTTTCGAAGAAAGAAAGCTCCAATGGATGTTCTCTTCCGGTCATCAACATTTCCAGCCCAATCTATATCTGTATATGCACATAGTGTAAATTCATCATCTTTAGGATTCCACAAACCATACTCAATTGCTCCTTGTAAATACCTAAAAATCCTTTTCACCACACTCTCATGATTCTCTCTCGGATCACTCTGATATCTTGATACAATACATATTACATTCATTATATCTAGTATAGTTTGAGTTAGATATAATAAACCTTCTATCATATATTTATACCTTGTAGGATTTACCAGAGCTGATACATATTTCTTTGTCAATTTCTCACTTGTAATCATAGGAGTACCAACCAGTTCAGAAATTTTCATACCAAATTTCTTCAACAACTCTCTATCATACTTTGTTTGGTAGATGAAAATACTTTTATCAGTCTGAGTAATCTAGAAACCTAAGAAAAATCTCATTTCCCCAATCATAGACATGTCAAATTCATTCTTCATATTGTTAGAGAGTTCCATACATAACCTATCCTCACCTCCAAAAATGATATCATTAACAAAGACTTCAACAATCAATATGTCATCATTAGTGATCTTATATTTTAAATTACTGTCAACATTACATTTAGTGAAACCAAACTTCAAAAGATATTTGTCTAATCTAGCATACCACGCTCTAGGGGCTTGTTTCAATCCATATAAAGCTTTCCTTAACCTGCAAACCATGTTTTTGTTATATGAAAGTTAAAATCCATCAAGCTGCTCAATATAAACTTCCTTTCAAGGTCTCCTTTTAGAAATACACACTTTACATCCATCTGATAAACCTTGTATTTCTTATGTGAAGCATAAGCAAGAAATAATCTCACAACTCCAATCCTAGCTACTAGAGCAAAAGTCTCATCATAATCAATTCCTTCCTTCTGAGAATAACTTTTGCAACCCAATCTAGCTTTATTTCTCACAATTTATCCATATTCATTCATTTTGTTCATAAAAACCCATTTAGTTCCAATATAATTCTTATTTTAGGCCAAAGAACTAAAGTCCATGTATTATTCTTTCCTATCTAATCTAATTCCTCTTCCATAGTTTTCATCCATCATTCATCTTTACATGCTTTGATTACTGATGTCGGTTCAACTTGAGAAATTAAACATTCCTCATTAGCAACCAACCTTCTTCTTGTCATCAATCCTTTGTTCTTATCCGCAATGATTTGATCTTCTGAATGATTCAGCCTTACATACCTAGGAGTCTTTTGACTTTCTATTACCCTGCTCCGATCTTTAGTTACTATTGAATTTTCTGATACTGCTAGAGTAACTAGTTCAACATTTTGTTCTAGTACAAGTGCTACTAGTTCAGTTATAATCATTTCCACTTCTAGTTCTTTATCATAAGTTCTAATTTGACCTTTGTACTGCTCATGCACCTTGACATTAGCACTCTCCACAATTGTCTGCAATCTTTTGTTATAACATCTATATGCATTTTGTTCATTGGAATAGCCAAGAAATATTCCTTCATCACATCTAGGATCAAACTTTCCAATGGAATCATCTCTTCTGATATAGTATTTACTACCAAAGATTCTAAAATACTTAACTGTAGGTGTATGACCAAACCATAACTCATAAGGTGTCTTATCGATATCTCCTTTGATGTGAACTATGTTTAATGTGTACACCACTATGCTAATAGATTCTCTCCAATAGATATGAGGAAAATTAGCTTCCATCATCATAGTTCTAGCCACATCTAAAATGGTTCTCTTCTTCCTTTCCACAACACCATTTTGTTGAGGTGTCTAGGGTGTTGACAATTGTCTCCTTGTGCCATGGTTCTCACAATAACTATTAAATTCACTGGATGTGATTTAACCACCCTGATCTGATCTAAAGCATTTAAACTTCAATCATGTCTCTGTCTCAGCTTTAGCTTTAAAGATCTTAAACTTTTCAAAGGCTTCACATTTATCCCTTAGAAAATTAACCCACATCATTCTATAATAGTCATCAATGATTAGCATGAAATATCTATCACAATGAAAACTTTTATTCTAGCAGGACCACATAAATCAGTATGAATAAGATCAAGAACATCATTAGATTGGTCTTGTATACTCTTAAAATAATTTCTGACCTACTTTCCCATTTGACATTTCTTACATACTAAATTATAGGGCTTCACAATATTAGATATATCTCTAACAGACTTAGTTGAACTGATCTTTACAATGAATTAAAAATTTACATGACACAACCTCTTATTCCATAACCAAGTCTCATCAATATGCGCAATCAAATATGTCTTCTCATAGGAGTTCAATGAAAGATGTTACCTTTAGTCTGAGTACCAGTTGCAATCTCTAATCTAGATATGTTAATGATTTTGCATTTTCCATCCTTGAACTGTATTTGAAAACCCTTATCCACCAATTGTCCTACACTTTAAAAGATTATGCCTTAAACCTTCAACATAATAAACATTATTAGTATTATGCTTACCATCCAATGATATAGTTCCTCTTCATCTGATCATGCTTGCTTTGTCATCTCCAAATCTAACCAGACCACCATTAAATTCTTGCAAAGATAGAAACTTCCCTTTATCTCAAGTCATATGATGTGAACATCCACTATCTATTACCCATTCATCCTTGCCTTCAACTTTAGCAGCAAGGGCCTTTTCTTTAGGTACCAGAGCATCTTTGTTGATAGCTAAGAATACCCATTCCTTTCTACTATTGGATCCACTAGCTCATTCTTGTATCAGTTCATCATCAGAATTGGTCATACATTCCTCATTTGCATAGTAGCATGATTTATCTTTGTTTCTCTTATACTTATTCTTGTTCAGATAGTCATTGTTAGGCTTAAAATATCTTATATCTCTTTCCTCAAATCTTGAATTTCTCTCTAGACATCTAGATGCAAAATGACCTATCTTACTACATGCAAAACATTTTAAAGATTTTCCTTCATACTTACTTCCTGCTAGACTTTTAAGTACTCTTCTAACAAATAGGGCTTAAATTTTCTCAAACTCTTCATCTTCTTTCTTCATATCTTTAAATTCCTTCACATATAAATATTTCCAATCACTCTTTTTGATTGATGGCGTAGATGCATGAAAAGCATATTCAATCTTGGCAGCTCCAAGAGGACGAAATTCTTCAAGCTCAAAAGCAGATAAGATTCCAACCAAGGTATCCCTATTAAAAAAAGTATTAGACATAGTTCTTAGCTGATTAATTGTAGTATCCTTCATCTTGTAAGTTGGTAGAAAATCTCTCCATACTTTAGAGACAATCCCATCTTCGCTTAGAGATCCACCACAACACTGAATTTCGATGACAATTTCATTAACTCTTTCCATAAAGGCAGTAATCCTTTCATCTTCCTCCAATTTTCAGGTTCTCATACCTCATCTGGTAACCATCAAGTTTATCAATTTTAATAGTAGGGTCACCTTCATTTAGAGTCTCCAACTTCTCCCATATAGCTTTAGTAGATAATTTGTTTGATAGTCCCATAACTTGTTGATCAGAAAGTACACACAAAAGGGCCTCTCTAGCTCTAACAATTATTTTCAATGTCCTTATCCAAGTTTGTCGGTGGAGGATTGCCAGATGCTGGATTATGAGGATTATATCCTTTCTTAGTGATTTCCTAGATCTCCTTGCCAAAACCTCTCAGATGAGTCTCCATCTGAATCTTCCACACTCTATAATTTGTTCCATCACACCTAGGAATTTCTCTCTGGAAAACAGTTGTAGATGAATTTGAGCTATTATATGCCATAGGATCTTCCTCAAGTGGTTAAGCCTTTGCAAAGAGGACCAAGCTATGATACCAATTATTATATCTCTCAAATAATTGATGGACAACTGAGAGGGGGGAGGTGAATCAATTGTCAATAAGTTATGAAAATCTAAGCACACACAACCTTCTACCAAAATGCATAAACCAAATACCAAAATAGCTGATATAACAATCAAGCACAAACTTAAATCATAGAACAATTACCATCCATCCATAACACATAGCACCAATATTTTTACGTGGAATACCCAATAATGGGAAAAACCATGGTGGGAAGCCTACCCACATCAGATAATCGCTCTGTAGTAAGTATGTGATTACAAAGAGAGGAGCCTACACATGTAGGAAGGCCAATAGCCTAGAGCACACTACTCATTAGAAAATGAGCCTCACTGACTACAAAATAAATCCAGACTACAATCCGAAAAGAAGAGTGAACTACGTGAATAACATCTCCTATGCCTAAGTACATTTCCAGTCAAGCTCAATACCAGAGGTCTTAAACCTCTTAAACAAACCCAATTTGATCACCTATGATCAACCAAAACCTCTACTTATGGTTACAGCTTTATTCGCATACAGATAATCCCTTAACCATCCATAAGCATGATCTACAAAGAGATCCTACATCATTTATATACCAACCTGAGACCTAAACAATTAGGTCGGCCACCTAAAAGATAATACAAGAAATTATTACATAAACCTGCAAACCAATGATATTCCAAGTCAGCCTGAGACCAAAACAACATAATCCAATCAATAAATCCAACTGGTAACACATTGAGATCATCTACCAACATGTTACATAAACCGGACCATAACCTAGATAACACTAGAACCAAAATAGGTTGCCATAAGCCAAATGAAATACCACCAATCAACTAGAACATGAGGAAGATAATCAACAACATCCTGTGAACCATCTAGAAGCCGCACCAACACACTTATTAAGTGCATCAAAAGATCTTCAACAAGGTTTTGTTGGTAAAACCCTTACCAGTAACCAAAAGGCTTACTAGAATAAATAATAGCTTCCAAATAATCTAGTCCCAAACCAACAAATGGTGAAATGCATCAGGAACACATGAATGGCCAATCCAAACTAATTCCACAAACTAGAGCATACCAGAGAATACTGAACACAAATGTCTCGATCATCATCAAAGTCCAACTAGTCTACTAGAAGCCTGTAGACAGCAACACAACTAGTGTTGACATCAATGACAAACATCAATGCAACACACAATCAATTCCTCCAAATTTCTAACACGTACAAAACCCTAAACATTACCAGATGAGACAACAAAGGGATGATGATAAGCTTGACAAGGTCATGAATTAATTAAAGGATATAGATTACAAGATTGCAAGAAACAAGAAACAAGAAAGGAATTCTACTTTACAAGGCTAATTACCATAGACATTAAAGATCTACTCTTTATAGCATACCATATAATACAAATAGGAAATATGGTAAACCTTTACGTAACAACCCAAGGGATTCATAGAATAAGGAAACCCCTAACCCATTAAAGAATTCAATTGAGAATTTTATTGATGTCACTCCCTGGTGCCTTTCTTGCTAAATACCTCACCTATTGATGGATGTGCTATAGCCAAATCCCTTCAAGAATTAGACCTAATGGAAGAGGATCATACTGATGAATACTCTTAAGATGCACACACTATAAATATGTTATCAACCAAAATTTTTAATAAGGATAGTGTCCTCTGAAGATGAGGAAGATAGGTTTGATATGGACATGCTGAAATATAAGAATACTTCCTATCATCATCAAATTTTCTCTGATGGTGAAGATTCACCAAAGAAAAGTTATCAAAGAATCTCTTCTTCTACTATAAATAAGCATGTTATATTGAGAAGGCCTTTCGATGAGTAGATAAAGTTTCGCAATGTTATTGGAATTCAACAAGATAAGAGTAACTATAATTTGAGAAATAGAGTGGTGGGTGTGGATCAGGGAAGACCAAGTATTTTGTTTGTGAAATCAACATAATAATTGGAGAAAAATTCTCAAGCTACTAAGAAGATTGATGACCAAAACTAGAGGAGGGTTCTATTTGACCTTCCAAATGATATTCAAAAGAAAGAAAAGAAACTTAGATTTACTTCTACTTGAAATGTTTGGAAGCCATCATTCTCTATAGAAAAGGGAAAGACATCTGGACTAGAGGTATACAAATCACCTTCATCCTCTAGTATTCTCAATATACCAAGCTTTGATATGGCTCAAGAATTGATTAGATAAAAAAATTTAGTACCTTTTTCTTGAATTAATGAAAATACAAGACCATAGAAATTTTTCTTTGTCCGTGATTGCAAATACCTTAAGGTCATGAAATAGAGGTGATATAGACGATGAGGATTGCACACCCACACAAAAGATGAATCAAATAAATGGGACCCAAGGTGAAAAATGAAGACCCCTAAGGTTTACATAGGAACAACTATTGATAGGTCCCCTTCTCAGGTTGACCCGATTTACATAACACTCCTTATAAATAACAAATTAGTGAAAAATTCCATGCTAATTGAGGAGTTTCAATCAACATCATGCTTCTTGGAATAATGAAACCATTAGGAATATGAGTTGACACTACTTATGGAAATCATTATGCTATGTAAAATAGAGAAATATCAATTTTTGGGGTTATTAAGGATCTAGAATTGAGATTTGTCACATACCATAAGGGAGTTTATAAAATGGACGTTACTATGGCTGACATTCCTCCTCAGTGTGGTATTTTATTGTCAAGATAATGGGGTGTAGTGGTGGGTGGACATATGCAACTAGATCTCTCATTTTCCCCTAAATTATAAATGGTAAGGATGTCAAGCTTTATAGAAAACCTAGGTCTACTATGATTATAGAAGAGATCTCTCCCATTGCACTCATATACTTTTGTGATATGGATGCACTTATTTTATAGTATATCAGCTACAATTGTTATTGAATATTGTTGATGCCATTAGTATTGAGCTAGAAAATGATCAACAAAACTTTTGAAATATGTATTTTGATGGATCATGTTCCAAAGATGGATCTGGTGCTAGGGTCTTATTTATTTACTAAAGTGGAATTTTTTTTAGATATTCCTTCTTATTGAGTTTTGAATACTCTAACAATATTGCAGAAGATGAATCCTTTTTCTTAGAGCTCAAAATTGTTGAAAAGCTTGGAATAAAGTTGCTAAAAGTATTTGGAGATTTAGAATTCATTATATCTTAGGTGAGGTCTAAATACTCTTCAAAAAATAAGAGGTTGAAGAAATATAGGCATGTTGTTCTAGATACTCTGGAATGCTCTAATGCATTTTCTATTGAATAGATTAAGAGAGGTAAAAAATGATGGCAGATTTACTTGCCAATATTGCCTTGAAAGGATCTAATATGACACTTGTGGGAATATCAGAAGTTAAGATTAAAACTAGACCCTTAGTACTTGATAATATATAATTGGAAAGTGTTTGAAAATGGTGTTGACTTACTAAGCCTCTTACATTGCATAGATGGATATGAATAACAAGAAATTGATTGTAGCTCACTACTCCAAGTTTTAAATGGCAAATAAACGATTTTAGGAAATAAGGTCATCTAGTTAAAAACTAAAAAGATCCCTAGAGGATTGGTTGTATTGGAAAGGGTATTTAATAGAAACCATAGGAACTTGATGAATAGTACATGAAGGATGAGACCAAAGAGGAAGTTAATCTAGGAATTGATATTTCTCCAAGGAAGGTCTTTAAATTGGGGAAAAACTAAATGCAGAAATTAGACACAAGATTATTGCTTTATTAAGAAAGTATAAACATGTCTTCTCATGGTCTTATGATGACTTAAAAGATTATAGACAAGACCTATTTCAACATAAGATTCATTTGAAACCAAATGCTAAACCATTTAGGTAAAAATAGAGATCAATAAATCCTACTCTTTCTCCCAAAATACAAGATGAATTTGTTGGCAATTGACACTCAATTAGTTGGTTTCACTATGTTGTCATTGATGACAACATGGTATTGTATTCTGGATTCATGCTTTGGTTTCGTTGTGTACCAGCAAGAACTTCACAGATACTACATCGGCACCGACACTGATGGAACAAAATTATTTCTTTAGTCATCGGCAATACAGACCGACATGGTTTAGTAAAGGTTATTGGTATAGGAGGCTGACATATCTTGGATCTAATGTCAACAATTTATTTTAATGTTTATGCATTTATGTTATCTGGCCAACATGTAATTTGATATTGTATATATCTTTGTAAGCCGACATAAGGCATGTAAATTTGTATAGGGTATATAGGTCTTTTTGATAGATGATTTTGAGATAGTAAAAAAGATATGAAATTATGGATATGTGAATTTAATATGATGCGAAATATATCAGAGAGATCATGTATGTGAGGAAATTCATGTAAGGGTTATTTCGCTAAAGGGTTTAGGGTTTTAGATCGAAATAGACAGCTTAAACCAGAACTATATTCTGGCATAGAAGATTCTATCTTAGTAGTTCACACTTCTATGGATTGTAGTTTGGATTTTTGTGTAGTTAGTGAGGCTCCTTTTGTGATTGAGCAGTGTGCTCTAGGCTGTAAGCCTTCCTATAGGTGCAAGCCCCTCATATTTTGTAATATCTCTTCATATGGCTAGTGGATTGATATTATGGGTCACAAATCCAACCGTGGTTTTTCCTCTTTAAGGTTTTCAACATATAAATCTTTATTTTATGGTTCTCATTTATGTGATTGGATTATTGGTTTCTTTACTTCTTTAAATTATCCATGTACCGATATACCAATTGGTGTATGCATGTTTTAATAAGGCTAAAATTAATCATTCTGGTATAACACTAATTCAACCCCCTCTCTCATTGTTATTGGATTCCAACAATTGGTACCAAAGCATTGTGCCTCATTGGAAGTTTAACAACTTGAGGAAGATCTTGAAATCAGAATCCATGGATATGGCTTTGGAGAAGCAACTTGAGATGACACTTGAAGATTATGATGCTGAAAGGTTGAATAACTTAAAGCTATAAAATGAATTGAATTTTTCTAAGGAATTCATTCTTGTCCTACAAGAGAGGTTATCATTTGTTCAAGATAGGAGGAAGGAACTTTTGCAAAGTCTGGATGATGAAGAGAAAGATGCACTTAAGGAACAATGTTAGAAATTGAAGTAGGAGAACATGGTTATGAAAAATGAAATGCAAGTTCTAACTATGACGATGTGCAAGGAGATTGAGGACAAAAAGAAGAAGGAAGAAAATCTTGTTGTATCCTTGAAGAACAAATTTCAAGAATGTGGTCAGTTGGTTCATAAGAATGATATGTTGAGAACTGATTTGGTACAATCCCAGAGTAATGAAAAAGAGATTGAGAGACAATTGATAATCCTAAGAGAAGATTTAACTACTGCAAATGAGTATAAATAAATTTTCAAGATCATCTCAACATAGCTAGATGATTTATTGAAGAGACAAAGGGATATTGGAGATTCTAGTGGACTTGGATTTGAGTAAGGACAAAGTTCTGGTACTACTAATGAAGATCAAAACCATAAGGCACCGATAAGGCAATTTAATGCTTATAAATTCAATGGTAGATATTTTGTTTGCAATAGATTTGGTCACATGGCTAGGCAATGTAGAAACAGAGCAAATCAGAACCCTAATTCTGCTCCTGGTAAATGTTCTAAATGTATCAAGTATGGCCATAAGACAAAAGATTGTAGAATGAATGTTAAATGATATGCTTGTGGAAAATTTGGACATATAGCTAATCAGTGAAGGTCAAGTGATTTCACCGGTTTTAGCAAAGCAATTAAAAGGAACAATGTTACATGTTATGCATGTAATGAGGTTGGACATATTGCTAAATTTTGTAGAAGCAAAAATCCATCGGTTGGTAATGGAGGATCAAATGAGAAAGGAAAAGAGAAGGTTAGTGAAATCTAGCAAGATCATACTCAGAGATGGGTAAGAAAGACTGAAGAACAATCATCAGATGGGAATGTCCCGATTACCTATCCACCAGAGGACGCTGCTCTTGCATCGACAGGTAGCTCATCCGGTAACTAAGGCAAATGCCTTAGGGGTAGGTAAAATTCATGAATATGTTACATATGCTCTGAGAAAAGGTTTTGGAAGATGTTCTAGATATTGGAGATGATTATCCACCATGGATACGCTATGTGCAAGATTTGGTATCTTTCAATAGTAGTCATTTATGTCAAATGAAGATTAGGGTTTTTCTAGAAGGTTAAAAGGTTGAATTAACTTCATTGTTGATCACCTTGCATTCACAGTGATTTCAGAGTGATCAAAGGCAATTCAAAGCAATTAGATTTCTTCTTAAGTGATTTCACCAACGTCTGGAAGAATTTGTTGGAGGTTTTCATCGAAAGCGATCAAAAGGTATTTATCTTTAAACATGGAAGTGGGATCATCATCTATTCCTTTTTTTGTTGCAAACCCAACTGTGATAGAGGTGAACGACTGCCCCAAGCCAATTTTCAAGTGGTATCCACATGTGGTTACCCTAGAAGATTTGGTTGGAGCATTTTCTTGTGTTCTAAAGGGAGTTTTCTATGTAGAGGATGTTAGGGCATATATTCACTATCACATCAAGGACTTGGGAAATTCACAAATTAAGGGCATGCATATGAGTGAGTTGATGGGAGAATCTTGAAAGATCAAACTATTATTCAAGCATATTGAAGACCTAGGGTTTACAGACATTTTGGATATTCTGGAATTTGAGGATGAAATAATCAGACATGTCTTGAGTAGAGTACATGGGGAATTTATATGGTTAAAAAGACCTTACAAAATCACCAAGGAATCCATCCAAGAAATCACTAGTTTACCATCGATTGGGCAACATCCACATAAGAAGGTTTCAAATGATTTTGTGAAAAAGATCATGAGCACAACATCTGACAAAAGATCCATGAAATTGAGCACTATCACCAACACAAACATCAAATTTGGTAGCATGATCATCAGGTATAAAGTAACTCAGTCAAACTAACTAAATTTGTTTCCAGTTCATGCATTTTGGCTGCATACAAAATGATGAGAGAATGTAAAATTATATCTATGAAGTTGGATGCTAGATGAGTTGTTAATAAACCTAGGGAAAATTAAGGGTGAAAAGAAGGGTACTTTTCGGTATGGCAACTTTATAGTTTGCTTGATGTTATATTTCATGAATGATGTGCCCGGTTTTGGTAAGAGGCAATGGGAATTTGACATCCTAGTAAGGAGACAATTGAAATAGTTAATTCCTGCTTTAGGAAGTCAAAGAGATGATAAGGTATGGGGATATTTCAAAGCATACAAAAAATATATGAGGTCTAGGGTAAGGGTACTTGAGCATATTGTATAAAAATATTCAACCGACATATGCTTCATGGTAAAGAAGGATGAGACACTTATGGAAGCAATAAAGTCCTGAAAAAATTGGATTGAAGAAATTGGCTATGAGGTGGATGCACATATTCTTGATGCCTATGCAAAAATATTGATTGATGCATTAATTGATGAGGTAGAGAAGCCCTATGGTACTACACAATAGAAAACTTGAGAGGTTGAAACAAAGTTCAACTAGAAGAAAAGAGAGAAGCAGGAAAGGAAAGAAATTAAATTTATGGAGAAGGTCTCAAAGGACATCAAAGCACTGATTGATGTTGTCTTGGAGAAAGGCAGAAAGAGGAAGAGTCTTGAAGTTCATATTGAGCATATTACTATAGAATCAGAATCTGAGGATGACATACCATTGGTATTTAAGAGGGTTGTGTAAAAGAAAATAGAAAAAAGAAAGGTATAAGCTAAGAAGAAACCAGTTAGGAAGGTTACAATCAAAATACCAGCATAGAAGAAAGCACCAAAACAACACCTTCAACTGCATCCAATACTGCAAAGAGGAAGAAGAAGAGTGACATTAACTTAGCAATTGAATCTGGTAATGTGACCATCATACCACCTAAAACTTGTGCAAAGTTAGTAGATGAAATCACTAAAGATGGCATGTTGAAGAATGTTAAATTTTATTATGAACACTTAGAGGATGATGAACAAAGAGTGGTAGAGGAAGCAACCTTATTATACTTTTTATATTTATAAGAAAGCCTTAATAGAAATAGAAAATCAAATACCAGTTGAATTGTATAATATGTTAGATGATAGAAGATTGGCAGCTATGCAAGAAGATAAACATATTAAAATTCAAGAGCTATTATCTATCTTTGTTACTATTGCTCAAGATGAAATGGAAAAGACACTTGAGGTGGTAGACAGAAAAGTTTTCAATAGAAAACATAGAATAGCTAGTCTAATGCTAGGAAGAGTAAATGAAATAATAAAGGAGACTCAAAAAGCATGGGTTAAATTTCTTGGAGAAAACAGAGGATTCTTTACTTCACCGGAAACCAAGACAGACACTGTAGATACCTCGGTTGAAGGAAAAGGAAAGGGGATTATAGGTAATTCACCCTTAGTTTTGAAAAATATTAAGATAGTGGAAATTGAGCCCTCGATAAATATAGATGTACAGACAAATATTGAGATAGTAGTTAATACAAAGAGTGAACAAGCTAATATTGTATAGGATACTAATATTGAGGATAATTTTCCTCTGGATACAAATGTACATGTTGAGGTTATAGTTCCTACAGATAAACCGATAGATACATAGACTACACCAAGTGGTGAAGCCACTAGTGCAAGTGAGGAAGTTATAAAGGATAAATCTTCAAAGAGAAGAAAGGGGAATCTAATAGAGAACCGGTAGTTGGTCCATCATTATTGTCAATTGACACCTCATAGGTCAAAAATAAAAAATATCATAGAGATGAGTCCTACTGAACTCATGATGATGGTAGCACAAAAACTAATGAAGGAGGGATTCATAGATAAAGGGATTATTGATCAATTAGTCACTATTTTACACAAACTAGTCCTAGAGTGTAAGATTAAAAATGAAGCGAGCCCATCTAGCAAACTTAAGATAATCACTGAGCATATTTCAAAGGATTTTCATTCTTTACAACAAATTTCAAACCGACAAGCACTAGAAAGGTTTACTCAGGCTAAGAGAGCTGCATTTGATCAGGTAATTGAATCTAAGAAGAAAAAGATTGATGAGAAGCTAATACTAATAGAAAATTCTTTGAAGAAATGTACAAATATATATAGGGTATTTTGTAATGCTGAAATACTTACAACTAATGTGGATAAAAAGATAAAAGAAATTCAGGATAAAATTGCAAATATAGCTAATTCTTTTGATGGATTAATTTCATTATCTACATCAATTAATGGTCAAATTTTGATTTTGGAGAACCAAATTTTTGTTCTTGAGAAAGAAAGAGACAAAATAATAAGAAGAGCCAGAAGTCCGAGAGGCTTGGTGAGTCCCCGGTTGGATTCACTCAGTGTACATAGGAAAGAATGCATGGATATGGTGGGAAAGCCCACATCGGCAAAGGTAGATGAGAAAGAGTCTTTTGCACATATATTGAGTGGAATTGTATCTATTTCCAAAAAATCCAAAACAGGTTGGGATACTTATCTTGAGCTACTAGAGAAGGCTTATCCAGAAATTTTGAAATTTCTTAAGCTCGAATAAGACATTTTGGGATATTCATTGTATGGTTTTTATTCTTTGACATTCTTTTTAGTTTTTTTTATGGCATTGATGTCAAAGGGGGAGTGATATAGATGTGAAAAAGAATAAAAGGAGTTGTATACATTAGGGGTAGTTATGGAGTATTTTTCATATTTAGCTTAGGGGGAGCAGGGAAGGATGAAACCAATAGATGAAACCTTGACCATTTTTCACATGAGTGTTGTCATCAATGCCAAAGGGGGAGATTGTTGGCAATTGACACTCAATTGGTTGGTTTCACTATGTTGTCATTTATGGCAACATGGTATTGTGTTATAGCTTCATGCTCTGGTTCATTTGTGTACTGATAGACACTTCACAGATACTACACCAGCACCGGCAGGACAGAAGGAATTCTTTGGTCACCGGCAGTGCAGGCCGACATGGTTTAGTAAATGTTATCGATATTGGAGGCCCACTATCTTGGATCTAGCATTGACAATTTATTTTAATGTTTATGCATTTATGTTATCTAGCTAACATGTAATTTGATATTGTATATATCTTTGTAAGACGACATAAGGTATGTAAATTTGTATAGGCTATATAGGTTTTTTTGATAGATCATTTTGAGATAGAAAAAAGAATAGGAAATTATGGATATGTGAATGTAATATGATGCAAAATATATCAAAGAGATCACGTATGTATTAGGATTATTGATAGTCCCAAAGATACTAAGAGGGGAGGTGAATCAATATCTAACATGTTAACGGAGTATTTAACCTTATTAAGTATTTTGTATTCCAAGACAATGAACCGGTAAATAAGAATTAATGCAATAAACATGAACAATAAAGATAGCATAGAAAACACACCATAACACAAGATGTTTAATGAGGAAACTCGATGTGGGAAAAACCTCGGTGGTATTTGTGACCCACAATATTCACTCACTGGCCAATAAATAAATATTACTTACAATGAGGGGCATGCACATGTAGGAAGGCCAACTTCCTAGAGCTCACTGCTCAAGAAGAGTCTCTCTGACTACAAAAGTGGATTATCAAAATCCAATACAATTTACTGCTTCAAATAAGCATCAACTATGCTAGGTTCAATACCAGTTTAAGCTCATTCTATAACCAAAACCTTCATTATCAACTGTTATCTCCTTATACAAAAATATCATTCATTCATATTATCCTTCTACCATACTTCTTACACAAAATGACCTATAAGATCTCATACATATATATGAGTCTTTTAAAATATGCCATGTCGGCTTTTACAAAAGATAATTACATTAAATACAATAAACAAAAGTTTATTCCCTGTCGGCTGGAGTGTCGGTATGCATTGAGGCCACTGTCGGTGAAGTGTCTACTGGTGTATGTAGATGTCTATGTCAGTGCCAGTGGCTTTAATAGATGAGTGCTAGAAGGTTGCCAGATGGTTGCCAGTAGGTTTCCATCAATGACAACACCATCATTCTCATAAGAGTGTAGAATGCTAACAATCTCCCCCTTTGGCATTGATAGCAATACTCATGAGAAAAATCCCAAAACTGTTTCCAAAAAGTGAAGTCCAAAAAGTTACCAAAAATATGTGCTCCCTCTGAGCAGATAATCTCCTTTGATTAAACATTTTTCTTTGTCCACTACTCCCCCTTTGACATCAATGACAAAGATTGTCAAAAATTGTCAAACAAGTGCAAAAATGTCACCTCAAAGTTTGTAACCGATTGGTTACAATCGGAAAATGTCTGCCAAATCCAAATTTAAGCTCTGCATGAATCTGTTGTTGTCATTCAAGGTTTCCTAAGTTTGTTGGATCATGTCGGTGAGATGATGCATATGCTCCTCTGGTGATCTTTCTCCTTGAAGTAATGCCTTAGAGATCTGATTTCTTAGAGAGATAAGATTTTCTAGCTTGGGACCAAGTTTGTACTTAAGCTCTCTGGCATTTGCCTTAATGCTTGCCTTTTCTTTCTCAAATTTCTCTAGTTTCTCCTCAAATCTTGCTATTTCTTGCTCAATAACTGATATAGGTTCAAAGGAACCAATTATATTATCAACTATATCATCTATTTCCTTATGTACTCTGCTTATTTCCTTTTCAATGTCCTTTGTTAACAAGAGTGGCTTACATGTTTCTTTGTACAACTCCTTATATTCCAAAATTGTAGGATTAAGTGTCGGTAAAAGTGTGTTTATATGTTTTGTGCACTTCTTTATTCTGTCCTCAAAGAATTTTTCCTTTTCCTTTTCAATTTTCTCTTTGAGTGTGTCCTCATTCACCTTATCAATTGTTATTACATTGTCAGTAATGAATTTGGACAATGTGTCCAACTAACCTAAAGAATCTTTTACATGATCTATATTACATTTTGGTGCAATCATTTTAAGAATTGGTATTGTATCATCAATTGCCTTATAGGCCAATGCATTACAGTCAGTTATCTTCTTGATAGAGTCCAGGAGTACCTCAATCATATTGGTAGGCCTGAATTCACTTAATGAAGTACCGGATCTCTGACCAACTATTTTAATTACCTCAGTTCTTCCAATATTAGTATCCAATTTTCTTGATTTATCCTCCCATGGATCAGTTTGAGTTTGCATTTCAACTAGCAATGGTTTGGGTTTCTCATTGATTACCGATTTCACTATCTCAATATGTATCTGTGCCTCTGTTGGTGTCTCTTTTGGTTTCTCTGTGGGTGTCTTAGTAGGTTTCTTAGTGTTAGCATCAATACCATTAGTATTTATTCTAGTATCCAAAGGTTGTTCAGTTTGCAGTGTTTTCTCTATTTGCTCTGTTTGAATCTTAACCTCAACAGTCTCTACCGGTTGCTCAGCAATGTTATGACTATCAGCAATATTATCCTTGACCTCTGTATTGTCCTTATCGATAACAATGTTCACATTTTGAGTATCCACATTCATGGTAAATAGAATTTCTAATTCAGGGTTAGTTTCATCATGTGTTATACCTATATTGTCAGTAACCAGTGGATCATCATAATGTACCAATGTAGTATTCAAGGGTGGTGGTAAGTTGTCAGCTATCTTTATGTTTGGTATTCCACCAACTTTACTTTTCCCTTTGTCCTTATCCTTCTGATAGACTTTGAATGTTTTCTTCCGCCTGTTCAATTCTTCTTGTTTTTCCTTTTCAACAAAGAAGATATCCCATTTATCAGTCATTTCCTCAACAATCTCATTAACTCTACCATCCATCAAACTCACTTGCCAGTGACCACTAGCAAAAACTGATCTGTTAGCTTCACAGATTAGGTCATCAATTTCCTCTTAGAGTTAACTAGATGTATAGCTAGAAGTTTTTCAATTTTAATTTTCTTGTCTAACTCCATTATTGTAATCCTCTTTGCATCTAACCTCCTATATAGTTTATTTGGCAAGTCATCTACAACTTCAATTAACACTTTCTTATATATGTCTAGATGTAGAATTCTATTGTTTTCAATACTTTCCTTTTTTGAATCAATGAATGTTTTATACAATTTGCTCACATTTGCCAAATTACCATCATTAGTTATTTCATTCAGCAAATTATCCAATGGTGGTATAACCTATTTTGATTTCTTCTTGGGTGTAAGTTTCTTTGTCAGTTGCCTTACTGGTTGTTTCTTTCTCAAGGTTCTTGTTTTCTCTTCCTATCAACTCTCTTGAATTCTGCAGGTATCTCACTATCAGATGATGTGCCAACCGGTGAGATGTGTACCTCCAGTTGTAGTCCTTCCAGTTCACTTTCCTTTATACCAGTAATGTTCATAATATTTGCTTTTATTTCCTTTACCTACTTAGAAGCATCTCTTATGTATTTCTCTCTTTTCTTCCTTTGCTTCATTGTTTTTACATTGCTTTCAATTGTTTCTACACTACCAAAAAATTCATCTGATGGTTCTCTAGGTGCATCTAATAAGGCTTTTGCATAAGTTTCAACAATGTTCAGATCTACCTCATAACCCATTTATGTTACCCATACAGTCCTAGGTAATATAGCTTCCATCCATGTTTCATATTTCTTAATTACAAAACAGATTTCCTTATCATATTTATCTATTACACTCTGTGGTAGTATTTCTCTTGTTTTCATTTTGGTTTGGAATGCTTTGAAATAGTCAGTTATATTATTTTCCTTAGTAGTACCCATGCCAGTGAAAGCTTCTTGCAATTGTTTGCCTACCGGTATGTCATATCCAAAGTCTTTCTATCAAATACCAGGAATTTCCTTTGTGAAATACAACATAAGGCATACCAAGAGATTACCAAAATGAAATTTCCCTTTCTTATCACCTTTTATCTTCTTCAAGTTATCAATTAGTTCATCCTTCAACAATTCACACACATCAATTTTTGCATTATTGTTTACCATTTCATATGCACTATTAATGCAAAGACTAGAAATTGAATTGAGTATGTTTGCATGTGTAGTCTTACAACCTAAAATCATACTTATTAATCTCACATTGATGTCCTTGATGTCATTCACTCTTAGAGATCTACTATCAGATGTTGCTCCGATGAAGGTCATGACTTTGTTATTAGGAACTGATGTCATGGAAATGGGGACAAGGCAACAACAAAGTTCAATGTTAATAAGTTAGTTTCAACCATAAAAACAAAACAAAGAACTAAAAACCATTCCAAACATATCAAGAGAGATTTCAAAAAGCATGAAAGAAGTTTAACAAAATAAAAGAAAGGAGAAGAGCCTCCCTAAGATGCTTCCATGATGCCTTTTGATGCTTCTCCCTTGTTTCTCTCCTCTCCAAGTCCCAAATGAGTGTAGCTCTCAGCTTTTAGCACTAGCCATGGATGCCATATGGAGATTCAAGATGGTTGAATATGATAAGCAAATACTATGCAAGAGTAGATAGTGATGCTATGAAAAAACTCTATGCTAATGCCAGTATAACAACAATACTCTAAAATGCTTCTTTTTGCTTGAGGAGAAGGGTTCTATTTATAGAAGAAATGGGGAAATGAAGGGTTAAGATTGAATGATTTAATCAAGGGCCAAGTTTGAAAGTTGGGGATCCATGTGCACAATTGGCACCAATAAAATGGTGACAAGTGTCAACCTAGGATTGGGTTGAGAGAAGAGGTTGGAGGCATTAAAGGCCGGAGAAGACCTCATGGTTATCTAGAAGGTAAGGGTAAAGTTTAAATTAAGATTACCCAAAGAGTTAATCCAAGGATAAACCTTTGTGCAAATGATTAAGAGATAATCATGGTCAAAGCATTAAAGGCTTGATGAGACCTTTGGGTTGGGTAGAGGTTGAGTCAAAACAAATGTTTTAACCATGTGGGAGGGTTTGAGGTAACCATTAATGGTTATTGGAGACTTTGGGGATTAAGTGGTTGAAGGTTGAAAGCCTTCAATGGTTATCAAAGACTTTGAGGGTTAATTTGTTGAACACACAAAGCATTAATTGCTTTTCAAAGACTTTGGAGTCTTTGAGAAGTGACTCCAATTTGCTTAGGAATGTGACAA
Organism: Cryptomeria japonica; assembly: GCF_030272615.1. Classification (NCBI taxonomy): domain Eukaryota; kingdom Viridiplantae; phylum Streptophyta; class Pinopsida; order Cupressales; family Cupressaceae; genus Cryptomeria; species Cryptomeria japonica. The sequence goes on along the minus strand of NC_081412.1, from coordinate 438,204,840 downwards.
TATTTAGGGGATGGATTAGGCTAATTAGGAAGGGTTTAGAAGAATCTAGAAGGGGTTTAGGCATACAAGTGGATTTTGTAGGAAAATGCAAGTGGGAGAAATTTTGGTATTTTCAATTAAAATAAAATCATTTATTTCAATTAAATGGTGTAATTTGCATTTGGATAAATATTCAAATAAATATTAATTTATTTAAATGAGAAAAATGAAGATAAAGCATTAAAATGCTTGAAGACTTTGAGGGAAACCATTAAAGGCTTGAAGACTTTAAGGAAAACCATTAAAGTCTTAAGAAGATTATAGAAGGAAGCCATCAAGTTTGAAGACTTTAAAGCCATCAAGTTTGAATACTTTAAGGGAAACCATTAAAGGTTTCAAGTGGGTGAGGATAAATAGGATTTTAAATAAATAATTTATTTAAAATAGTTGTGCAACTTGCTTTTGTAGGAAAATACAAGTGGGTGGAGGATAAAGGTGATTTAAATAAATTATTTATTTAAAATAATTGTGCAACTTGTATTTGTAGGAAAATGCAAGTGGGTGGAGGATAAAGGTGATTTTAAATAAATGATTTATTTATTTAAATGTGAGAGGTGGGATTTTGGGGGTTTTAAATAAATATTAATTTATTTAAATGTGAGAGAAGATTTAATTAAATAAATATGATTTATTTATTTAATTAATGGTCTGAATTTGGTTAAGTGAATTAAATCAAATAAATTGAATAATTTATTTAATTAATAGGAGAATAGGGTTAAGATGAATTAATTAAATATTAATTTAATTAATTATTAATTGATGGTTAAATAATCAAATAAATACTAAGTATTCATTTAATTAAGTGGACAGATTTATGTGACTACATTTGCCCCTCTTTGAGACGGTGCGGTTTATCGCGTCGTTTCAAAGAAAGAAAAATAGGTGTGAAGAAATGCCCCATAAAATGTAAATTTAATGGGTGGTATGCCCCCTCGAGAGATGGGCCAAATGTTTTGTTTTTTTTTTTTAAATCGGGTGATCTCTCGAAAAAGAATGAAAAGTGGAGGGGAGGTAGAATAGAAGAAATTAGAACTAATGATGAAAGAATGGGAGAAAATGGAGTGAATATGAAGAAACAACAAACCAGCGAGTACCCTGAGGTCATGCAAGAGATACATAGCAGATGTAGTGTGGGGTTTTGATTGATGCTATACAATTGATCAAAATTGGTTGGACAATCTGGTGCAATCGGTTGAATTGCCCCAGTCAAGTCAAAGCGTGACAGTTGATGTCAGCTGGTCGCTTGGACATGATAAAGTCTGAGTAAGTGAATCAAAGTGACCTGATGGTGACTTAGACAATTGATGTAATTGCCCGATGAAGTCAAGGTATATGAAGCAAAATACTCGTTGAGACGTAGACAATTGATGTAATTGTCCGTTGGATTGTGTTTGATTGGTTGATCAATTGATAGTGTGTGCGTGTGATGGATGGTTGTGGGGAATCATGGCAACCCCGTTGAGACTAGGTCATTGTGATAAATGCCTGATGTAGTCTAGGATTACCATAATCGATTACCTATTGAGACCCGAAGATACTTGATCAGAGTATCTGTTGATAGTCTAGGTGTGTGGGAGTCGATGTATCTGTGTAGATAGAGTAACTGGCTTAATTTTGTGGATGAGTCAGGATGGGAAGCGATGAAGGGATTAGGATGATGTTGATGATCAAGATAGGGAGGGTGAGGGGGGATTTGATGTTAGATAGAAGATATGGAGGACTAGGATCGAGTCCTATGGAAGAAGATGAGTAAAATAGAGTATGCATTATTATGACTATGTATGCATGATATGCAGCTATTATGAATGTATGGATGGGTGGAATGCAACGAAATGCAATATATACAAATGAGATGGAATGACGATCCATGGTGCTTTATTTTTCATCATTGAGCTTTAAAATGTTGTAAGAAAATACAAGCAACTTGACATAAAGATTCAAGATGACCAGAGTATTTCTTACATGGATTTTTATATAGCAAGTTAATACAAGCAACTTGATATAATGGATCAAGTTGACCAGAGTATTGCTTGCGGAACAGACAAGGATTATCTCCGTTTATGCATGACTTGGAACATCCTCCTTGATCTTAGGCTGATCATATCCTGAGACAAGTGCATACCGTAATAAGAGATAAAACCTTTATCCAGTTTGGATGAGGTAGGAGGAACCAAAGAAAGAGAATTGTACCTGCAAACAAACAGTATATACATAAAGAATAAAGAATATAGATCCTTGGTAATGGTTCATGCTCATATGGTCGAGGTATACGCTGTAGTCAGCAAGCCGTAATGATCTATGACTGCATTTTGCATAAGATCATGTAGCTTGGTGAACTTCCCACGTAGACACCATTAGTACATGCCCCAGTACTTCATCGGAAGTAATGCGCAAATGATACAAAACAATGCTAAAAGATCCCGATACAGATAAACAAATGATTTTACTCATAAATCAACCAAGTATTTGATAGCTTAACATAATTTTCTTGTCAAAGAAAATGTCATCTTGTCTTTGTTTTGATAAGGAAGGATGCATCCTTGTTTAAGACAGTTTGGATTGTTGATGTTGATTGTGTTGGTCGAGTGATAAGTGGTCATTTGTGTGAGTATTTTGTATCTGATCGGATGAATATGTACAAGGTGTTGTCATGTTTTTTGGGTGATTTTCGATGGTTTTTTGATGTTTTTGGATTTTGTGTAATAGTTTTTGAATGTTTGTGGATTTTGTGAGTCATTTTTTAATGTTTTTGATATTTTGCGAGACATTTTTGAATGTTTTTGGATTTTGTGAGACATTTTTGAATGTTTTTGCCAATGAATCACCAGTAATGTAGAATCCACTTCCATCATCTAGATTGTAAGGGCATTGCCCCCAAGTTGGACATGATTTATGAAAAAGCAGGATGCTAGACGCATGAAGTACTTTCTTGGATGACAGATCAAATAACAAGCCATGGTTAGATGGATGGATGTGTGTATGTATGAATGTGATCGCAATGAGCCTGAAAGATACTGGAGCCATTGCCTTTACAAGTGGCACCTATTTGCCAGGTTTTCACCATCGTACTTACCCAAGGTGCCACTGGAGTGGTTGTTCACCGTTTGGATGCATGATTTTTCTTTACTTTTTTGAATGTTTTTGTATTTTCTTTAGGACATTTTTCTGAATGTTTTTGGTATTTTCTTTAGGACATTTTTCTGAATGTTTTTGGTATTTTCTGATATGCAGGGGAGCCTGATGCCTTGTACACCTTAAGTATAAAACCGTTTGAGGTGCATGCTATTGATTGGATCTGTGAGCCGTTCTCCGTCTGATGTAGCCAACTGATATGCCCCGGACCCGAATACAACAGTGACAACATATGGGCCCAACCAGTTTGATTCAAACTTTCCTTGATGTTCTCTGTTTGGTTGGTTGCGAGGATTTTCTCAAAGAACAAGATCACCTACCTCAAATGTACGAGATCTAACTCGGTGATTGTAGCTTCTACTCATGTGCTGCTGATAGGCTTTGAGGTGATTGTATGCAGCTTGTCGCTTCTCATCTAGTAACTCTAAGTCCTGAAGACGAGATACTCTGTATGCTTCATCATCGATGAGATTGTGCAATGAAACTCATAAGGATGGTATCTCGACCTCAATAGGTAAGATAGCTTCTACACCATAGACCAATGAATAAGGAGTTGCACCTGTAGGGGTCCGATTGCTAGTTCGATATGCCCATAGCGCTGGATTCAATTGAACATGCCAATCACGACCGGCATCATTGACTATCTTCTTTAGGATCCTCAATATGTTTTTATTGGATGCTTCGGCCTGACCATTGCCTTGTGGGTAATAGGGAGTGGAAAAGCGGTGTTGGATATGAAATTTCTCACAAAGCTCACGAACATCTTGATTTTTGAAAGGAAGACCGTTATCTGTGACAATGGACATGGGCACACCATACCGGCAGATGATGTAATTGAGGATGAATGAGGCGATCTGCTTGCCGGTGACTTGGGTAAGTGGAACAGCTTCGATCCACTTGGTGAAATATTCGGTGGCGGTAATAATGAATTTATGGCCATTGGATGAAGATGGATGGATTTTACCCACAAGATCAAGACCCCATTGACAAAAAGGCCATGGTGTTGTGATTGGTTGCAGTTCTTGAGCTGGTGCATGTATTAGGTCGCCATGAACTTGACATTTTTTGCACTTCCTGACAAAGTAGTAGGAATCTTTTTCCATAGATGGCCAATAGTATCCAGCTCGCATGATCTTCTTGGCTAGTGATGGACCACTTGAGTGAGTCCCACAAATTCCTTCATGTACCTCTTCCAAAGCCTTTGTTATCTCACCTTGTTCTAGACATCGAAGGAGAGTACCATCAAGACCGCGTCGATATAGGGTTTCGGCGATAATGGTATATCGAGCAGTTTGGCGAATGAAGGTTTTACGTTAGTTATTTGATTGGTTGGGAGGAAGGGTGTGATCGCGGAGATAGGTGTAGAACTCACCGTACCATGGGGATTCAGAACCAACAAGGCAACATATCATTTCAGATTCGGGGATATCATAAGCGGGGATCCAAAGTTGTTCTACCAAGAACTCGTAGCGTGTTGAATTCTATGGAAGATCTAGTAGAGATGCGATGGTAGCCATAGCGTCAGCAACTCGATTTTGATCTCTTGGTATCTACTCAAAAGTGATAGTAGTAAATGATGTCTTTAGATTGTCCACCATTTGCTTGTATGGCATGAGTTTATCATCTTTGGTCTGATACTCATCTGTTGCTTGTCGAATGACTAGTTGGGAATCGCCATATACTTGCAATTCTTTTAATTTCCATTGTATGGCTAATCTGAGTCCTATGATCAAGGCCTCATACTCTGCTATGTTATTTGTGCATGGAAATGTGAGCCTGTAAGACTTCGGGATGCTATCACCTTGAGGTGTGATAAACAGAATGCCTGCCCCCGAGCCGTGCCTAGTGTATGAACCATCAAAGTATAATTTCCATGACTGTGCTTCTGTAATCATGAATATCTCTTCATCTGGAAAATTGGAAATGAGAGGATGATCACCTATGAGAGGTGCATCGGCCAACTGATCTGCAATAACCTGACCTTTGATAGCTTTACGGTCCACATACTCAATATCAAATTCACTTAGAATCATCACCCATTTGGCTAAGCGACCTGTCAATGCTGCTTTGCTAAGTAAATACTTGAGTGGATCAATCTTTGCAATGAGTTGCACCTTGTGTGTTAATAGATAGTGCCTCAGTTTAGTGGCTGCCAAGATTACTGCTAGGCAAGCTCGCTCAATAGGTGTGTAATTGAGTTCATAGCCCACCAGTGTGCGAGAGATGTAGTAAATAGCACACTCTTTTCCTTCTGCATTATGTTGTGCCAGTAGTACACCCAATGCTGTACTTGTTGCTGAGATATAGAGCAATAATGGTCTACTTGGATCTGGTGGCATCAGCAATGGTGGATTCATGAGATAGTCTTTAAGCGCCTGAAATGTTTGCTGGCATCTATCATCCCACTGAAAGCGGATGTTCTTGTGTAGCAGGTGTGTGAATGGGTGACACTTATCAGCCAATTGTGCAATGAATCTGCGGATAGATTGAAGCCGTCCTTGTAGTGTTCTTAGCTGACTAATATTCTTTGGAGGTGGCATGTCCATGATTGCTTTAACCTTTGCTGGATCGACCTCAATGCCTTTGCTTGAGACAATGTATCCTAGAAGCTTCCCGGAGGTCACTCCGAAGACACATTTCTTTGGGTTGAGTCGAACATGGTATTGTTCCAGTCTATCAAAGATTTTATCTAAGATGTGAAGATGCCCTTCTCTGGTAAGTGATTTTGCTAGTAAATCATCCACATAATCTTCCATCATAGTATGCATCATGTCATGGAAGATGGTGGTCATTGCTCTTTGATAGGTCACTCCTGCATTCTTTAGACCAAAAGGCATTACATTCCAGCAGTATGTGCCCCATGGACATGGGAAGGCTGTCTTATGTTGGTCCTCTGGTGCGATCTTTATTTGATTGTATCCTGAAAAGCCATCCATGAGTGAAAGCATGGCATGTCCTGCTATCAAATCCACTATGATGTCGATATTTGGTAGGGGAAAGTCATCCTTAGGACATGCCTTATTCAGATCTCTGAAGTCTGTACAAATGCGGATGCCCCCTTTTGGTTTGCCGACTGGCACAATATTGGAGATCCATTCTGCATAATCAATTGGTCTAATGAAACCAACATCCAGGAGTTTCTTGAGTTCTGTTTTGACTAGCACGGCAATCTGAGGATGCATCTTACGAAGCTTCTGCTTGACAGGTTTGGCTCCTTTTGCTACTGTGAGATGATGCATGACTAAATCAGGATCAAGCCCAGACATGTCTGCATATGACCATGCAAAGTTGATCTGACGCTATTGGAAGAACTCTATAAATAGAGGTTGTTCCTCTGGAGTGAGAAGAGATGCCAGATGTATGATATGAGGGTTTTCAGGAGTCCCCACATTGTATTGTTTAGTCTCCTCAATGAGAATCGTCGATCGTTCCTGTTGTGTACTAGCAGGGAGAATGTCAAACCCTTCATCCTCAAGTGCCTCAGAGAGGTTTTCACCGTTGGATACGCTCTTTATTTTTACTTTTGTTGGATCAAACAGTGCCACAGTGTGGTTTTCACTGGAAGATCCATGTTTTAATGTTATATTTTTGCAGCTGAAGGGTTTGGCATCCGCCCCGAAGTATGCTGCGCTATTAAGTTCAATGGCGAATCCAACTTTGTGATCCCCGCTTGGTAGATTATCCCTTAATTCCAAAAAGTCAATGATAGCCTCATCGTTTTGGAAGAGGTCAAGACATGGGGGATTTGGTTGGTTCCATTCGATGAGTTCAGGGTGGATAATGGGCATTACTTCATCGATTAAGTTAAGTGCGGGAGATGTATCAGTGAGGGTTAAGACAGTGTGGTGAAGGTTGTTGATGGTACTCTCCCTATCAGAATCCGGCGTAGGATGAGACGTAGGGTCTGTGGAAGATGTTTCCAGCTCAGGTACCCAAGTGGTCTTTATCTGTGCTTCTCCGTAAATAGGAATGTCTTTGCGTGGCGGAGGTGGTGACGTGTCTTCCTCATCTGAAGTGTTAAGCTGTACAGAATCAAATTCCCACTCATGTGAGTCGGTCTCTGAATCACTTTCCAGCATCCGATTGCTATACCATACTGGGATGTCGCTGGAGTTGAATACTGCAGGTGTGATAGGTTTATGTACCTTTGAGGTGATCGGTGCTGCAGGAACTGTGATGGGGTTTAAAGGTTTTGTCACTGGAAGTATCGACAGTGTTGATTTAGTGGCTTCTATTGGAACGGCTGGTGCCATAGATGCTGCTACGGGTTCCAATATAGTTGCTGCTATGAATGGTTTTATTGATGTGATGACTGCTGTGGATGGGATTACTAGTTCGATTGGTGGGATTTTTGGCACTGATGACGGTTGGGGTGGGTTTGTGAGCCTCGATGGGGCAGTGACAATATTGCTTGATGGTGCTTTGATTATGAAAGGTGTCCTCTTTATAGTAGGTGGGCAAAATGGTTTGCTAGGTTTTCCTTTAAATCTGAGTTTAGGAAGGATCTCTTTTTCAAAGCCTAGGCCTGTATTACCTTTGGGCTTGAACTCTGGCAGCAGCGGTTCATGTCATCCTTGTTTGCAGTATCCCAAAGCACTCTGACCATCATATCCCATTCTTTTCATAATGAGGAGGCCTTTGCCATACTGTTCTGTAGGAAGTGTAACTCGTGGTATGTCAGTGGTGATGGGATCTTTATAGATCCAGTCCGCTAGGTCCTCATCTTGTGTTTCTTCCTCTTGACTCCTTCCAAGGACGAAAGGCGTCCAAGCACATGCTGGCGTGATTAGTCATTGCTGGAGTAACTACTGTGGTTTACCATGTGTTTTAGGAGAAGTGGGCATTTGTCCCACACAAAAGAGTTGACTTAAGTTATATTCCCCGGGACCTTCCTCTGCGACTTTCATTTTAAGCTTTTCTTGCTTGGGTATAGGGGTGTTCAAACTGGCAAGAGAGGTGGGACTTACATATGATGTAGAGGAAATGGCTTCCCTATTATTAGGAACAGTAATTTCTGGTTGATGGCTGATATTATGGCAAAATGCAAAGGGATTTGCATCACCCAGGATTGTGATCTCTGCACCATTATGTGGGAACTTGATACATTGATGGTAGGTAGATGGAACGGCTTGCATGGCATGTATCCAAGGTCTTCCTAATAATAGATTATATGGCAGAGGAAGGTCCAGAACCTGACAAATTATGTGTTTTACCACAGGGCCCACTCGGATTGGTAGCACCACTGCTCCTTTGGATGAACGCTCTATATCATCATAGGCCTTGATGGTGATCTTCTTGCGAGGATCCACTGATTCTATTGCATATCCCAATGCTGTGACCAACTGTAGTGTACAAATGTTTAGGCCTGCTCCATTATCTATCAAGACTCGCTTGATCCTGTGTTGGTTGATAAAGCCTTCAATGTGTAGTGAAGCATTATGAGGTTGTTGGAAGGAAGAGTTGTCACTTTCAGAAAAAGTGAGACAAGGTGATGACTTTAGATTTCCAACCATGGCTTGAAAGTGGTCTGTGTTCAGGTTTGCAGGGACTGACGCCTCTTGGAGTGCTTGATCCAAGATTGTTTTATGAGATGGCGATAGGCGCAATAGTTCTAAAATGGATATGAGCGCAGGCATTTTATCTAATTGTTCCACAAGATTATATTGCTTTGGGACGGAGGTGGTGCCCTGTGGAGCTGCCTTGATGGTGACCTTGCCACGACGTGTAACAACATTGCAATTTGAGGTGGGATTTTTGAAGGTTATAGTTGCAATTTGTTCACTGGCATCATACAGGTGATTTATAGTGTAGTTATACGTAGCCTGCGTATAATCAGTGGTATCAGTGCCTCGCTGGGAAGTGGAAGGACCCCTTTGATCTTGTGATGGAAGTGGATCCTTGAACATGAGATGATCATTATTGGTCGTTTTTGGGTCATGTCCTTCAATTTCAATTTCTCCTCGATCAATAAGATCCTGAATGAGATCCTTCAATCGGTGACAATTACTTGTCTTGTGTCCTCGTCCTTGATGGAACTCACAGTGTTCAGTATCTCTCCACCATGCTGGTTTGACCTGAGGCTCATAGTTGGATAGTTTAGGTAGAGTGACCAAATTCTGAGAAAGGAGTTGTCGCAACACTGTTTCAATGGGTTCCCCTAAGGGAGTGTATGTGCGTTTTTGTTTTTGTGGACGAGGTCTTGGTTCATCATGAGATGTGATGCGACCTTGATTAGGAGGAACATTTGTGTTATTCTGAGGTGGAGGATTTTGTCCTACAAACCAAACCACAGGTTGTGCATTTTGGATAGTTCGAGCATCCACAACCCCATCGTTGACGATATTTTTATTCTTGTTCCAGAAGTTTGGTTTATCACTATTGAAGCGTGGGCGAGGACCATCTTTTGGTTCATTAAAGATTTTGATGAGTCCTTTCTTGATGAGTGCCCTTTCACATTTTATACCCTTGGTGATCATATCGTTAAAGGAGTCTGTGTCTTTGACATCCAGGTGAAATTCCATTTCTTCGTTTAAGTTGGAAATGAAAATTTCCACTAGTTCTTGTTCAGGTAACTGAAGAGAACGTCTGCTAGACATTTGGCGCCATCGTTGCAGGAATACTGAGAATAATTCACCTGGTTTTTGTTTGGTGTTGCATAGATCAGCCATGGTGATGTCGCGTTCAATGTTATGAGAGTAATGAGATAGGAACTTCTGGATGAGTTCCTCAAATGTTCTAATGCCACCTGGTAGTCGGGAAAACCATGATGTGGTGGTTCCTCCCAAGCTTTGGGGAAAAAGGCGCATTAGGTATGTGTCCTCATAAGCCACTTCAAGACAAGCGGAATGAAATTCTCGGACATGATCACAGGGATCCCCCTTTCCTCTATATTTTTCAAATTTGGGTGTTTCGAACCCGCGTGGAAAGGGTGGCATATAAAGATTCCTATCAAAAGGATAGGGACAGATGTCGTTAAGTGAGAATTGATTGGTCTTAACACCACTATGAAGTTGTTGGGCAAGATTCTCGACTTGTTGCCGCAACATCTCTATTTCATTTGGAGGAGGAGGTGGTGGGTTACCTCGAGGAATGTTATATCTGATGTGATTTCTACCCCTTTCCTCCTCATGGCGAATTTGTCTTTCTGATGCTTGTCTTAATTGGGCAAGATCAAAGTCCGAGGGGAGTTTGGCTCCTTCTTGAGCGAGTTTTAAGAAGTGAGCATCCGCATTGCTCCTTAATATTTCATCAAATAATCTGTTGAAGTGAGGGTTATGCTGAGCCCTTTCGATTGTTGAAGGAGTGGGAGTACTTGGGTTTTCATCAGTTACAGTTCCTCCAAGTGCTTCTTGAAATTCATTGAGGTTGTCTTCTTCTTCCTCAATTTCTATTTCTCGTTGCCTTGATCGCGATCGGGTTTGAGCCATTTTGTTTGTAAGTTTGTGTTGAAGTTGATTGAAGATGATGATGAGTTATTGATGAAAGATTGATGATTGGTGATTTGTATTGTATGGGGATCTCTAGCACTTTAAGGTAGATGTAACCGAAATTCCTTCTTTGAATTGCTTGTTTGTTTTGAGGAGTTTGGATGTGATAAGGTGTAGAGAAATCTGAGATGTGTTACAGATTTTGACTACCTAGCAATGAGAGGATTCACTCATGAACTAGTTTTAACCTGCGTAGATGTGTCTCTTAGGATGAGCTTATCCTAGATGTAGAAACAATCTAAAATTGATGTGATGTGTTTGATTTCAAGCAATATCTAAAAGAGAACTTGGGACAAGAACCTCTTAATGTTTTGAGAGTTTTGGGATGAATTGATGATGGAAAAATGATGTATGAATGAGATGATGGATGTTTTGTTTTCAACTTCAATAAAAACTTTGTGTTACAAATGGAACAAACTCTACTTCTTCCCTTTCAGGCGTTGGTGGCACTTCTTGAGCTGTGTTGTAGGTGATACAGATGTTTGGGAAGAAGTTGGGATTAATCTTTCCTCCTTGATTTTTGTGATAACTCAGAGCTCTATATTGCATAAAAGCTCTGCGGTTCAATGATTCAGAATCAAATTCATTTGTTTTACCTTGAAGATAGAGACGCATGCGATGTAGAAAGACTCTATGTGAGACAAAGATTTGTCTATTGAGATAGAAGAATTTCCTCCTTTTGATCAAAGCCTTTGAGCTTAATGGTCTCCTTCTTAAGTTGATATTCTGATGACACTTCTTCTTTCGCAAGATGTGAAGAATGGTCATAAAATTTGACTCTTTGTTGTTTGTACTTTGTTTTTGATGTGTTTGGTTGTTTTTGAGAAATGTTGGATGAGTACTTTGTTTTTGAAAGTGATTTGCTGATTTTTCTTTGACAAGAAAACAAAGCAAGCACACAAACACAAGAATGTTGCCCCCAAAGGCACAAATGAGTATGGGTCTAGATCAACCCAATCTTTGGACTTGTATATGACCCTTCCTTTAGATTTATTTTAAAGTGTATTTCCAAAGCCTGAAGTCGGCTCAATTTGCACTAGGTCTGTAAAACGAACACACTTCAAACACTTTTTATCCCTAAGGTCAAATGGCCAGTTGTGATAAATTTAGCCCACATCTTGATATTTCTTCGACTTTGGTACTACATACCTTATGAATCCCGTCGTGGCAGGTAAGGATGTGATATACTAAGTCTTGCACGAGCATAACAAATAGATGATCCCTATGATGGGGGAGTCACCACTTTTATCAAGCCACAAGTGACTTTTCAAAAAGCTATGTTTCTACTCAAGGAAATATGTATGGTGAGTATCTTGGGAGCAAAACCATCTATGCTCTTGCACTAAATTATATCTCAAATATCCTCAATCAATAGAACGGGTGGGCTACTACTTAAAGGTGTTTAGTCATGTTCGATATTTTTGGACATAAGTTCATTCTGCAGTGACTCACTTAAGAGCCTTGTAACTAGTGGTGGGGCCCATTTGTCCTTTCGGCCAGTTACACTATAGGAACAGCTATACCCAAGGCTACAGCTTTCGCTCTCACCTGATTTCTATAGCGGCTCGAAGGATTTACCGCTCGAGGTCGTTCCCAAGAGTATCGATCCCTTGGCAGGCCTCTCTTAAAAAGATAAAATTTGAGCGTTACTAACACTTTTCTCTTGCACCTAGGACCACGAGAGCCAAGGGAGAGGATAGTGTGTGTTAGAGGTAGGACCACTCGACCAACTCTTTTGCACAAGTGTGCCAAACACAAAATTCACTTGTTCCTTTTAATTTGTCATCGCAATGATTTTCTATCTATTTGGAGATGTTGCTCCAACAATCATGGTGTTCTTTTTAATTTTCAAAGGCAATTGTTGGAGTAAACTAGAATTTGAAAATCTTGGTCAACTTAATGAAAAACACGTTTGAATGAAGTAAAATTGCTTTAAAAATGAGACAAGTTGATTGTGAATTTTATTTGCACCAAAAATGGAAGTGTGGATTGTAAGTTTTATCTTGATGCAAGAAATAAAATTTGCCTTATTGATTTTAAGCACCAAAAGAATTTGTTCCTAACTCTGCAACAAAAAAATTTTCGTGTTTGTTTTTGTGATTCTTTTTAACTTTGAACAAGTGTGATTCTTTTTTAGAGCTCCAAACGAAAGATATGGTTCTTTTTAAAACTCCAAATGAAAGTGTAGTTGATTTTAACCCAAAAGGAAAATGAATTTATTTTATCCTAACTTGAAAGACAAAGTTAGCAATATGAACAAATTTATTTCCTAAGCTAAGATTGCTAAAAATAATGCTATTGTAGGGGTTAGTTAAAACCTGCACAAAAGATAATTAGTTAGAAAAATCTGCATGTTCTGGTGGGCTTCTACAAGCCTAAAATTTTTGGTTTTTGGTTACAAGGAATTTTCTTACAACTCTTTGTTACAATAGCTCTACTCTGTGTGAAAACAGAAGTGCTATTTAACATGAAAGAGCAACATTATAGACAATAGCATTAAAGTATCAATTTGCGAAGGTGCTAAATTGAGAAGAAAAATGCAAGAGAATGACCTGTGTATCAATTAAAACATTCAAAAGTTAGTAGTCTTCAAAATGATTTCTCTTTGATTCACGTCGGGTTCACCAAATGATGTCATGGAAATGGGGACAAGGCAACAACAAAGTTCAATGTTAATAAGTTAGTTTCAACCATAAAAACAAAACAAAGAACTAAAAACCATTCCAAACATATCAAGAGAGATTTCAAAAAGCATGAAAGAAGTTTAACAAAATAAAAGAAAGGAGAAGAGCCTCCCTAAGATGCTTCCATGATGCCTTTTGATGCTTCTCCCTTGTTTCTCTCCTCTCCAAGTCCCAAATGAGTGTAGCTCTCAGCTTTTAGCACTAGCCATGGATGCCATATGGAGATTCAAGATGGTTGAAAACGATAAGCAAATACTATGCAAGAGTAGATAGTGATGCTATGAAAAAGCTCTATGCTAATGCCAGTATAACAACAATACTCTAAAATGCTTCTTTTTGCTTGAGGAGAAGGGTTCTATTTATAGAAGAAATGGGGAAATGAAGGGTTAAGATTGAATGGTTTAATCAAGGGCCAAGTTTGAAAGTTGGGGATCCATGTGCACAATTGGCACCAATAAAATGGTGACAAGTGTCAACATAGGATTGGGTTGAGAGAAGAGGTTGGAGGCATTAAAGGCCTGAGAAGACCTCATGGTTATCTAGAAGGTAAGGGTCAAGTCTAAATTAAGATTACCCATTGGATTAAGAGTTAATCCAAGGATAAACCTTTGTGCAAATGATTAAGAGATAATCATGGTCGAAGCATTAAAGGCTTGATGAGACCTTTGGGTTGGGTAGAGGTTGAGTCAAAACAAATGTTTTAACCATGTGGGAGGGTTTGAGGTAACCATTAATGGTTATTGGAGACTTTGGGGATTAAGTGGTTGAAGGTTGAAAGCCTTCAATGGTTATCAAAGACTTTGAGGGTTAATTTGTTGAACACACAAAGCATTAATTGCTTTTCAAAGACTTTGGAGTCTTTGAGAAGTGACTCCAATTTGCTTAGGAATGTGACAATATTTAGGGGATGGATTAGGCTAATTAGGAAGGGTTTAGAAGAATCTAGAAGGGGTTTAGGCATACAAGTGGATTTTGTAGGAAAATGCAAGTGGGAGAAATTTTGGTATTTTCAATTAAAATAAAATCATTTATTTCAATTAAATGGTGTAATTTGCATTTGGATAAATATTCAAATAAATATTAATTTATTTAAATGAGAAAAATGAAGATAAAGCATTAAAATGCTTGAAGACTTTGAGGGAAACCATTAAAGGCTTGAAGACTTTAAGGAAAACCATTAAAGTCTTAAGAAGATTATAGGAGGAAGCCATCAAGTTTGAAGACTTTAAAGCCATCAAGTTTGAATACTTTAAGGGAAACCATTAAAGGTTTCAAGTGGGTGAGGATAAATAGGATTTTAAATAAATAATTTATTTAAAATAGTTGTGCAACTTGCTTTTGTAGGAAAATACAAGTGGGTGGAGGATAAAGGTGATTTAAATAAATTATTTATTTAAAATAATTGTGCAACTTGTATTTGTAGGAAAATGCAAGTGGGTGGAGGATAAAGGTGATTTTAAATAAATGATTTATTTATTTAAATGTGAGAGGTGGGATTTTGGGGGTTTTAAATAAATATTAATTTATTTAAATTTGAGAGAAGATTTAATTAAATAAATATGATTTATTTATTTAATTAATGGTCTGAATTTGGTTAAGTGAATTAAATCAAATAAATTGAATAATTTATTTAATTAATAGGAGAATAGGGTTAAGATGAATTAATTAAATATTAATTTAATTAATTATTAATTGATGGTTAAATAATCAAATAAATACTAAGTATTCATTTAATTAAGTGGACTGATTTATGTGACTACAGGAACCTTCTTATTTTTGTCTGGTTTGTTGCCGGTTGAGGGTAAACCTGTTACTTCCCTAATTGCTTGCCGGGTGAATTTGCAAACTGAGTCTAACCAAAGAAATTCTCCATATGCCCTACTTAGGACAATTCTCACAACTTCCTCCGGAAATTCAGGGATGTTCAAGATTTCAACGAAACCTAAAGTCTCAATAATCTTGTGCTCGGGTTTGATAATGCCATTTTCATCACAAATTACGGTTCTAAATATCTTTAACAAATCCTCAGAACCCAATTCCTTGATATTGCAGTGAATATATATCCTAGGGTCTTTAGCATAAGCTACACCTTTAGGAATCTTTGAAAATGTGCCTATGGAATCATCTCCCTTAGCTATCTTGGGAATAATTTTGAATAAGGGTCTGGGCGTTTTATGTTTTCCACAACAATAGGGTTTGCAATAAATTCAGGAGCAAAAGAAGAAGCCATTTGAAAAATACCTTTAGCTACTTGATAATGTTTGAATGCTTGAAAGAAATTGCTTCACACCTTCACCTTGAATGCCTTTGCTCGGATTTCACACTCTCTGCTAATTTGAATGCTTGGTGAATGAAAAATGAAGGAAAAATGATGATTTATAATGACTTTTCCATCAACAACTGCATTAAATGCTCGTCAGTTAAGTGAAAACTTAAAACATCTATTGGTAGAGAAGAAATCTATCTTCTCACCATCAACCAAGGGTAATCTGCATGATATTCAACTTGTTGCAATACCCCCAAATGGTTATTTCTTAGTGGGATGAAGAATCTCCTACTGGTGGAGTAGTAATCTATTCTACCAATGAAGAGATAGTCTCATCAACATTCTAATCTATCTTCCTAGTCCATTGTTTTGAAAATTATTGCTTTACCTCATCTACCTTTTCTTTGTCTTTCAAATTGGGTCCTTTATTATTTGTCGGTGAAGTCTTGCTTCTATAAAATTTTGCAATATGTCCAATTTTGTTACAAGCATAACAAGTCACATTATTCTTCTGAATAGCCTTTCCATATCCTATGCTGGTTTGTGTTATGCATTGATTAGATAAGTGCCCAAAGCTTCCACAAACATAACATCTCCCATTCATTATGTAGTTCTCTGAATTATGACCAACTTTGTTGCATTTGGAACATTGACCAGTGGGTGCATTAATGTTCTGATTGTTTCTGAATCTACACCGATTTGCTCTATGACCATACTTGTTACAGTTAAATCATTTCACATTATATTTGTAAGCAATAGGTTTTCTTACTGGTTTACTGTGATCATGATTGTTTGTAGTACTGAAACTTTTGCCCAGTTCAAATCCAAGTGCATTAGTATCTCCATTAGGTTTCTGACTTTTCAACATATCATCAAGTTCCTTTGAAATTTTCTTGAATTTCTCTTTGTGTTGATTTGCAGTAGTCAACTCATTTTCGAGAATTCTTATTTGTCTCATAAGTTTAGTTTTCTCATGTTGCATGTGAATCAAATTTGTCTTCAACATATCATTTTCATAACTGAGTCTTAGATTTTCATTTCTAGCATCATTGAGTCTCCTAGTCAAGTCATCTTCATTCTTCTTCCTGTCTTCAATGTCTTTACAAAATCTCATAGTCATATCTTGCATTTCATTCCTCATAGTACTATTTTCTTGTCTCAATTTGTTCACAAGTTCATTAAGAGTTCCCTTTTCATCATTATCACTCTACATCTTCTCATCAAGTTCTTTTATTTTATTTGTAGCTATAGTAAGATTCTCCTGAAGTCCTTGAATGAATTCATGTGCAGTCCTTAGATACTCTTCAAGTTTGATATTCTTCAACTTCTCTAAATCATAGTCTACAAGAGCTCCTTCCAATTTCTTTCTTAAGTTCTCCATCTGTACCGATGTCAGAATCTTCCTCAGGTTGTTAGGCTTTTGAAAATAGAGGACTAGGCTCTGATACTATTTGTTAGGATTAATGATAGTCCCAAAGATACTGAGAGGGGGGGGGGTGAATCAATATCTAACCAGTTAACAAAATATTTAACCTTATTAAGTATTTCGCATTCCAAAACAGTGTACCGGTAAATAAGAATTAATACAGTAAATAGGAACAATAAAGAAAACATAGAAAACACACCATAACACAAGATGTTTAATGAGGAAACTCGGTGTGGTAAAAACCTCGGTGGGATTTGTGACCCACAATATTCACTCACTGGCCAATGGATAAATATTACTTACAATGAGGGGCCTATACATGCAAGAAGGCCAACTGCCTAGAGCTCACTACTCAATAAGAGTCTCACTAACTACAAAAGTGGATTATCAAAATCCAATACAATGTATTGCTTCAAATCAGCATCAACTATGCCAGGTTTAGTACCGGTTTAAGCTCATTCTATAACTAAAACCTTTGTTGTCAACTTATATCTCCTTATACAAAAATATCATTCAATCATGCTATCCTTCTACCATACTTCTTACACAAAATGACCTATAAGATCTCATACATATATATGAGTCTTTTCCAATATGCCATGTCAGCTTTTATAAAATATAATTACATTAAATACAATAAACAAAAGTTTATTCCCTATCGGCTAGAGTGTTGGTATGCATTGAAGCCACTGCCAATGAAGTGTCTGCCAATGTATGTAGATGTCTATGCTGGTACTGGTGCCTCCTGGTGGCTTTACCAAATGAGTGCCAAAAGGTTGCTAGATGGTTGCCAATAGGTTGCCATCAATGACAACACCATCATTCTCATAAGAGTGTAGAATGCCAACAGTATGTGAGGAGATTCATGTAAGGGTTATTCCAATAAAGGGTTTAGGGTTTCAGATCGGAATAGATAGAGCTTAAACTAGAACTATATTCTAGCATAGAAGATTCTATCTTAGCAGTTCACACTTCTCTGGATTATAGTCTGGATTTTTGTGTAGTCAGTGAGGCTCATTTTGTGATTGAGCAGTGTGCTCTAGGCTGTAAGCCTTCTTGCAAGTGTAGGCCCCTCATATTTTGTAATATCTCTTCATATGGCTAGTGGATTGATATTGTGGGTCACAAATCGCACCGTGGTTTTTCAACTTTGTGTTTTTCCACATATAAATTTGTTTGTTATGGTTCTCATTTATGTGATTGGCTTATTGGTTGGTTTATTTCTTTTAATTATGTATGTATCGATATACTATTTGGTGTATGCATGTTTTAATAAGGCTAAAATTAATCATTCTAGTATAACATTGATTCAACCCCCTCTTAGTGTTATTGGATTCCAACATAATTGACAAAGCTTAGAGATGGAGAAATTATTAAGCCCATAAGACTCTCCACTTCGCTATCCAATTTAGTTCTAGTTAGGAAAAATAATGGAGACACTAGACTATGTGTAGATTTTAGGAAATTAAATGTTTCCTCAAACTATAATCAACCATTTCCTAACATGGAGGCTATGTTGAGTATCCGGGCAACTGAGAGGGGGGCAGTGAATTAGTTGACAATAAAATTTTCTTTAAGACAATTAATAGATCTAGAACAATTAGCATAATTTATAAAAACATGAAAGCATATACATAAAACAGATCAGACACAATAAGCACTATAATTTATATGGAAAACCCAAGAAGGGAAAAACTATGAAGAATGCTAATTCTCAATATATAAACACTGATTAAGGTGACACTGGTTAAGGTGACACCGGTTAAGCTGACTTTTACAAAGGATGGCTCACTATAAATGGGCTCACTTCCTAGAAAGGCTCACTACCGAAGAAGAAAAAAAAGATAAAGAGAATCCACCACAGAAACATAGTATGCACTACTAGAACTGCTTCCGGTAATAATCAATAACACTATACTCACATAACAATTGAATCATTTTAATCTCACATGTCTTTTAAACAAAAATCCATACTTCAACTCATCAAATCATATACCTACATATACTATCTCTATAAAAGCATAATCCTCAATGTGGGTTGAGATAAAGATCTAAAATAGGTATCCACTAATCATTTTGATGATGGGAAGAAATGAGAAGTAGACCTCATTATATCATTCCTCATCAAACATGTCAACATGTTACATATATCACCAAAGCCAGAACCCAAATATTATTTACACACTATATAACTACCATTACACAACTTCAATGTCTGGTCCAAAAATACTCGAGCTCTAGACCAATCCAAACCAAAAAGTAGCACTGAATAATATTTTCCGAAAAGCTAGAACATTCAATAAATCAAGGAAACCTTCAAATGCTGAACACGCGTTATCCAAATACTTCTGCACAACATACTACATTTGGACCTAATCCAGACCACAAGATTTGACATCAATGACAACACATAACATAATGTTAGCAATCTCCCCCTTTTTTATTGATGGAAATATCTATCAATAACATCAATCATATCATCATCAATAAAATCAATCAGATCATATTGCAAAATCTCTCTCTCTTCCTTTGACAACAATGACAAAGGTGGACAAAAATCCCCCTGAAAAGCTTACTCTTGCTCCCCCTGAGAGAAAGCACACAAGCATCAATCCAAAAAAGAATATATAGGCCACTTACTAGACCAATGCACATAGAAAATGCATATTAGTTAAAACTACAGAGGGGTAATACCACTAACTTCTGCCAGAGATACTCAAACGTATGTTTGCACAATGCCTTAGTAAATATATCTACAATATTCTCTTTTATAGATACATACTCAAGTCTAACCTCATTATCCAAAACTTTTTCCCTCGAAAAGTGGTACCTGATGGATATATTCTTTGTTTTGGAATGCTATACCATATTCTCTTAAATTTTTATTACACTAGTATTATGACACATGATTGAGATAGGGTCATCAAACTTTACACCAATGTCCTTCAAATTCCGCTTCATCCATAGAATTTGAGTGCAACAAGAAGATGCTATAATTTATTCTACTTCTATTGTAGACAAAGATATATGGTCTTTCTTCTTACTCGACCAAGCAACCAATGAGGGCCAAGGAAGAATGCTCCTCCACTTGTACTTTTTTGGTCATCAACACTTCTGGCATTGTCTGCATTTATATAAACTATCAAGGTAAAATCTGAGCTCTTGGGATACCACAAACAAAACTCTTTTGTGCCTTTAAGATATCTGAAAAATCCTTTTTAATGTCACAATGTGAGATTCTTTCAGTTCTTGCTGAAATTTGGCTACCAAACATACTGCATACATGATATCTTGTCTGGTAGGAGCCAAATATAATAGTTCTCCAATCATTGATCTATATTGACTTGCATCTGCCTTAGGTGATTTATCATCCTTGGTTAACTTACATCTGGAGGTCATAGGTGTACGCACTGGTTAGGAATTCTCCAATCCAAACTTCTTTAATGGCTCTTTGATATACTTAGATTGCAAAATCAAAATTCCAATGTCACTCTAATTAATTTACAAACTGAGAAAGAAATTCAACTCACTAATTATGGACATTTCAAATTATTTTTACATTTCATTAGAGAATATTTTGCACATGCCTTCATTTCCTCCAAACATTATATCATCAACATATACTACTACAATTAAGGTTTTGCCTGAATTAGTTTTGAAGTATAAATTTCTATCAACCAAACCTTTTTGAAATCCTTGATCAATTAGATACTTGTCTAGTCTTCCATACCAAGCCCTAGGGGCTTATTTTAGTGCATGCAATGCCTTTTTCAATATACAAACAATTTTTGGATCATCTCTCAATCTGAAACCTTTTGGTTGTTCAATGTAAAATTCTTCTTTCAATTATCCATTCAAGAATGTTGATTTTACATCCATCTAATACACCTTGAAGTTCTTAAATTTTACAAAGGCCAAGAACATATGGATTGTCTTCATCCATGCAACTGGGGCATAAGTTTCATTAAAACCAATGCCTTTAATCTGAGTGTATCCTTTTCAAACCAACCTTTCCTTATTTCTTACAACCTTTCCATCTTTAGATAGCTTGTTCCAGAATACCCATTTAGTTTCAATCACATCCTTGTCTCCTGATCTATTGACTAATTGCCATGCCTAGTTTTTCTTAATCTGGTCAAATTCTTGTTTCATTGCCTTCATCTAGTTCTAATCATTACAAGATTCTTCTATTGTCTTTGGCTTAGTTTCAAATAGTAAACACAATAAGGCTTGTTTTTGTGCTACCTTGTTTCTTGTGATAACATCTTTCCTCTTGTCTTTGATAATCTGTTCTTCTGAGTGATTATTTCAGACATACCTTGGAGTATTGGATGCAGATGTCAGAGCATCTTGATCATTATTTTCTTCACTTTTGCATTCTTCTATCTTTTTCTCTTCTTTAGGCTCATCAAATTCATATCTTGCTATAGTTTTTGAATCCTTTGTGGTACTTTCATCAACCTTTACACATGCACTTTCAATAATCTTATTCAACCTTTTGTTGTAACATCAGTATGCTTTTCTCTTTGTTTAATAACCCAATAATATGTCTTTATCTTCTCTACTATCAAACTTTGTAAGATTGTCCTCATCTCTTCAAATATAGCACTTGCTTCCAAATACCTCGAAATATTCCACTATCACAGTTCTACCATACCAAACTTCATAAAATCTCTTACCATATTTCCTCCAATACAAAATTATGTTAAGAGTGTTTGCTATTGTATGAATTGTTTCTCTCCAAGTAAAATTCTAGTAACTTTTCTCCTTTCGTCATAGTTCTAGCTACCTCTTGTATAGTTTGATTCATCCTTTCAACTACACCATTCTATTGTGGTTTCTAAGGGGTGGATAACTATCTTTCGATGCCATGCTTCTTGTATAAGTCATTGAACTCATCCAAACTGAATTGTCCTCCTTTGTTAGACCTTAAACACTTGATTTTCCTATCAACCTCATTCTCAACTTTTCCCTTGGATATCTTGAACTTTTATAATGCTTCAGATTTCTCTCTTAGAAATGAAACCCAACTCATTCTAGAATAATCATCAATCAATAACATGAAATACCTTTCACCTTTTAGGCTCCTTGTCAAGGTTGGACCATAAATATTTGTATGAATCAAATCTATAAATCTGGTGGATGAGTACTCCTTTCCTCTAAATGTGCTTCCAGTCTACTTTCTTACTTGACATTCCTTGCAAATGCTGTTCTCCAATTTAGTGAATTTGGGTATATCTCTTACTACACTCCTTGAACTGATCTACACTAGGTTCTCAAAATTGATATGAAACATGCTCTAGTGTCATAGTCAGTTGTCATCAAGTTGTGATATCAGGTAATGTTTTGTAGCTCCCTCTAGTTGATACATATTTTCATTAGTCCTTTCATTCATTCCCAAATCAATGAATTCTAAGTTCTAAAGAAATTTCCACTAACTTATCAACAAATTTAGAATGGGACTTGGCCAATGAAAAAGACAGTTCAAAATTGAGGTCTTCTACACTTTAGGC
Source organism: Cryptomeria japonica (assembly GCF_030272615.1). Lineage (NCBI taxonomy): Eukaryota > Viridiplantae > Streptophyta > Pinopsida > Cupressales > Cupressaceae > Cryptomeria > Cryptomeria japonica. Next base: position 438,182,293 of record NC_081412.1, on the reverse strand, counting down.
TTTGCAAAACCTAGGTGGGTTCCCCTACACAGTGACTGAGAGTTTTTCAACTCCATAGACTATGGCATTGTAAAACAAAGCAAATTTCTCAATAAAAATATACTAACGAAATGTAGATAAATATTTTGTTATGGTTCTAACCTTGGTTTATGCCATTCTTGTACACATTCAGATTTATTCTAAACTAATAACTGATGAATAATGATGAATAGTAAATAACCAACAAGTACTGAGAGGGGGGTGAATTAGTACAGACAAAAATTTCTCAAACAACTTAAACTAAAAAGATTGCACTAACTGACAAACATCATCATCAACCTAATTCAAGACAATACTGGTAAAACATAGTAAGACTGTAAAAGACATAAACCGGTAACACTTAGAACTTCTCAAAACCTAATATCTCATCTCAAATTCACCCATATGCTTAAGCAGGTAATACATGAGAAATACAATGACCGTTAGATCAACATGCTTTACCACTTAACAGAAAACATTAAATCATCACATGAAAAAGCATCACACATAACACACTGATTTTTCACATTGAAACCCAACTAGGAAAAACCACGGTGGGGATGAATACCCACAAGTTGTTCTTGAACTCTTCTGAAGTCCACTCTGTTAGGAGCCTAGTCCAGTTAAATACTTTACAACAGGTTCTACTAGGAGCCGATCCTACTAGGGATCACCTGGTTATGGGATGACTATGTTAGGTCCTGAAGACAACTGAGAAGGGGGGGGTGAATCATTTGTCAGATAAATTCAAACCAAAAAAAAATTAACCAACCTTAATGCTTAATACTGGTAAATCAAACTTTATGTTGGTAGACAATTTATCATTTAATTGTAGTACCAGTAAAGATTAATGCATGAAATAGAAAGACAATAACATCCACAACACATAACACCAATATTTGTACATGGAAACCTTGTAAGGGGAAAAACCACAGTGGGAAACCTTGCCCACAATTAGATGATACTACTATAGATAGTATGTGTATACAAATAGGGTCTGCACATGCAGAAAGGCCAAGTGCCTAGAGCTCACTGCTCAAACACAAATAGAAGTCACACTGACTACAATTGGATGGTTAAATCCAATAAAGATGTACTGCTCAAAATAGCATCTTTCTATGCTAGATTCAATATCGGTGTAGTTCTGATTGTCTTCACAAAAATCCTTCTTCAACATTCAAATGATATCTGTGTGTAAAGCTTTGCTTATTTTTGTATATACCAAATTATATCTTTCTTTGCATTCCACACTTGATCTTACAAATAAGATCTTACATTTATAGCATAACCTAAGACCAATTCTAGTAGGTCGGCTCTAATAGATATTACAATAAAACATTTTACAAGTAAATAAATAACCAATGCAATAACTAATTCAACATGTCGGCTTGATGCATTTATAACAATAATAAATCATCTCCCAAGCATGGCATGCTGATCTGGAGTAGATAAGCCTATCGGTGCTTATCCTGGACCTATTTGCCGGTAACAACAAATATGCAAACACGAATATACCAATGAATAAATCTCCAAGACAAAGTGTCCAAATTATGTCTTCAACATAACCAGGTGTTTTCCATATCATTCCAAGTGTCGGTTAACATTATATTCTATCGGTGTACCAGATACCGATGATTGTGCATAAGTCACTTGCTTGCCGGTGAACATTGTCAATTCTTTAAAGTGTTAGAGTGGATAAGTGTTAATAGGTTTTGCCATCAATGACAAAACCATATGAACATAAACAAAATACCAACAATCTCCCCCTTTGGCATTGATGGCAACACAAGATGGAAAAACCATCAAAATGCCAAAATAGAAATGTCAAATACCAAAAACCAACAATCTCCCAAAAGAGATCATAGCCAAAAATCAAAATTCAGATACAGAGAGTAAACAATCTCTCCCAATATCTCCCCAAAAGATAATGTGTTTTTCCATAGATATCTCTCCCCCTTTGACATCAAATGCCAAAACCAATACAAAACCAGATTCAAATACAAAATACCAACCAATTCAGTATACCAACTACTCCTCCTGGGAAGTAGCTTCTTCATCAAAGCCAGAGTAAAAGATTTCTCTGTTAATTCTATTAGTTGATGACAAAACATCGATTGTCTAAGTCTCTACCAGTGGGGGTATGACCCCAAGCTGGTCTCTGAGATATTCAAAGGTTTCCTTAGGCAGAGGTTTAGTGAAAATATCTACAATCTGCTCTTTAGTATTCACATAAACAAGTTTTACTTCTTTTGCTTCAACATTCTCTTTCAGAAAATTCAGTTTGATAGAAATATGCTTGGTTTTAGAATGTAATACCAGATTCTTAGATATATCAATTGCTACAGTGTTATCACAATAGATAGTTATAGGTTCCTTGCATTTTACCTTTATGTCCTTCAACATTTGCTTAAGCCATAATACCTATGTACAGTTAGTTATTGTTGCAACATATTTTGATTCTGTTGTTGATAAAGATGTACAACTTTGTTTTTTACTCAACCAATAAATTAATCTGCTTCCAAGAAAAAATGCTCCACTGGTGGGTCTTTTTCTATCATCCACATCTCTTGCCCAATTTGCATCTGTATATGCACATAATTCCAAGTTTTCATCTCTAGGATACCATAAACCAAGATTTGTAGTTCCTTGTAAGTATTGAAAAATCCTTTTTACTCTTGATTCATGATTTTTTCTATTATTACTCTGAAATCTAGAAACAATACATACTGCATTCATAATATCGGGTTTGGTTTGTGTTAAATACAGTAAACCTCCTATCATAGATTTGTACCTAGTTGGATTAACAGGTGTAGATTCATCCCTTAGTGATAATTTGTCATTTGTAGTCATAGGTGTGCTTACCAGTTTAAATTTCTCCATCCCAAATTTATTTAGTAACTATTTCAGTACTTGGATTGACTCAAGAATATACCTTTATCAGTCTGTGAAATCTACAATCCTAAAATGAATTTTATTTCTCCAATCATAGACATTTCAAATTCTTGTTGCATTTCAATAGAAAAGTCTTTACATGATCCATCTTCTCCTCCAAAGATTATATCATCAACAAAACTTCTATGACCAAGATTTCATCATTAGTCACTTTATAGTATAAGTTGCTATCAGCATTACCTTTAGAAAATCCAATCTTCAAAAGATACTTATCCAATCTTGCATACCAATCTCTTGGAGCTTGTTTCAACCCATACAAATCTTTTCTTGACCTGCAAACCATATCTTTGTTATCTGTCAAAGAAAATCCATCAGGTTTCTCAATGTAAACTTCTTCTTCAACATCTCCATTCAGAAATGCATATTTAATATCCATTTGATATACTTTGTAGTTCTTGTCTACTACAAAAGACAAGAATAATCTAACTGCCTCAATTATAGCTACCGGTGCAAAGGTTTCATTATAATCAATTCCTTCTTTCTAAGAATATCCTTTACACACTAGTCTTGCTTTATTTCTAATTACTTTACCATCTTCATTAAGTTTGTTTCTAAAAACCCATTTAGTTCCAATCACATTTTTGTCTTTAAGCCGGAGAACTAATGTCCATGTGTTATTCTTCTCAATTTGTTCTAGTTCCTCTTCCATAACTTTCATCCAGTGTTTATCTTCACATGCCTCATTAATTGATGATGGTTCAATTTGATAAATGAGACATACCTCTTCATTTGTTAGTCTTCCTCTTGTCATAACTCCTTTATACTTGTTTCCAATTATCTGATCTTCAGAGTGATTCAGTCTTACATACTGGGGTGTCTTCATTTGCTATTGTTTCTTAGTTACAATGGAATTTTCAAATGATATCGGTGTAACTGGATCTTCATTCAATACCGATGGGTTCAATGTAGGTTCATTTGGCAGTATTTTTGTTGCCAGTTCAGAGTCTATATACCTTGAAGTTCCTCTAAATTATTCATCAATCTTCACATTTGTACTCTCAACAATTTTCTGCAATCTCTTGTTAAAACATCTGTATGCCTTGCTCTTAGATGAATATCCAAGAAATATTACTTCATCACTTCTAGGATCAAATTTTCCAATATACTCATCTCTTCTAATATAATATTTACTACCAAATATTCTGAAATATTTAAGAGTAGGAGTAATGCCAAACCATAGTTCATGAGGTGTCTTACCGCTTTCACCTTTGATGTGAACTTTGTTGAATGTATAGACCACTGTGCTTACTACCTCTCTCCAATATACATGTCATCGAGAAGGGTTTCAAAGAACAATCAAAGAACAGAGTAAACAGAAGGGTTTACTGAGTTACTTTATGGGTTACCGAGGTATGCTATAAACAAGGTAATCTTTTTGAGCACATAGAATCTATTATAACATTCCAGATGTAAAGTTGCAGATAGTTGTAAATATTTTATTGAAATATTTTGAAGTTGTAAGAGAAACCTTTAATGGGGTAAAAGACTCTAACCAAGTCTATAAATTGTAAAGCCTCTAACCAGGTGCAGCATTTAGTTTAAGTGTTGTAAAATCCTTTAGCAAGGTAGATCTAACAGATCTTGATACTCCTAACAGGGTAAGCTATCAGAAATAGCTAAACATGTAGCTCTAACCGAGCACCCTTTATTATTGCAGTAGTGAAGTTGTGGGTGTCATCCCCACCACAATTTTTCTCTCTGACCAAGAGTTTCTGCGTAACCAAAATATATGTGTTATGGAGTGAATCATGTATGATTGTTATTTATTTGTTTTAGCTTTATGTTATGTTGTAACAGTTTTTGGTTTATACATAATAGTAAAGTTATTGTTGATAAAAGGTTTTGAAGTACTGATTCACCCCTCCCCTCTCAGTACATTAGCTTTCTATATTGGGCCTAACAATTGGTATCAGAACTTGAATTTGGGAAAAGGGTTTAACAACCTAGAGAGAAAGATCTTATCAATGGAAGGTTATAAATCATCTCAAAGAATTGTGTATCTGCAAGAAGAGTTGGATCATGCTAATCAAGTGATTGCAGACATGCAAAGACAAATGCAAAAATCATTGAAAGTTAGAAGAAGATTATCTGATGATTTGCAGGACTCTCAAGGGTTAGTGGAGCAAATTGAAACATCATCTGAGAATAGTCTATCTGAAGAGACTGAAGAAATGATTGGAGTATTGAAAGAAAAGAACAAAGCACTGGTTGATCAACTAAAAGCAATGAAAAGAGGACATGAACATTTAAGCACACAGATGACTGAGAATCTTGATTCATTGAGGATAGCTAAGGATAAAGTAAGAGATCTAGAAAGAGAAAAACAATAGCTTGAAGCATTAGTATCTGAAAAGAATGATGAAATCATAAGGTTGACTGGGATTCAACAAAATCTGTCAGATCAATTAGGTTATGCACATCATGAAAAAAATTTGAAAGATGATGAGAATCAAACATTGAAACTTGAAATATCAAGGCTAACCAATGAACTTGAAACATAAAAGAAATACAAGGAAACACTAAAGAAGAGCTATGAAGAATCAAAGATGTTGGATGAGCAGCTAAATACAAGAAGACCCAACAAAGAAGCAGGAATTAGTTACAAATGAAAAGACTCTACTAAGAAGGGAATTCATACAACCGAGAGAGGAGAATCATCAAAGTAAGCTAGAAACAAAAAGCACATCAAAAGAAATAATCCTATTTGCAACTACTGTGGAAATCAAGGTCATACTACTAACATGTGCCAAATCAGAAAAGGTAAGCAACTGAATGTCACTAAGCCTAATGGTTATTGTTACAATTACAATAAATATGGTCACACATTTAACCAATGTAGGACAAAGTCTATTAACAATTATCAGAAGGAAAAATTCAAAGGGTTTTGTAAAAACTGTAATAGATATGGACATAGTACCAAGAAGTGTTGGCTTAAGAAAAAGAACTTTATGTGGTCTGCACACTAAGAAAATACTAGAGGTTACTGAACTCACATTGATCCTTACCGACAATATTCTGCAGTACCATGGGATTACAATACAAGGATATGGTGTGAATGTTGTGGAAGATATGGACATATAAGTGCCAACTGCTTTATAAGCTTTGGAATGAACAACCGAAGATCATGGAGAAATCCTCATATGGCATGTTTTCATTGTCACAAAGTTGGACACTTGGCTAGAGATTGCAGAGATCAACCTAGAGGAGACATTGAGGAAATAAAAGAAAAATTATAGATGATTTGGAAAAAGAAGGAAATTGTGTCAAATGAAGAAAGCACCTTACCTACCGAGTTAGGTGCACCTATTCCAAATTAATTGGTAAAGGTATGAAGGGACTGCATTCTCTCAAAGATTAAATCTTAATAGTTCTTATTTTATTATGTACTTAATTCAAAATCTACATAGTTAAAGATGCATTAGAAAGTTTGAAATTCTATCAAAGTCTTTTGGAGCACTATACAGGAAGACTGTCAAGTCGGTAAATGAAGAAAGTCTAGTTACTCGGTTAAAGCGCAAAAAGGAAAGAAAGTTTAGTGGAACCAAGTGCATTTAATGTTAGTGACCTAACCTGCATGGAGCCCGATAAGGTATATTGTATACTTAAAGCATTTACATAGTCATTTTTCACTCACCAAATTTTCAAGAGAGCAGAGCAAAGCTAATCAAAGGCGATCAAACCACCTGCAAAGAAAAATTCAAGGTATTTACATCAATCTCAATGCATTGTTAAGTTGGTTTACCGATCATATCAAGTTGTTATTATCTGCTAAGTGTGAAGCATCTGCCGTTTGAAAATCTTCAAACCTTAAGGATATTTTGTTAATTCTTATCTAAAATCTGCAATGGCACCTAAGATCCAGAATCCCGTTGTTGTTGAGAACATTGAAAAGCCCTCACTAAAATACTCTTTAACTCCCAAAATTGCATTTGAACCAGATGACAAAACCACATTTTCACTCATCCTGGATAGAGTTTTATTAGTCGAGGATGTGAGATTCTTCACCAAATGTCGAGTTCAAGAACTAGGTCACGTTGAAATCAAAGACACAGATGAAGAACTATGCACCAATGGTAAATTGGATAGCAAGTATGAGCACATTAAGATTAAGGGATTGACTAAAGCCCTAACCTATCCCCATGTATTCAAACCCCAGTGGGTCAGGTTTGTTCTGAGCAGAGTTCATGATGACTTCATGTGGCTAGAAGAGCAACCGTTTAAGATCACCAAGGAAATCATTCATTTGATCACCGGTTACCCTATTTATGATCATGCCCAAGCTTAGAAAATGATATCATAGATGGAATTGATCAGTTTAACCAGAGTAGAATCAGAGGACTGAAATTGAACAATGTCACTAATGCAGAACTAAAGTATGCCATTAGAGTAATAGGTTATTGTTTCTTCCAATCGGCAAGGGAAAATAGTGTACCCTGTGCAGCAGTAGACTTAGCATATAAAATTGTGAAGAAAGGCATGAAAATTGATTTATGTGAGGTGTTGCTGAAAAACTTGTTTGAGAATCTGAACACCATAAGGAAGCCAAAGAAGAACAATTCGGCCAATACACTAAAGTTTGGATCACTGTTAATATGCATGTTTTTCTATTTTGAAAAATTCTTTCCATTAGTCAGTAGAGTTGTTTGGGAACTACACCAACCAATCACCCATCAGATCAATAACTTCACCAAGAAGCTAGGTGATAATTTTAATGATATTATGGATGATTATTTCAGCAAGTTTCAGGAAAGGATGCATAATAGGTACTGGATTCTACCCAAGCTAGTGGAGAACTACAAAGATGACATATGTTTTGAAGTGGACATTGATTACTGTTATGTGAATATTGTAAAACCAAGAACTCAATCTTTGCCACCTATGGGTTATGAGATTGATTTTGACATCACACAATAGTAGATAGATGCATTTTTGACATTACCAAGGCATGCTACCAAGCTAAGGTATGGAACATATGAAGAAGTGAAGGAAAAAGTAAAAATGAGCATTGTAGTACCCAAAGCTACAAGGAAGGCAACAAAGATGATAAAGGCATTAATGGAGAAATTTGGAGAAGATTATTCCTCCACACCTATCAAAGGCACTATAGCCATTACCGAAGAGGAATCTGAAGCCCAAGAGGTAGCTATAACACTGAGCACTGAATTGCCTAAGGGAAAAGTGTTGAAAAGAAATAAACATGATACATCAAAGGTCTCACCGTCTCCTCCAGCAAAATGACCTAACACAAGAGCATTTGCAACTTCACCAAGTAAGAAAACAAAGAGTGTTGCCACACCTAGGGTAACAAAAACTTACAAGAAATCTACTCGGAGACTCATTTTGGCAAAAGAGTCTAGTGACACTGAATCTGAAGATGCAAAAAAAATTCAAATTGTCAAGAGCAAGAAGCTAAATGTACATAGTGTTGAAAATTTATGTGCTAATCTGAAGAAATATGGTGGATTTGGATCATTCAGATATGTAAAATATGAATCCAGATCTGATGATGAAAAGAGACAAATAGAAGAAGCAGTCATCTGCACACTATTGAAATTCCGATTGGTCCCATTGGAAGTATGTAAATCTCTTCCAAATGAATTATATTTGCATATTGACAATAGGTGGAAGTATGCAATGGACTCATAAAAGTAGATTATAGAAAGAAGTTTGGTACATCTTTTCCCAGACATGTCGGTAGATGAGATCACCAAACATCTGACAAATTGCCACACAAAATTCCTAGTCAAGCAAAGAGCTTTGAAATTGATGAATGACCTTTACTTGGATGTAGAGAATGAGACCAAGGAAAAATGGTAGGATATCTTTAGAATCAAGAATGCTAGTGAGCAAGCTAAAGTTGAAATAGTTGATGTCACCGAGAAAGATCCTGATATCACCGCGCAGGACCTAACTGACACCATACAAGTAGATGAAGATATCATGGATACAGAGGCACCGAAATAGGAAATGATAGAAGGGAATGCTTATGCCCAACTTGTATCCAGTGAATCAGTTTTGGAACAAGTTCAGCCCTATTCTCTGGTCATACAGCCTATTTCAACCGAGGCCCCTAAGGATACAAAGCAAGGCACAGAAAGTCACAAGTCAATAGCAGGAGAAGGTACTTCTCAAGAACAGACCTCTCAAGCTCCTTCCAGCACTGAAAATGTTGCAACCGAGACACCAAAGGACACTACAGAGGCTAAAGAAATTGACCAAAATGTTGCCTTTATTGAGCAACCTATCGAGGGTCAACAAGACTCACAAGCCATTGTTTTAGTCCAACCGATGAAAGGTAAAGAAAAGAAGATTAAAAAGCATAGTTTCAAATTAGATTTGTCAAAACCAATAGTGTTGCCCAATGTTAATATATCCAAATTAAAGGGATAAGAACTCATTGAATTCAGTGAACTATGCAAAGCCAAAGTTGAACAGGAGAAGAAAATGGCTATTCAAAAGAAAAATAAAGTACTTCAGAAGGTAAAAGCACTCTTAACCGATATGCTACCTGAAGCTATAGTAACTAAAGATGCAGCCATCCACATTCAACTAGATGAACTCCTAACCAAGGTAGAGACATCTAGAGTAGATGCATCTGACTATTTGAGCAAGCTAAAAGACAAGGAGCTCACTGCAAAAATGATTAAAGAAGTATAAAAAGCTATTGCCATTGGCAAAGTTAAACTTGTCAAATTTATTGCTGAGTTGATCCCTCAACTCAACCACATTCTTTATTTATTTCAAAAAATCTGTACATTTTCTTTATTCATTAAAGATATCAAAAATAAAAGAGAAGCAATTGAGAAAGAGATCACTGATCTCTCAAATAAGTTGACCATTGAGCCTAATTCCATTCAGAATTTTTATACCAAGGTACAACGGCTCATGGCTCAACAATTGGAACTCAGGAATGAAGAACACAAGATAAGGATGGACATAATGACACTTCAAACATTATTCCTTCCTCATCTTGCCTCCATCCAAGAAAAGATCAACAAAGCTACCTCCCTATCCACTCAGCAAGAGGGAAGCACATTAGATGGACTTATTTAACTATTAGCTGATATTACAGCTCAGAATTCTTTAATGGACAGTGTCAAGAATGCCCTCTTTGCTGCTCTTACCAATGCACAAATGAAGTACAAATCCATTTTTGACCAGTTGCCACCACCGAATGGTAACTAAATTTTGATGTTTGTCAAAAAGGGGGAGTGATATAGCATCAAAGCATCAAAGTATCAAACAAAAAGGAGTGTAGTATACAGGGGGGGTATACCAAGCAAGAACAAAGCAGTGACAACCAGACAATGATTACAGGATATTGATCACCGAACATACAAAATTAGAGTTATGAATAGTATATTGATAAGGGGAGTATATCTAAATATACTATTTCATTGACAAATATATATACTATCAATTTTTGTCAATATTTCGTAAGTATATAGATTTTTGAGTTATGAGTTTGAAAGTAGTTTTGTCAAACATCTCAACTAATGTCAAAAGGGGAGATTGTTACTACTTATCAAGTTGTCATTAGTTTTATATCCTAAGTCATTATATATACTCTAGTCAGTTACTACTACCGAAATATTTAGTCAGTATGCATAGAACAGTCGGTTAAAGAAGAAAGTATTCACAGAGTCCAATATACACCAAGCTGTCTACTGAGTATCATTCCATGTCTATCGAGAAACAAAGATGATACACTGAGTTGATATACACCGAGTGAAACATGTTACTAGAATCATTGAATCTAGACACACATGGGAAAATGTGTTACAAGATCAAGGAACATAGAACTGTTATCACATTGGAAATTGCACTTAAAGATTGTGTATGATTTTGAGGTCATCTAACCAATGAAATATTTTATATAGTTATTCATTCGATAAATCATGTTTGTAAGATCAAAGCAATGAATCAGATCACCAACATAAGAGATCTATTTATATAGCATGAATTAAGGATAAAAATATGACAGACAGAGATATACAAAGGTGTATGAAGCAAGACATGTGTGATACATGAGAAAGCACAAAGTGTTATGACTGTTACAGAGACATAGAGGTCACCAAGAAGGATTTCATAGAACAGTCAAAGAACATAGTAAACAGAAGGGTTTACTGAGTTACTTTATGGGTTACCGAGGTATGCTATAACCAAGGTAATCTTTTTGAGCACATAGAATCGAATATAACATTCCAAATGTAAAGTTGTAGATAGTTGTAAAGATTTTATTGAAATATTTTGAAATTGTAAGAGAAACCTTTAACAGGGTAAAAGACTCTAACCAAGTCTATAAATTGTAAAGCCTCTAACTAGGTGCAGCATTTAGTTTAAGTGTTGTAAAATCCTTTAGAAAGGTAGATCTAATAGATCTTGATACTCCTAACAGGGTAAGCTATCAGAAATAGCTGAACATGTAGCTCTAACCGAGCATCCTTTATTATTGCAGTAGTGAAGTTGTGGGTACCATCCCCACTGCAGTTTTTCTCTCTAACCAAGATTTTCTATGTAACCAAAATATATGTGTTATGGAGTGAATCATGTATGATTGTTATTTATTTGTTTTAGCTTTATGTTATGTTGCAACAGTTTTTGGTTTGTGCATAACAGTAAAGTTATTGTTGATAAAAGGTTTTGAAGTACTGATTCACCCCTCCCCTCTCTGTTGGCACTATAACGGACAATAAGAGATTGTTGGCATTTCAATAAGGATATTGAGAAGGTTGTTGATGATTATGGATATAATTGATTAAGGATGTTTATTGTCTTAATATTATTATTTTGTCATTGATGTCAAGAAATTGATTTTCTAATTCAGTATGATGTTGCCATATCTTAAGAAGTATGATTTGATGAGTATAAATATGTTGTTAAAAGACACAAAGAATGTGATGAATAAGGGGAGGAATAAGTTATACAATGGGCAACTAATACCGAGTTAGACAATGATGAGATCATGATGTTTAGATTGTTTTGATATCCTACATATGTTGTTGATTGTAAGGTTAATACTATACTATATTACTGAGCAAATAACCTAGTCGGTAAACCCTAAGGTTATCGCTATTGGTTAATGAAGGTGGAACGTCTACCGAATGAAGTTTAGTATTTATCGAGTTGCAATCGAGCTGTAACAGAATGCATTAAATGATTAAAAGCATTATTTAATGAAGGAAGTTGATGAGCTGGAATTGATTAAATGATTGGTATGTCATGCATGAAGTTTGTTAAAGAATCTATGGCAAAGGAAAATTGACAAAAAGATCTACAACACAGATTGAACCCCAATACCTTAGCACAAGCTCCAAGAAATGTATGCAAGTTCCAAGGCGAGGTAAAACATTTTCAGATCGAAGGATACATTGAACCCGGTCAAGTTTGAAGATCTGATGGCTATGATTGATCATGGGATATGTGATCAAGGAGATTAAGTGGTTAGCAATTGTTTATAAATAAGGAACTGTTGATAAACAATGTATGTGGGCAAGTGTAAGCATAGGGATGCTACATAGTGATTACCGAGCACAAAAGCTTGAAGACCTATTTGAATAATAGAGTATAGAGCCTAGTAGAGGGACAAGATAAGTCCTATGACTAGAATGTATTGAGAAAATAAGAATCTGCTTTAGCATTTTAGATGTGAAGTTGTAGATAGATTTTTATTACTGTTGTTTTGTGAAGTGACAGAAAATCTCTTTACCGAGTGGACTTAACAGTCTTATTTGTAAAACCCTCTAGCAAGGTGACATTTTGATTGAGTGTTTGAAATCCTTTAACAAGGTCACTTCTAACAAGGTGAAGATCCTAACAGATCTAAGGGAAATCCCTTAACCGGGTCACATCTAGAAATGTGTTTGTAATCTTTAACAGGATTTGCTTTTAACCGAGCATACTCTAGAAGATTATATTTCTTAGTGGGTCCAAAATCCCATAGTGGTTTTTCCCTATTTGGGTTTCCATGTTAAAACTGGTGTTATGAGTGTTATGATGTTTATATGCTTATGAGTTTGCATGTTTAGCAGTTTTGGTTATATTGTTGAAGTATATGTTACGGAGGTTGAATCTGTTGTTTTTATTGAAGATTAAGTTTGTATTATTCACCCCCCTCTCTCATCGTGTTAGATTGGCATCTGTACTTAACATTAATTATCAAAACTTGTGAGGCCCTACCCCGACCCATCCTATCTCTTCAGCTATTTTTATTTTGGAACTATTTTGGATGCTAGTTTTGACACACTATGGATATAGAACTTTGCATGGTCCCACGATTTTGGTAACATTGATATATATGGATGCTTCATTTCTATGCCTTGTGGATTATAGAATATTATGTGATTCTAGATTAGGGTAATATTGTGATGAGGCAGGTTATTATCTGAATTTCAGGGTTTGATATAATGTTAGGAAAATGTTGCATATCTTGTAGATGGATCAAATTTTGAGGATTATGATAATTGCTTTGATTTGTGATAAATCATATTTTATAATGACGAGCCTTTGTGGAATGAATGTATTGCATTCTGATTTTGTGTTATATATCATATGAGGTTATTTGGAAAGTACTAATGTTTAAATTGAGATGTGCAGGAAATTATCCATGTGACCATGGAAATATTATGGAGAATCAAGCCTAGGCCAATGTGCGTTAGTAAAACCAGGGGTTGTCTATTTGGAGAGACAACACCCCATATGTACTGTATTTTATTCGTAAATGTAAAATGTTGCATGAGTGTAATTTGTATTTATTGGATTGATTAAATTGTTTAAGGGACAATTGCCATGTGGTTATTGTGATGTGGAATTATTTTGTAGTGTCACTTGACACCTATGTAGTATGTTGTGTTGGCAATTGTCATGTCACCTTTTTGAAAGTTTTATTTTTGTTAATGGTTATATCCCCTAATTATCCTTGAAGGAACCAAGAAATCTAGGTTAGAGAGCCACAAGGAAGGTCAACTCAGAGTTGACCCGTAGGTTAACTTCAGGTGGACTTTCTGAAGGTCAAATCAACTCCTAGAGTCAATTTTAGAGCTTTTCTATTAGGCCTCATGGGGTACCTATGAGTGAAGGCCAAAATTGGCCATGTGTCTTTCCCTTAGGACTTGTTTAACCACCCAAAAAAGTGGTTTTCCCAAGATGGACGAATTCCATCTATAGGAGTGCCCTCCTTGGTAGGATAACCTTCTTGGAGATAGCAATCCCACTTCCCCATTCGATTTCCCTTCTCTAGACACCTAGGTTAGGGAGTGTGTAAGACCTAGGGAAGACCAACCCAATGGGAGATCACTCACTCTATCCAAGAGGTTGGAAGGAGTGAGAGAGGCCTTCTTAGGCTAAGAATGGAAGCTTAGTGAGCTAATCACCCACTCTCCATCCTTGGAGATTTTTTTTTTGGAAAAAAAACTTGGAAGGGAAAAAAAACCAGTTTTAGGAATAGAGGAATTTGGAGGCCAAAGAATTGCAGAAAGTTGTGTGGATTGGGCAGCTCATCTCCAACTAAGTTTAGCATACCTATTGGCAGAATAAGGTTGGTTGTTATCTCCTCTTGTTCATGTTGTTTATGTTAGTTATGTTGTTTTGTTGAAGGAAAGAAATGCTTGTAAAGAAAGTGTGTATGTATAATGTTGTTGAAGAAAATAATGTGTAGTTCTTTCCTATGTTTTTTTTCTGTTTTGTGTTCTTGCTTTGGGAGTGTCCAAGATCTTCTACTCTTGGGAGAGCAGGATGATCTTGGGGTGGAAGAAGCATGACAGCCTTGGGTGATCACTCTCCTTAAGGAGAGTGATCTCAAGGGTGTCCTTTGTGACCCTTGCTGCATAGCCTTGTGTATGCATTTGGGGGTCATAAGGGGAGAGAAATGGCTTTGAGCCTTTGGGGGGCATAAGGTGTGTGAGATGAATTCTGTTGGGTATTTTGTGTTGCCATGAGGTGGCTTGTGTTATATTTTTGGCTGCAGTCTCCCCAACGGTACTTGGTCCACTTCCACCCGTAGATTGATCACCACAAGTATGGTGAAAGTGTAACTTGGGATGGGAAAGAGTATGTGTTGTGTGTTTGCCCTATTGTTGTGTTGTATTGCTTGATTGTAACCCATCTAGGACTTGATTCTCCTAGCTCGGGGGTGGCTTCTGGTAAGCCTAGGCTGGGAGGTGAGCATCCCATGGTCACAGTCCTAAAACTTTACTTGCAGGTGGCTTGGGGAAAAAGACTAGGAGTTGCAGATTTTGTGTTGCAGACTTCTATTTCAGATTCCTGATTTTTATTTAAATGCAGAAAAGAAGAAAGAAATGTAACCTTATGATTTGTAGCAAAAAGAAAAAGGAAGAGAAAGTGCATATGTAAATATAGGGCTTAAAATGATTCTGTTTCTATTTAAATAAATGTAATTTTTATTTTCTGTGTAAAGATTAGAGAAAGATGACTGTTTAGATTTTCTACCCATTTTCATATTTGGGCTATTGTAACTTATCATTCTGGAAAGTAATGTAAATTTTTATTATATTTTGATGCCTATTGTGTTGTAGAAGACTACATTTAAATCTGGTCTGTAACATGTTTATTTACTGCAATATTAAGGAAAAGAAACAGAAAAATGCATTAGGATTCCTTATTTACTATTTACTAGTTTATTTACTGCAAATGTTATAGAAAGAAAAAGAAATGCAGTAGGATTATTATTTACTTGCATAGTTCAAATTCTGTAAATTTTATGACTGTAAAAAAAAAAAAAAAAGAGAGGAGAACTAGAATTGTTTTATTTCTGTAGATAGTTAAATAAAAGGGAGAGGAAAACAGACCTATTCTAAATGCTGAGAGAAGACTAAAAACAGAATGTAGATAGTTGCAAATCCCAAATCAATATAAGGGTTTTAACCCTATTACTTCAACATCTAGTCATATATATCTCTGTATGTATATAAGTATATATATTGAAAATATATACCTATATAGATATAAAATATATATATATAAGCTTCCTGTAATGTGCATACCCCTGTAACAACAAAATAAAGGATGCATTTTGAACTTGTGCATCTCTGTTTCAAACATATAAAATATAATGTAGAATAAACCCTTTAATCATATATATATATAAATATATATATATATATATATATATATATATATATATATATATATATATATATATTCATTCTGCAATCTAAAATAATACTCTGTGGATGTCTGTAGAAGAGAATATCTTCATATTCATAACTGATATTGTGCATATTATATATATATAAAATATACATTGATATTCAAAAATAAACACATCACATAAACTATGCCCCACGAAATATTTAAATGAAGAACAAAAAAAAATATAGTAATAATAATGCTGGCCGAACCACTGTGTGTAAACACAGTGGACGGCTCACGGGCCGCGCCACTGTGTTTGCCCACAGTGGATGGCACGACAGCCGAGCCACTGTGTGTAAACACAGTGGGCGGTGCTCGGGCCGCGCCACTGTGCTTACCCACAGTGGACGACAGGGAGGGTGCCGCCACTGTGTGTAAGCACAGTGGACGGTCCGCGGCCGCCACTGTGCTTATACACAGTGGACGGCAACCGCCGTCACTGTGTATAAACAGAGTGGTGACCGGGAGAGCCCGCACCGCCTCCTCCTCTCAGTCACCCCCTCTGCGAAACCCTTCGCCTCTCCCCACGCGAAACCCTCCGCCTCCGTACCTGCGATGTCTCTCTCCCTCAAATAGCACAAGCAATAAAATATAGGGGTTTAATAAACCCTAACCCATTTCGGGTTAGGGTGTGAAAAAAAAAAAAAGGGGTAAAAATAAAATAAGACAAGTGTAATATGTAAGAATGCAACCCTAACCCAATTTCGGGTTAGGGTTAGCATTATGAGAATTTTATATATATATATATATATATATATATATATATATATATATATATATATATATATATATATATATATATATATATATATATATATATATATATATGAGTATATTGTTATATATATATATATATATATATATATATATTTATATATATATATATAGGAGATTTAGATTGGAGCATTTAAATTGGTTTTTAATTTATAATGAGGGTTAGAATTTAAGAATTTATATTGTGATATATATATATATATATATATATAAGGAATTTAAATTGGAATTTTTGAGTTAGATTTTAGTATATAATTTGGGGTTAAGTTTATAATTGAATTATTATGGAATTTTAGACTTTTGATTTTAATATATATATATATATATATTAGGGGTTAGATCAATAATTGAATTATTATATGTTCCCATTCTTTAGAAATTTAAATTTTAATTAATTCAAGGGGGGGTTAATAATAGAGGATTATTATAGTTGGATAAACTAGACGTTTAATCCAGCAATATATTTATTAATCAATGGACTTACCCCTCCCCCATATATTAGGACGATAGGAAAATTTGAAAGGTGGAATTTGTAAAATTAGGAACCTTAAGCCCTTGAGATCGATTTTTGGTCGGATTGAAAATTAATTGACAAAATCAAGGGGTTTAGGGAAAATCAGAATTGGCCTTAGCTTATTGTCGGTTTTAGTGGGCAATTGACATTGTAGTAATTCGAAACCCTCATCGGGTGGATGTGTATAATAAATTTTATATAAGTATCAAATAATCATTAGCAATATCATTATATGACCTAGAATGATTTAATACATCAAGATAGCCAATTATCCCTTGATTTAATTAGCGGCAATTTGTCTTAGGTAATTGAGCTAGCTAACTAATCGGCAATGCAAATTAATCTACACCAATCAAGTCACTCGCTCGAGTTGGTTATTTAACTTAACCTTAGTAAGTAAGTTTAATTACATCCTAGATAAGACAAAACTTTAAATACAGTCGTTATGTATTAGGATTTATAGCGAGTTCATGACGTCAAAAAAAATTTGTTGTTCCGTTTTTGTGCCCTAAAGTGTTGGGCACGACAAAACTATCAATTGGTATCAGAGCTTTGGAATCTGGAAGAAAAAATTTAAAGGTACTTGAGGAAAAGATCCAAAGATGTATAAGAGGGATGCACTGAAGCTAAACAAGTCAAGTTTCTCTACATGGCAGAAAAGGATGAAGTTACACCTATGAGGATTTGGAGAATATGTTGTATATTATCTGGAGAATGATTTCATTACACCGAGCACCTATCCATTGACAATGGAAGAGATAAAGGAAAAGCACGAACATATTCAAGAAATGATTGAAATAACCTCTGCATTGACCGACTCAGAGTTTAATGATCTAGAAGGCTACAATGATGCCAAGGCAATGTGGGACAAGCTCATATCTGTTTATGGAGGTGATGAACATGTTCAAAGAGAAAAATTGGATAGTCTAAGAGGACAACTTGAATCTATGAGGATGAATGAAGGTGAGAACATAACCCAGTATAGTACAAGACTAAAGGAGATTGTCAATCAAATCAAAGGAGTAGGAGGAACCCTTGAAGAGAAGGATGTCACAAGTAAGTTATTGAGAACCCTTCTACTTGCTTATGCAATCTGAGTCTCTGCAATTAATGAATTGAGGTCTGTACCCAATATGCCAATTTCTTTGGATGCTACTATTGGTAAGCTACATGCATTTGAATTAAGTAATTTTGATAACAATGGGTCTTCGGTAAATAAAGTTGAATCCACATTCAGTTCTTTTCATCTTGGTGAATCTAATGATTACAATGATAGAATGAGTAAGTATTCTAAAGGGTATCACAGTGGAGCAAGTGAAAGATTTCGTAAGAACATGGAAGAAGTACACAAATTGTATGAGGAAATCAGAAAGCAAGAAGAGTTTGAAGCACTATTAGCTAGAAGGTTACTGAGAGGAAAAGGTAAGTACAAAGGAAAACTACCTTTGAATTGTTTCAATTGTGATAAGATAAGACATATGGTTTCTAACTATCCTGGCAAAGATTCTACTGAAAAGAGAGATTACCGAGATGACAGACAGAAAAATAATC
Organism: Cryptomeria japonica; assembly: GCF_030272615.1. Classification (NCBI taxonomy): domain Eukaryota; kingdom Viridiplantae; phylum Streptophyta; class Pinopsida; order Cupressales; family Cupressaceae; genus Cryptomeria; species Cryptomeria japonica. The sequence continues at coordinate 438,163,335 of NC_081412.1, read as the reverse complement.
AATACAAAGGATACTGAGACTTCAAAAGAAGAGATAGAAAGTCATGCCTAATAGCCGATGAGGAATCAAATGATGATAAATCAGATGAAACTAATACAGAGGAAGTAGTTTATGTGGATATCAAAGATGGATCAGATGAAGAAAGGTATGAAGAAAAAGCCTTAATATCTCACATAAATACTAATGATTCTTGGATCATAGATAGTGGATGCTCACATCACATGATAGGTGATAAACACAAGTTTGTTATGATAGAAGATTATGATGGAGGTTATGTAAGATTTGGTAATGATGCACCATGTCCGATAAAAGGTAAAGGATCCATAACACTTCTTGACAATGCTAAATGTAATGATGTTTATTGGGTTGAAGGTTTGAAATATAATTTGTTGAGTGTAGCACAGCTAAACAACATAGGTTACCAAATAGAATTTCAAAAAGGAATTGTCAAAGTTCATGACAAGCATGGAAAGTTAGCTGCTACAAGGACACAAATAAAAGGTAACACATTTCACCTTGACTCAACTCGAAACAAGTGTCTTTATGCAAAGATAGATGATACTTGGTTATGGCATAAAAGGTTTTGTCATGTAAATTTTGATAATCTGATCAAAATATGTAAGAAGCACCAAGTAAGAGGTCTACCGAGTTTGGAAAAACTTGAGAATGCTATGTCCTGAGGATGCCAGATGGGTAAGATAACAAGATCAAGCTTTACAAGTAAGTCCTACACTTCTAAGGGAATTTTAGATCTTGTGCACATTGATCTTTATGGTCCTATGAAAGTTCAAAGTTATTATGGTGATAAATATTTCATATTATTTGTGGATGATTATTCAAGGATGATGTCAGTTATGTTTTTAAAAGAAAAATCTAAAGCTTTTCAAATGTTTAAATGGTACAAGGCAAGAGTTGAAAATGAAACAAGAAGACAACTAAAATGTCTTAGATTTGATAGAGGAAGAGAATTCACTTCTGATGAATTTAACTTATTCTGCAATGATCATGGTATAAAAAGACAAGTCTCTGCACTGAGAACTCCACAACAAAATGGGATAGCTGAGAGAAGAAATAGATCTATTATGGATTGTGCCAGAACCCTGGTGATTGAAAAGAAAGTGCCACGAACATTTTGGAGAGAAGCAATAAGCACAATAGTTTACACCCTGAACCAAGTACAACTAAAGAAAGGAACTTTGAAGACACCATATGAAATCTGGTATGACAAGAAACCTAATGTAAGTTACTTCAAAATATTTGGAAGTAGATGCTAAGTACACAAAGATGATAGAAATGGAAAGTTTGATCAGAAAAGTGAAGAAGGAACATTTCTTGGTTATTCTTCTAGAAGTAAAGAATTTAAATTTCTGATCAAATCAACTAACAAAATAGAAGAAAGTACAAATGTGAAAATTGATGAATTTGCAGAAAGAAATGATGAAGAAAATTCTATGGAACCAGAAGATTATGAAGGATTTGTCTATGTTCAACCAAGAAGTCCTACCGAGAAAGCTACTAAAGAAAATGAAGATATTGTCCAGTTACCAAGTGATGAAGAAGGTCATACAGAGCCTACCGAGCCTGTATTAGCCAAGTATGTCAGAAAGAATCATGCATCAAGTCAAATTATAGGAGATAAAGATGATCTAGTGATGACAAGGAACAAACTGAGCCATAACACATGTCTGATATCTGAATTTGAACTGAGAATAGTGAAAGAAGCATTTAACATTGAAGATTGGATAAATGCTATGATAGATTAGATTGATCAAATCAAGAAGAATGACACATGGACACTAGTCCCAAGACCAAAGGACAAAAATATAATCGGTACAAAGTGGATTTTGAGAAACATGCTGAATGAAAAAGATGAGGTCATTTGAAATAAAGCAAGACTAGTTTGCAAAGGTTATGCTCAAGAAGAGGGAATTGATTATGGTGAGACTTTTGCACCTGTGGCAAGACTTGAAGAAGTAAGAACATTGTTGGCATATGCTGCTTTCAAAAATTTCAAAGTATATCAAATGGATGTCAAATCTGCATTTCTGAATGGTATATTAGAAGAAGAAGTTTTTATTGAACAACCTGAAGGATTTGTTGAAGATAAGAATAAAGATCAGGTATGTAAATTGAACAAAGCTTTATATGGTCTGAAACAAGCACCTAGAGCATGGTATGAAAGATTACACTCTTATCTAATCAAGATTGGTTTTATAAGGACAAGTGAAAACAATAATATGTACATGAAGAATGATAAAAATGGAACACTGATCTCAGCCATATTTGTTGATGATATTATCTTTTGTGGAAATGACTCTTTATGTAAGAACTTTGGAAATGAAATGAGCAAATAATTTGAAATGTCATTAATTGGTGAGATAAAGTATTTTATAGGTTTACAGTTACTACAAATGAAAGATGAGATTTTCATTACTCAATCCAAGTACATAAAGGAAATCTTGAAGAAATTTGGAATGGAGGATTCAAAACTAGTAAGTACTCCTATGACTACCAACTGTAAACTATCAAAAAATGATGAATTTGCATCTATTGATGAGACACTTTACTGATCCATGATTCTAAAGCTACAATATGTTGTTCACAGTAGACCAGACATAGCACATGTAATAGGTATAGTTGCAAGATTTTCTGCAGATCCCAAGGAAACACACATGACAACAATCAAGAGAATTTTCAAATACTTGAAAGGCACTGAAGATTATGGCTTAGTATATAACAAGAGAAATGATTTTGATTTAAAAGTTTATACTGATGCTGATTGGGCAGGCAACATTGATGACAGAAAAAGCATAAGTGGAGGAGCTTTCTTTTTAGGAGAAAGGCTAGTGAGTTGGCTTAGCAAGAAACAAGGATGTGTTTCACAGTCAACAACAAAAGCTGAATACATTGCTGCAGCATTGAATTGCACCAATATAGCATGGATCAAACAACTATTGGAAGGTATAAATGAGAAAGTTATCAAGCCAGTAACTATATTCTGTGACAATACTAGTGCCATTAACATTTCAAAGAATCTTGTTATGCACTCTAAGACAAAGCACATCTCTATCAAATATCATTATCTTAGAGAAGAAGTTCAAGAGAAGAAAGTGGTGTTGGAGTATGCTAGCACAAAGGAACAAATAGTAGATATCTTCACCAAGCCAGTGCCAAGGGACACTTTTGAGTCTCTTAGAAGCAAGTTAGGGGTCCTACCCCTATCTTCTACTCACTGACAGAGTTCAGTGAAAGCATCAATTCGATGAATCTACAGAATATTATGTGTGGATTGATGCTTATTTACACACTTTAGGATGTTTTTCTAAAGGTGTGCAAGAAAAAAAATACAAGGAACAAGAAGTGAAGACATAATGCTCTGACCGAGACTAAGTTGACACATAACAACAAGGAATTTACTTCTCAGCGGAAGAAATCATGTTTTAGCTCTTTTACTTTTTGGCATTGTTGTCAAAGAAGGAGAAGACTATTGTATGGGGGAGAAGTCTGATGATAGGGGGAGAGCATTTCAGAATCTCATAGCAATCTGAATCAATTAGGTTAAATCAATTGGTTTTGCCATCAATGCCAAAGGGGGAGATTGTTGGCATTATAACAAACAATAAGAGATTATTGGCATTTCAATAAGGATATTAAGATGGTTGTTGATGATTATGGATATAAATGGTTAAGGATTTTTACTGTCTTAATATTATTATATTGTCATTGATGTCAAGAAATTGATTTTCTAATTCAGTATGATTTGATGAGTATAAAGATGTCGGTAAAAGACACAAAAAGAATGTGATGAATAAGCAGAGGAATAAGTTATTCAATGGGCAACTATTACTGAGTTAGATAATGATAAGATCATGATGTTTAGATTGTTTTGATATCCTACATATGTTGTTGATTGTGAGGTTAATACTATACTATATTATCGAGCAAAGAACCTAGTCGGTAAACCCTAAGGTTATCGCTATCGGTTAATGAAGGTGGAATGTCTACCGAGTGAAGTTTAGTATCTACCGAGTTGCAACCGAGCTGTAACAGAATGCATTAAATGATTAAAAGTGTTTTTTAATGAAGGAAGCTGATGAGCTGGAATTGATTAAATGATTGGTATACCATGCATAAAATTTGTTAAAGAATCTATGGCAAAGGAAAATCGACAAAAAGATCTATAGCACAGATTGAAACGCAATACCTTAGTACAAGTTCCAAGAAATGTATGCAAGTTCCAAGGTGAGTAAAACATTTTCAGATCAAAGGATACATTGAACCTAGTCAAGTTTGAAGATCTGATGGCTATGATTGATCATGGGATATGTGATCAAGGAGATTAAGCGGTTAGCAATTGTTTATAAATAAGGAACTGTTGATAAACAATGCATGCGGCCAAGTGTAAGCACAGGGATGCTACATAGTGATTACTGAGCATAGAAGCTTGAAGACCTATTTGAATAATAGAGTATAGAGCCCAGCAAAGGGACAAGATAAGTCCTATGACTAGAATGTATTGAGCAAATAAGAATCTACTTTAGCATTTTAGATGTGAAGTTGTAGATAGATTTTTATTACTGTTATTTTGTGAAGTGGCAGAAAATCTCTTAACTGAGTGGACTTAACAGTCTTATTTGTAAAACCCTCTAGCAAGGTGACATTTTGATTGAGTGTTTGAAATCCTTTAACAAGGTCACTTCTAAAAAGTTGAAGATCCTAACAGATCTGAGAGAATTCCCTTAACCGGGTCACGTATAGCAATGTGTTTGTAATCTTTAACAAGATTTGTTTTTAACCGAGCATACTTTAGAAGAGTATATTTCTTAGTGGGTCTGAAATCCCACCGTGGTTTTTCCCTATTTGGGTTTCCACGTTAAATCTGGTGTTATGAGTGTTATGATGTTTATATGCTTATGAGTTTGCATGTTTAACAGTTTTGGTTATATTGTTGAAGTATATGTTACCGAGGTTGAATCTGTTGTTTTTATGGAAGATTAAGTTTGAATGATTCACCCCCCCTCTCATATTGTTAGCTTGGCATTTGTACTTAACATTAAGTATCAAAAATATCACTCTCAGTACATTAGCTTTTCATATTGGGCCTAACAGAAGATTTACTTCTGATAACATACTTCTAGCTGCATCCAAGATAGTTATGTTTTTCCTTTCTACAACTCCATTTTATTGTGGTGTCCAAGGTGTTGATAATTGTCTTCTGATTCCATTCACTTCATAGAATGCATTAAATTATTTAGATGTAAATTCACCTCCTTCATATGATCTCAGACATTAGATTTTCTTACCAGTTTCATTATCTACCATTTCTTTGAATAGTTTGAACTTCCCAAGTGCTTCTGATTTTGCTCTAAGAAAACTAACCCAACACAATCTAGAATAGTCATCAATGATTAGCATGAAATATCTATCACCTTGTAAACTTTTAGTTCTAGTTGGACCACATAAATCAGTATGAATTAGGTCAAGAGCATTATTTGATTTTTCTAGAATACTTTAAAAGATGCTCTAACTTGTTTTCCAAATTGACATTCCTTACATACCGGATTGTGAGGCTTGACAATCTTAGGTAAATCTCTAACTGCCTTACTAGTACTAATTTTTACCATGCAATCAAAATTTACATGACAAAGTCTCTTATGTCATAGCCAACTTTCATCAATGTGTGCAATCAAACATGCTTTTTCATTGTTATTCAAATAAAAGATGTTGTCTCTAGTTTGATTACCGGTTGCAATTTCCAAACCAGTTCTATTCATAATTTTGCATTTACCATTCTTGAATTGTAACTGAAATCCTTTTTCAACTAATTGACCAACACTCAAAAGATTATGCTTTAAACCTCCTACATAGTAAACATTTTTAGTATTATGCTTACCATCAAGAGATATTATACCTTTTCCTTTGATTAAACAATCTTTGTCATCTCCAAATCTTACTAGGCCTCCATTATATTCCTAAAAGTTCAAGAATTTACCTTTATCACTAGTCATGTGATGTGAACATCTTGAATCAATGATCCATTCATCCTTAACTTCAGCTTTAGCTACCAAGGCCTGTTCTACCAGTTGAATAGTAGGTGCTTGTTGAACTTCTGTTATAGCAACAAAAACCCATCCATTGTCTATCGGATCTTCATCAGAATCATCAGTGACTCCTTCATTAGCAAGATAACAAGATTTATCTTTATTTTTCTTAAATCTGTATCTTTGATATTCAGGGTTAGGCTTGTATGTTCTTCTAGCTTTTTCTCTTAGTCTAGCATGTCTATCAGGGCATCTAGAAGCCATATGACCAATATTATTATAGTTAAAACATTTAAAGGGTGCTTTACCTTCATACTTACTTCCAACTAGACTTTTAGGCATTTTTCTTGCAAAAAGTGCTTCAAGTTCTTCATTTTCTCTCCTGCTTTCCTCAAGTTCTCTTGCTTAAAAGGCTTTCCAATCAGACTTATCAAATGATGGTGCAGATGATGTTGATGCCTTAAAAGCTAAATCTATCTTTATAGTAGTAATAGGACCAAATTCCTCAATTTCAAAGGCTAAAAGTTTTCCAATCAATGTATCCCTAGTTACTGATGTATTAGGCATTGTTCTCAACTCATTTATAGCAGTAACTTTCATTTTATATTCCCGTGGCAATCCTCTTAAATTTTTTGAAACAATTTCATCTTCACTTAAGGTTCCTCCACAATATTTAATACCCAAAACAATTTCATTAACTCTTTCCATAAAAGCAGAAATCCTTTCATCTTCTTCCATTTTTCAGATTTTCATACCTAACTCGAAAGCTTTCAAGTTTTGCAATTTTGATTGTGGAATCTCCTTCATTCAATGTTTCCAAATGGTCCCAAATAGCTTTAGCAGTTGATCTATCTGATAGTCCCATGATTTGCTGATTTGATAATGCGTTGAAAAGTGCTTCTCTTGCTTTGTAATCATTTTTCTCATCTTTAGCCAAGTTTGGTGGATTAGGCTGACTTTGAGTAGGAGCAGTATAGCCATTCTTTGTAACATCTCAGATGTCCTTTCCAATGCAATTTAGACGTGTCTCCATTCTGATCTTCCATATTCCATAGTTAGTTCCATCAAGTTTAGGACTGTCCTTCCTGAAATAGTTAGTAGATATTGGATCTCCTCAAGATGTTAAACTTCTGCAAGAGAGGACTAAGCTCTGATACCAATTTTTAGGTCCTAGAGACAATTGAGAGGAGGGGGGATGAATCTATTGTCAGATAAATTCAAACTAAAAACAACTTAACCAACCTTAATGCTTAATACATGTAAATTAGACTTTATGTCAGTAGATAGTTTATCAGTTAATTGCAGTATCTGTAAAGATTAATGCATGAAATAGAAAAACAATAACATCCACAACACATAACACCAATATTTGTACGTGGAAACCCTGTAAGGGGAAAAACCACGGTGAGAAACCTTACCCACAATTAGATGATACTACTACAGATAGTATGTGTATACAAATGGGGTTTGCACATGCAGAAAGGCCAAGCGCCTAGAGCTCACTGCTCAAATACAAATAGGAGTCCCACTGACCATAATTGGATGGTTAAATCCAATAAAGATGTACTGCTCAAAATAACATCTTTCTATGCTGGATTCAGTACCGGTGTAGTTTTGATTGTCTTCACAAAAAAATTTCTTCAACCTTCAAATGATATCTATGTGTAAAGCTCTACTTATTTTTGCATATACCAAATTATATCTTTCTTTGCATTCCACACTTGATCTTACAAATAAGATCTTACATTTATACCATAACCTAAGACCAATTTTAGTAGGTCGGCTCTAATAGATATTACAATAAAACATGTTACAATTAAATCAATAACCGATGCAATAACTGTTTCAAAATGTCGACTTGATGCATTTATAACAATAATAAATCATCTCCAAAGTGTGTCGTGCTGATCTAGAATAGATAAGCCCACTGGTGCTTATCTTGGACATATTTGTTGGTAATAGCAAATAAGCAAACACAAATATACCAATGAATAAATCTCCAAGACAAAGTGTCCAAATGATGTCTTCAACATAACCAGGTGTTTTCCATATCATTCCAATTGTCAGTGAACATTATATCCTATCAGTGTACCAGATACTGGTGACTATGCATAAGTCACTTGCTTGTCGGTGAACATTGTCTATTCTTGAAAGTGTTAGAGTGGATAAGTGTTAATAGGTGTTGACATCAATGACAAAACCATATCAACATAACCAAAATACCAACAGACTAAATACCCAGTTAAAGGTTAAAACCCTGTTAAAGGTTACCTCGCAAGAGGATTTGAAGAACTCAATGATTTTGAGTCACCCTATTAAAGGATTTACAAAAATCCTGTTAAAGCTACCCGATAAAGGGATTTTCCAACTATTGAAATGGTTAGAAGTCAATAGGTAATACACCGATATGATAACAACACTCAATGCTAAGGCAGATCCACTTCAGTTCCTTTACATCCACAATCACACTCTACAGATCTCTACTCACTTCTCCGGTCTGGCAAGAATCACCTCACATATATTTATTTTCCCACAACTTCAAATGAAAATCATCATCGACCTTATAAACAGTAATTAGGTTGGTGGAAAAAACCTAAAACCCTGAGCATCTAGGTTAACAATACAGTTGTTCCAATCTTGAAAGTTTAAACACATTGCATAGGGTAAAACAATCTTGAAAAAATCTCAAGATGTTCTTCATTGTTCTTTCTTCACTGCTTCTAGAAGCTGAGAACCCATCACACACTCTCTACCATTTACTAAGAATTTACACATTCCCGAGGTAGATAGAATCAATCTTCTTATGCAAGATCCTCAAGGAAATTCTTCACATGCACAAGGTTGACGTGGCAATGCGATCTAATCTTCATTTCAATGCTAACTCATCACAATATGTCATCGATCGAATCACACAGAATTAGAATGCATCAGCCAGAAACCCTGAAGCTCAGATTACAAATCGGTAGTCATATCAGGTGAAACCCTAATACAAACTTTGCATATACCAGTTCACTTGCTATTTTTTCAACATATCAGTTCACACGTCATCATACCAGTTCACTTGTCAGTTTACTTACTTCAACATATCGGTTCACACTATAGTATATTGACATCAATGACAATATACATTATTTTCATGTCATCAAACTCTACACATATGCCAACAATCTCCCCCTTTGGCATTGATGGCAATACACAAAGATATGTCTTCATCTTATGCCATATTATATGTCTTGAATACTACAGATATCTTCTCTGCTTCACATCTTCTCCCCCTTTGACAACAAAGCCAAAGTGGAGGCACAAGCTTCCATGTTCCACTATGCTGCTCCCCCTAAGGAGTAGCATCCTTCAACACATCAATCTTGAAAAGATTTGACAATACAATACCTAACTGATGTGGAGCACATACCTTTAGTTAACCTCTTGAAGGAACAACACCCCTAATTCACCTCTTAAATAGGTAAATGTAGCCTTCAGTAGAGGCTTGGTGAATATATCTACTAACTGCTCCTTACTGGAAACATGTTCCAATACAACCTCTTTGTTCTAAACTTTCTCCCTCAAGAAATGATACTTGAGATCGAAGTTCTCTGTTCTAGCATGCAATACTGGATTCTTGGAGATATTAATTGCACTTGTGTTATCACAAAATATACTCACCAGTTTAGATACAGGGAATTTGAAATCACTTAATACATGCTTCATCCAAATTGTCTGAGTATAGTTCATAAATGTTGCTACATATTCTACTTCTAATGTGGACTGAGACATACAACTCTACTTCTTGCTTATCCATGAGACTACTCTACCACCTAGAAAGAATGCACCATCGGTTGTGCTTTTTCGATCGTTCACATTACCAACCCAATCGACATCGGTAAATACTTTGAGATTGAAATCATTATTGTATGGATACCACAAACCATAATCTATAGTTCCCTTCAGATATCTAAGAATCCACTTGACTACTACCAAGTGGGATTCTCTTGGACTATTCTGAAAACGTACAGCAATGCCCACTACATGTGCAATGTCTGGTCTGTTGTGTACTACATAGTGCAACTTACCAATAATTGATCAATATTCCTTCTCATTCACCAATGTTGAATCATCTTCTTTTTACAATTTACAACTGGTCATTGGTGTACCAACTGGTTTGTTGTCTTCCATGCCAAAGGTTTTCAACACCTCTTTGACATACTTGGACTGAGTGATAAAGATACCATCTTTCATTTGTTAAATTTGTAGTCCAATGAAGAACTTAATCTCTCCGATTAGTGACATCTTTAATTCCTTCTTCATTTCATCTGCAAATACATGGCTCATCTTATCATCTCCACCCAAAATTATGTCATCAACAAACACTTCACAAATTAGGATCTGATCTCCTTCTAACTTTAGATAGATATTGTTATCTTCACTTGTTCTTTCAAATCCAATCTTCACAAGGTGAGAGTGTAAATGTTCATACCATGCTCTAGGTTATTTCTTCAATCCATACAAGGCTTTATGTAGCCTACACACCATATCACTATCTTCTGATAGGGAAAACCCATCTGGTTGCTCTATATACACTTCTTCTTCAAGTATTCCATTCAAGAATTCAGATTTTATGTCCATCTGATGCACTTTGAATCCCTTGAAGGCTACATATGCAAGTAGCATTCAAACTCCTTCCAATCTAGCTACTGGAGCAAAGGTTTTCTCCATAGTCTTCTCCTTCTTCTTGAGCATATCCTTTACATACCAATCTTGCTTTGTTTCTTTCCATTGTGCCATCTTCATTCAGCTTGTTTCTAAAAACCCATTTGGTGCCAATAACATGTTTGTGCTTAGGTTTGGGTACCAAAGACCATGTACCATTCTTTTCTATCTGGTCAAGTTCTTCTTCAATGGCCTTAATCTAATCTTCATCTTTGTGTGCCTCTTTAAATTTTTTGGGCTCAAATTCTAAAATCATGTAGGAATTCTCTCTGACTTTTCTTCTTGTAAGTATTCTTGCATCCTTATCCCCTATGTTTTGGTTTGGATCATGATGCAACTTTACATACCTAGGAATGATCTTAGCTAATTCCTCTTGCTTTTCCTCTTTATCCTCATCTTCATCTACATCTACCGCAACATCTACTGGTGTAGGAGCACTATTAATTGTACTTGGTTGTTTTGCAACTAGTTCCTAGAAGGTTACACCTAGTTCATCCACTACTTGCTCATTGTTGGTTTCCTTAGGTTTCTCAGAGGTTTCATCAACTCTAACATTGATACTTTCAACAATTTTCTGAGTCTTATTGTTAAAACACTTGAGAGATTTTCTCTTGATGGAATACCCTAGGAATATTCCCTCATCACATTTTGCATCAAACTTGCTCTGGTGTTCACTTCTCTTGATATAAAACTTGCTACAAAATACTCTAAAGTAGATTACTACTAGAGTCTTACCAGTCCAATACTCATAAGGAGATTTATCCTTACCTTTCTTGATGAGTACCCAATTCATAGTGTAGACTGTAGTGCTCACCGCTTCTCTCCAAAAAGTATGAGCAACCCTCCCTTGAATCAACATCATTCTGGCTGCTTCAACTATAGTCCAGTTGTTCCTTTCTGCTAGGCCATTCTATTGTGGAGTCTGGGAGGCAGACAATTGCCTCTTGATGCCATTCTCTTCACAATACTTATTGAATTCACCAGAAGTGAACTCACCTCCTTGGTCAGTTCTAAGGCATTTGATCCTCTTACCACTTTCCTTTTCAACTAGTGCTCTAAAGGATTTAAACTTTCCAAAATCTTCAAACTTGTCTTTCAAGAATGTGACCCACATCATTCTTGAGAAATCATTAGTGAGAATCATAAAGTACCTATCTCCCTGAACACTCCTAGTTTTCATAGGACCACACAAATCAGTATGCACAAGATTAATTAAATTATCTGCTGTGAAAGATTTACCTTTGAAGGTTGAGGAAGACATTTTCGCTAGTTGACATTCTTTGCACAAAGGATTCTCCAGTTTGTTCAACATAGGAAATCCTCTAATTGCCTTGATCTTACTAGCCTTCATAATATTATCAAAATTAACATGGCAGAGTCTCCTATGCCATATCCAACTATCATCAAACTTATCCATTAGAAATTGACTGATATTTGTATTTAACTAAAATAAGTTACCTCTGGTCTGCATACCGGTGGCCATCAGTTCACCACTCTTTCCTTTTATTTTTCACACTCCACCTTTGAATTCTAGAGCAAGTCTTTTATCATTCAGTTGGGCAACACTCAAAAGGTTATGTCTGAGACCTTCTACCAATACACATTATCAATACTTGTTTTTCCATTTAGAGAGATGGACCCTTTGCCTTTTACCATACATGGTGCATCATTACAAATAGGACTACACCTCCATCGTACTCTTCTAGTGACAGAAATTTTTTTCGGTCACTAGTCATGTGGTGAGAACATCCACTATCAATAATCCACTCATTAGAATTATCAAAGCAAGAGACAAGAGCCTTCTTGTCTGACACATCTTCCTTAATAGCTACAAACACTATGTCTTCACTTTCTTCATCTTCTGATTCATCATTAGTGACACCTTCATCAACTGCAGCAAGATAGATTCTCCTATTTCCTCCTTTGAACTTTTTAAACTTCTCTAGTTTCTCCTTATTATCACTATTAGGATAGTTGACATCAATGTGTCCTATCCTATTACAAAAAAAACATTTCAAAGGGAGCTTACCTCTATATTTTCCAGTTCCCTTAGGAAGTCTCTTGGCAAGAAGAGCTTCAAACTCCATCAAGATCTCCTCATCATCCATATCTCTGCTTTGTCTAGGTTCATAGCTGGTACCAACTTATTTTCCCTTTCTAGATGGTGCAGCAGATTCTCTAAAGGTTGATTTAGTCTTTTGAACATTTCCATCATAACTATTTAGCTCATATGCAGTCAACTTAGCGATGATGGAGTCCAGGGATACCTTTGTCTTGTCAATAGATCTTAACTCCTGAATAGCTGCAACCCTTATTACATAGACCAGTAACAAGGATCTCAAAACTTTGCTAACAACAGTGGTATCATCCATTGTACCTCCTACACTCTTGATGTCTCCAACAATAGTTTTAATTCTTATCCCATATTGTTTAATGGTCTCTCCTTCAACCATTTGCATGTCTTCAAATTTTCCTCTAAGGTTCTCTTCCTTAGATTTCTTCACATGCTCATCATCACCATAGATAGTCTCTAGATTATCCCATACATCTTTGGGATTGTCTTTATCCTTAACATCTATAAACTCAATATCATATAGACTACTGATAAGAGCTTCCATGACTTGCCCATTCTCCTAAATTTCTCTTCTTTGATCATCGGTGAGAGTATTGGTAGGGACAACATAAGTATTCTCAACATAGTTCCAATGTTGATCACCCATGCTTTTAATGTAGATCCTCATTCTATCCTTCCATATCTTAAAGTAATCTCTATTGAACTTAGGACCTTCCCTCTTCATCATTAGAATAGGATCTTTTCCTCAAGCAGTTAAGCTTTCAGCACCGAGGACCTGCAAGATGCTCTAATACCAATTGATGAATAATGATGAATAGTAAATACCCAATAGGTACTAAGAGAGGGGGGTGAATCAGTATAGACAAAATTTTCTCTGACATCTTAAACTGCAAAGACTACACTAACTAGTAAACAACATCATCAACCTAAATAAGGACAATACTGGTAAAACACAGTAAGACTATAAAAGACATAAACTAGTAAAACTTAGAACTTCTCAAAACCTAATATCTCATCTCAACTTCACCCATATGCTTAAGCAGGTAATACATCAGAAATATAATGACCATTAGATCAACATGCTTTACCACTTGACACAAAACACTAAATCATCACACATAACACACTGATTTTTCACGTGGAAACCCAACTGGGAAAAACCATGGTGGGGATGAATACCCACAAGTTGTTCTTGAACTCTTTTGAAGTCCGCTCTGTTAGGATCCTAGTCCGGTTAAAGACTTTACAACAGGTTCTACTAGGAATCGATCCTGCTAGGGATCACCCAGTTAAGGGATGACTAAATACCTGGTTAGAGGTTAAAACCCTGTTAAAGGCTACCTTGCAAAAGGATTTGAAGAACTCAATGATTTTGAGTCACCCTATTAAAGGATTTACAAAAATCCTGTTAAAGCTACCCAATAAAGGGATTTTCCAAATGCTGAAATGGTTAGAAGTCAATAGGTAATACACTAATCTGATAATAGCACTCAATGCCAAGGCAGATCAACTTTAGTTCCTTTACATTTGCAATCACACTCTACATATCTCTACTCACTTCTCCAGTCTGGCAAGAATCACTTCACATACATTCATTTGCCAACAACTTCAAATGAAAATCATCATCGACCTTATAGATAACAATTAGGTTGGTGGAAAAAACCTAAAACCCTAAGCATCTAGGTTAACAATACAGTCGTTCCAATTCTAACCATTTAAACACATTACATAGGGTAAAACAATCTTGAACAAATCTCAAGATGTTTTGCATTGTCTATTCTTCACTGCTTCTGGAAGCTGATAACCCACCATGCGCTCTCCACCATTTGCTGAGACTTTGCACATTCCCAAGGTAGATAGAATCAATCTTCTTATGCAAGATCCTCAAGGAAATTTTTCATGTGCACAAGACTGGTGTGGTAATGTGATCTAATCTTCATTTCAATGCTAACTCATCACAGGATGTCATCAGTCAAATCACATAGACTTGGAATGCATTAGCTGGAAACCCTAAAGCTGAGATTACCAATCGGTAGTCATATTAGGTGAAACCCCAATACAAACTTTGCATATACCAGTTCACTTGTTGGTTTTTTAACATACCGGTTCACACTTCATCATATCGGTTCACTTGCCAGTTTACTTACTTCAACATACCAGTTCACACTTCAGTATATTGACATCAATGAAAACATACATTATTATCATGTCATCAAACTCTGTACATATGCCAACAATAACTACTCTTAATGAACAAAAGTAAAAGGCATAATATAAAAGGTGAAATAAAAATTGTCTTGAATGGGTAATATGACCAGTGCTTATCCTATGGGAAAAGAGTCTATCTGCAAACTAGCACCTAGCAACACAATGATATTTCATAATTATAACAATATTCAAATATCTCATGCTTGACACAAAATATTCAAGTGACCACCCTTAGTTTCCTCACACCCCCTTTGATAAATATGTTGTAATGTCTTTTGAAAATAGTTTAATTCATTCATTAAAAATGAAATTGATCAAGAAAACATGCATTCCCTCCTTAAGGAAAGAAAAATCATAGCATCATTAACAATATAATTCATACAACATAAACATAAAAGGATGCGAGCAAACTGGAAGTGATCTTTTCATTGATTTTCGAAAGATATGGTATACATGACATAAGAATTTCTCATTAAAAAATTGTAAGACAAAACTACTTTATTATATTGCTTTCAATTCCTAATACACGCTACCATTGATTTCAAAATCCTTCCTTCTTGATCTTGATTTCCTTTTTATAGATCAAGGGAGAAAAAAAAGCTTCAAGCCATAGGAGGACACTTGTCAAAAATCTATTGCCTATGAGCTAGATTATGCCCTAAGGGATCTTTACAATATTTTTAAAAAAAAATCCTAAATATCATAAATGTTGGAGGCATAAAGGACTAATTGTAGAGGCTGGAAAAGTAGGCTTGATGTGATTGATACAAGGGTGTTCTTTTGTAGCACCTTCTATCAAGATCAACTGTACTTGGGTGTTGGATTTGTCAAATATATTGGGGGCTGATGAGTGAAAAATGAGTGCTCAAATCTCCCCATCCAAATTGGAAACTTTTCCAAAAATATAGGAGGTGCAAAAAAGGAAAACACAATGACTAACCCTCTTTCTTGGGATGATCCCCCTCCAAAGATAAATATTTTTTGTGAAGTGTGTCAATCTTGTCAACCTGCCCAGAAAAAATCCTCAAGCCTTGTACCTTACTCATTGCTTCCTTTGTTCTATGGGCTAGCACAGTTGTGGATTCCAAGGTGAACCTATAATACATCAAATCTACTTTCATGATTTTATCAAAGATATTATGATATGTATCATTTTGGGTAGGATCTATAGCCAATAAATTCAAAACTTCATTGATGGCATCTAGGAATCCTTGCTTCCATATGTCCAAGTCTTTTATCTATCCTTCCCCTATCAAAATAGTAAAAATATCCCACTTTTGTAGCCCTTGGAAGTAGTCAATCATACTAGTCAATTCCTTCTTCTCCTCTTCTATGTGTTGGTGCCCAAAACCACAGATTGGGAAACCAAAGATTTGCCTAATCCTTAGTTAACCCAATCAGCCTTGGCCAATGAACAAGGATGGTCAAAGACCAAATCCCTCTACACTTTAGGCTTCACTAAACCTAGGTGGGTGTACCTTACACTCTCAAGCACAAAAGAGGTTTATTTTAAGTGAATTTAAACTGTGAGAATTAGCAATTGCAGAAATGACAAAAGGTTTTCATGCAATTATACTAACAAAAGTTCTTTTTAATGAATGCCTAAAAGTTAAAACTGATAAAATAAGTGTGAATATAGTCATGTTGTATAAAAGATTATTTTTTAGGACTTTAAGCCATTATGAAAAAGAGCAGTGCCAATAGAAATTAGAAGATCTATTTCTTTGATAAAGACCTAATGCATACAAACTTATTTAGCAAAGATTAATAACAGACTAGTGCCTTTATCTGACCATTAATTAGTAGCTTTGTGGATAAAAATCACTATCAACTCAAGAGACAGTTATAAGACCATCACTGTGAAAGTTTCATTATGTGTTGCATGAACAAAAAAACCCAATTTAACATTCAGTACAACATCATGTGATGCCACATCACATCAAATCTAAAAGATTTATCAAGAGGACATATGATTCTATCAAACACAAAATTACACATAAGAGTCTGAAGATAAAAGCATGAAATCTTGCATATTAACTTTTGGAATAAGAATGTACACAAAATATACACTTACAAATACTCCAATATATTTAGTTTGCACAAAATAAATTCCTCATTCTTATTGGACTTTTCTAGAACATAATACTTGTAGTCCAACCAGTGGCAAAATAAAATGTCTCTCCCTTTGTGACACAAAAATGACTCACTACATATATGTGAGCCAAAAGATTCAAGTGAAAGGACAAACCCTTTCATTTTGTTAAACTAGACTTAACTATAACCTAATACCTAACTGCCTAACTACTAGACATAATACAAAAAATACAAACAAATATGTCAATTTTGGTTGTCCCATAATGTGTTACATTTCTAAATATGCTCCAAATATTTCTTGTCCTGGTGAGTGCTAGTGTAGAATAAAGTATCCCTAACAGCGATCTCCATGGTAACCATTCTTTCCATCTACTCACTTATCTCTTTCATATCCAAAACATCTCCTCGAGCAACATTAAGGGATGTGTTGAGTACATTCTGGCATTTTGCAATCCAAACCCCTTTGTTCTTTAACTACTCCACCTCATCCACAATATCTAGTATTCCATATCTGACAATATCCTTATAATCAGTAAATTCTTGCTTGATGTCCACACCTAATGCCTTACACTTGTTCAACCTTCTCTAGATCTTTTCAACAATTTTCTCCTTGACACTCTTCTCTTTCAACAATGCCTTTAGCTTATCAAAAATTCTTTCATGAGAAGACATATTATCTTGATTCTTCTAACAGTTGGTCTAGAATTCTTTGAGAACTTCTAGGAAATGCTCAAACCTATTGGTCAACAAAACACAAGTAGCATCTACCCTGGTAGTCCTGATTTGCCTTCTCAGTTTTATATTTTCTTTCATTTGGTCCTCATATTTCCTTTTCCACTTCATACCAGTATCAGTTACTTGTGGTATTTCATGACCATGACTTCTTAACAAGTCTTCATATAATTTTTTTGTATTTCTGACCTTCTTTGAACACCCACTGCATTTGGGATTTATTTAGTTTTGCAATGTCAATCCCCAAGTCAACAGTAACAATTGGATTAACCTCTCCTTCTTTCAGTCTCATCATATGCCTAATTTCTTTATCTACATCTATAATCTTGGGTCTTTTATTTGGGGGGTATAGGGCCCAAAGAAACATTTCCTCTTCATTAGGATCATATCTTGATCCAATAAAAATGTCATCAACTCCTTGTATGTCTAATTTTACATCTTTCCTATCTGAGTGCAACAAACTATCAAAAATAAAAGAGGCACTTAAATCCCATCCTTGGAACAGAATGATGCCTGCATCACTGAGAAGTTGTCTCCCTCTCTGTGGTGTCATTATAGCCACCTATGCATTGATGTCCTCCTTTAATCTTTTTAGCATCCCTGCTTCATTCTTAGGGGTGAGATTTGGGATGCTCTCCCTCAATCATTTTCCTTTGTAGTGGTACAAGAAGGACTTAAACTCCTTGGACTGTACAAAAATTTCATCTACCACAAATGCTTCATGTTCTTCCATCCTCACATCTATGTTGGCGTTGAGTCTCACCATAGCCTGCTCCTAGCTCTCTACAATTTCTTCTAGTTTAGGTGCATAGAGTAGATACAAATACATTCTCATCAGACTCACTCTCAGAGTCTCCTTCTTCTTCTAATTCTTGAAGCCTCTACTTCTGCTCTTCCAATTTTTTGTTCAACTCCTTTGAGTCTGTATCAGCCTCACCCCACTCCTTGTTCCTAAATAAATCCTTTGCCTCCATGTGTATGTGCAAATATTCTCCTAGGTTCTGGCTCTTCTTACAGTGGTTAATATATCCTTTTGGATCATAATTCTTTTGAGCCTGGTGTCCATACAGATTGTACTCCTCTACCAACTTCTTTTCAATTATTTCATATGCCTTGGTAGACACAATGGTGAAATCTTTGAAATGTAAAGTGCCAGGAATAAACACCTTCTTCGGTGCACCACATAAAAGCTTTGCATTTGACATGCTAAGACTCTTAACAATCTCTAGATATGCAATTCTGTCAGGAACTAATGTAGGCAACATGAATGGAATACCTTCAAACCCATAAACCCTAAAGAAAGTGAAATTCTGGCATACAAACAAGTCACCCCAATTCTGGTTGACCCTACTATCTCCAAAAGCATGGGGTCTCAAGAATATTTTAATCTCCTGTGAGATAGATCCCTCACATTCTATCCCAAACAATTTGTACAAGGGCTTGACAAAGTATTCTTCATATAACACATAGTGTGATTTGTAAAACCTTGAGTCCTATAGGGATACCCATAATTGGATTGGTTGATCTTGTTCCTCTTTGTCTCTGGAAGCTACCCTTAGCTCTTTGGGCCACAAACCTTTCATATGACCATAAAACAAAACCATATGCATTAGCAATGAGTAAAATTTTAAGGTGGGGTTTGGCTCTGTTTGTAAACTCAAAAACCCTTCATGCAGCTTCTCTGCCAAGTAGGTTGCATAGTAAAATGGCCTCAGCTCATGCATTTAAATGTTCACAACCAACACCAATGGGCCTATTCTTGTAACATTAGGAACATCTTCCTTGTAGACCTGGCCGCATGTCTAATATGTGTACTGCAAGTATTGCCTTAACAAGGTAATCTCAAAAGGGGGACCATCCTGCTTTGTGAGTCATCCCTTCTTCTTTTTATGAATTGCCAACTTCCATGTTGTGTGAGCGATGTCCATTTAGGTATATTCTCCTTCTAGGTATGTGAAGGATAAGGGCATGTAGGGTTCATAAGACAAGCTGAAAACCTCCTGAATAGACCCGACAGATATCTGGATGAATGGATCCCCATTTGGCAATTAGATGCATCTTTTTTCCTTGTTGTATTTCCTTGTGAGAAATTCCAATAATCTAAGATTCAGAAAACATTTGGTACCACCAATCTGCCAAAATTTGTCGTCCAAGGGTTTGACAATGGCATCTCCTTGTTTCTCCTAAGATAGTCATATAAAAACAATTTGTGGCCCCTAATGGTTGTCCATATGTCCCCAAACCCTTTATACTTATCTTCCAATTGATCCTTGGGAGGTAAATTTGTTTTAGACCTTCTTGACTTAGCACCAAATGACTCCATCTAGTCAATCATATCCTGGTTCAATTTGTGTTTTTGCACACCCTCCATAGACTTCACCTTTTTTGATTTAACTGACAGTGTATCTAAAATCTCTACAACCTTTCTCTTTCCTTGTGAACTAGAAGCCTCCATGATTAATTGCTTGAACTCTTAATTACTTGTGCTTCTTGTCTGCAACTTCAATATTAATGGCTGAAGAGACTGTGAAAATTTCCTGGCACAAGCATTCTTTCTTTATGCTAGATCTGCAATGGCTAGGATATGTAACTATCAAAAACTCATCAATTTTTCTTCATGTGGATCAAATCCTCCTGATCGTGAGAATTAAATAATGGTTGTCGTATCATACATTCTAATGGCTAATTGGTGTAACCCCACCCGATAATTCAATTATTTGGCCCCATGCATTCCTTCAATTACCTTTTTTTATTTTTGATCAGTATAGGTTATTCCGATCAATCTATCTAATCTTGCTCTGACCATTTCACTTTTTTCCTTGAGGCTTGACTTATCTTAAAGGATCCACCTTTCACTTTTATTAGTCAATGTTTTTGTATGTTACATCGGGGTATGTTTCTCTGATGAAACTTCCTTTTGTTTATTTCTCCAGTCACTCCATCGGCCTTTGGAATGAAATTAATTTACAATTCATCTGGTGGGCCCATGACATCTAACTTTCTCTTTGATCGGTGTAACTTTCACCAATTACTTCATCAGGTCTCGGGGTAGTGTGTTTCCCTTAACTTCGATAGTTACACTCTCCCCGATAGTTTTAACAATGTTACTTCGATAGTGTAAGCTATCCTGATGAGTCTTTTGCACCTTACTCTCCTTATCGGGCTGCTTCGGTCTATCAGTGTAGGCTCTCCCGATATAGTCGACTTTGCTTGTGCCAAGCTTGTCTTCCTCATTGGGCATTGAGATGACCCAAAATGCATCTCCCCGACAATGTATGCTATCCCGATGAGTCTTGTTTCCTTTCTTTCTTGGTACCACTTTATCGGAGAAAGTCTCTTTGATAAGGTCACCTTCTTCACTTAGTCCATCGAGTATCAGGGTAGCATAAATTAGGACCTCCTGATAACCTCATGTCACCGCTACGAATAGATCACCACGTTGATTATCAGAAAGAGTCCCACCGACAACCCCATCGGGTATCAGGATAACATTTTCTCCTCCTTGCCGATAGTGTATGTTACTCTAATGACTCTGACCTCATTGCCGTAACTTGCCCCAATGGATCTCCACTTAGTCACACTTTTTCTTGCCGCTCTCGCTTTAGGAAACATCGTCAGCATGAGTTACTCTGATCAACCTAATCCTTTCTCCTTAAGTGATATCATTGGGATGACTTATGTCGATAAGCAAAATTTTGCAGTTTTTGCAAAAGAAGGCCCTCCTTATGGATGTAATTTTTAACAATCATATTGAAGGTTTTTTCCCACACCATTTACCTCTCTGAACATGCTCACAACCCTTCTCTATGCTGACCTTCCACAAAGTATTCTTTAATTGGTGAAGATGAGGATTGCCAAAATTCCATCATACTCAACACTTCCCTATAATATGCCCAAGTGATGCCCTTTTATGAAGACACTGCAACACATCACCTGCACATACAATCCAGCAATAAGTGCTCCTATGATGAAACTATATGAAAAAACATCCATATATAGCACAAAGATTTTTAAAAAAATATATGCTAACACTATGTAAGGCAACTCCTTAATCAATAAATTATTGGTTTTTGAAGTTATCCCCACAATTTGTGGTGGAGAAGCCACATGCTTGACTGCCAATGGGACTTCCTTTAGAATTTGACTTTTTTGTAGCCAAGTAATCCTAATAAGTTGAAAGAATGAAATAAATTCATCCAGTTGACTGAGAAGTTGTGACATCAAAGAATAAGAGGTATGCACCTCACTCAATTTTTCAATAACTTTATTAGAAATCTACAAAATTGAAGATTTTCTAATCTCAAAATACTTCTTCTCAACTTCATCCTTAACATCCTATAATTCTTTATTCATTCTTTCCAATTTCTTAGGTCTTATACCTCCTCAAGATTTTGTATTCATTTTATTAATTTTGTCATTTAATGCAATGTTTTCAAAAAATAAATTGTATCCCTTGTCTTTTGTTGTCCCCCTTGTAGGAACACTATTTTTTGTGTATTTGAGGCTTTAGCCCACAAATAAAATTCCTTGAGGCTTATGTTGACCCTCGATCCATGTTCTCCAAATTCTTTAGCAAATGTGTGGTCCTTCTACCTCATGATCTGATCCAAGAGAAAAATATTTTTAAGGTCCCATCCAGGCGCCAAGAGCATATCAATTTTTTTCACCATCTCCCTACCTTACTCAAGGGTACATTTTAAGTTGTCTCTATCAAAATATGTGATCTCTTCATCGAATAAATTCTTTAGTTTCTCCATAAGCCTAAACTCGGGAGTATTGAAAAAACCATCATCTGCCATAAAATTCTCTCATCATATGTCTCCTTCTCAAGGATTATGCTTGGAATAATAGTCATGTCCCTGTTACTCAAGACCTCAACTACCTCATCTTCATGAAATTTATCTCGCAGGAGAGAGGGTAGTGGCACACTAGTATCAAAGTCTTTCAGGACATCAACAAAATTAGATATTTTATCTTTCCCTCTCTCAATCTTCCTGACCTTCTCAGTAGTAGGTTATCCTTCCTTTTGTGTATCAGGATGAGATGTTCCTGGAGGCAAATCCTCTACCAAAACTGTGCTTCCTTTCATCTTGAAAAACATTCAGGGAAGTACCAATTGGCCTCTCTTCAAATTTCACCCCCTTTTCCTTCGTCTCTCTTTTTTCCATCTCATTCTATATGATCTCATTAGATATTCAAACCATAAAGGACATTATTGCAAAGTCATTATGAAAATGTGTAAAAATTCCCTCAAAATTACGGTCTTCTTCCTTCCTTTCCCTCTCCAATTTCTTCATAATCTCTCATTTCTTCCTTCTTTGGATAGCCTCACTTGGATGAGAATTTCTAATTAAATCTTCCCTTTCATCAAAGGAATGGAAGAAACAATTTTCTTTCACTTTATTCACCCTAATGTTACTAATACATCCCTCAGGGTCAAAATGTCTAGCCTAGGCAACTTTTAACCTATATTTTTTCACCAAAAAGTCTTGCACCTTTTCCAAGATATCACAACCCATGATGAATTCTCCAAAAAATGTTACCCTAATGAGAATTTTCCCTTTCTTATCTATTTTAATTTTCTCCATCTCCATCCACATCATTTTCCAAATGAATTCAAGAAATTTTAGCCTAGGAGAAACAAAAAATGGCAAAACATGAGGTGCATGATCACACCCATACACTTTGATAATTGCACAATTTCCATAGAAGAAGAAATTACCAAAGTTATGGGTGAAATCCCCCTCTAGATAGATTATCCCTTCAGCCCTACAAATTCTTATTCTCAAGATCTTAATGATTCTCTAAGGCAACCTAGACAGTACAACCCCCAGCCTTGACAAAACCTTCATAACAAAGTGATAAAAGAATGTATAATAATCTCCATATCTAGATCCTATATCCTAGAACTAGGTGTTAGGATTCCCAAAGATACTGAGAGGGGGGCGTGAAGCAGTATCTAACCGGTTATTGAATTTATTTGATTTAAAACATGTAAATCATATCAATATTGTATACCGGTAAACCAAGAATAATGCAATAAACAAGAATAACAATAACCACATGAAAAGCACACCATAACACAGTAGTTTAACGAGGAAACCCAGTGTGGGAAAAACCTCAGTGGGATTTGTGACCCACAATATTCGCTTACTAGCCAATAAGTGAATATTACTCTTACAATAGGGGCCTGCACATGCAGGAAGGCCAAGTGCCTAGAGCTCACTAGTCAATTACAAAATAAGAAGTCACACTGACTTACAAGATGGATTATACAAATCCAATGTCTTGTACTACTTCAAATTAGCATCTGCTATGCTAGATCCAGTACTGGTTTTAGTCTGCCTTATTTCGCCTATTCCATTATTACAAAATGTTCTACAATGATCTCATACATATATGAGTCATATTACAACTCACCATGTTGGCTTACAATGATTTTACAATTAATTACAAGATACATTATAAACAAAATTCTTGTTGGCCAGGGTGCTGGTATCCTTCCTTTGTCAGTGTTCTATGTGCCAGTGTAGAGTTTATCATTGTTGGTGTCAGTATATTGTCTTGTCGGTATCATATGATTGCAAGGTTTCCATCAATGACAAAACCTTCAATCACCTACAATTTCTCATTGGAGTGTGCATTTGCCAATAATCTCCCCCTTTGGCATTGATGGCAATACTCATGAGAAAAATCCAAAAAGTGTCATCCAAAAATGAGTCTGCCAGCATTGTCTTACCAAAAAAATTATGAGCTCCCCCTGAGCTAATGAGCCATCTATTGATCATTTTTCTTATAGCCTCTACTCCCCCTTTGACATCAATGACAAAGGTTGCCATTCGCTATCAGTGGAGTCTTGCCTGGTATCTTGTAACTGGTGGGTTACACTCTGAAAGATATCTATCAAAATTAAATTTATGTCATTGCTGAATTTTTTACTATCTTTTATAGCCTCGTGGGTTCTCTGCACTGTACCGGTGAGTATGTGCATTTTCTCTTTCGGTGTCTTTAGTCCATGAACCAAAGCCTCAGATATTTCTTTTCTATAAGAAATAAGATACTCTAGTCTTGGACCAAGTCTGCATTTTAAGTCCTTTGCTTTGTCCTTTATTCTTTGTTTTTCATTTTCCAGTTTCCTAATTTTCTCTTCATGCTCTGCAATTTTCTTCTCTAATTCCAAAAATGAATCTGATGTTCCAAACAAATTATCAGCAATATTGTTAATCTTATCCTGTGTCTTTCTGATTTCATTATCAAGATCTTTTGTTAATACATCCGTTTTGCATGTATCCTTGTACAGTTTCTTGAAGTAAAAAATGATTTCATTGAGTTTTGGTAAAAGAGTATCCATCTCCTCTTTGTTCTTATTCACAATTTCCATAAAGAATTTCTCTTTTCTTTTATCATCCTTTCCTTAAAAGTATCCTCATTTATTTGATCAACAGTGATAAGGTTACTGGTGATGAATTTAGACAATGTGTCTAATTGTCCTAAAGAATCTTTATTCTCTATGTTACACTTGGGTGCAATCATCTTCAAAATTGGTATGGTGTTATCAATAGCCTTATATACTAGTGCATTACAATCTATTATTTTCTTAATTGAATCTAGCAATACCTCTGTCAC
This sequence comes from Cryptomeria japonica, assembly GCF_030272615.1. Classification (NCBI taxonomy): domain Eukaryota; kingdom Viridiplantae; phylum Streptophyta; class Pinopsida; order Cupressales; family Cupressaceae; genus Cryptomeria; species Cryptomeria japonica. The sequence goes on along the minus strand of NC_081412.1, from coordinate 438,137,853 downwards.
ATTTGTTGGTCTGAATTCAGACATGGAGAATCTAGATGTCTATCCAATTGTCTTCACAATTTGTAATCCATCAGTGGTGTTAATAGCATTGCTTTCCTCTTTTACTGGAGGATCAGTTTGTGTTTGCATTTTAGCTACCGAAGGTTTAGGTCTTTTAGTTGTAGCCGGTGGCACTGTCTTTGAATGTACTTGTGAATGAACTTGTTGTTCTACCTGTTTCTTTGTACTCTCTACTGACGATTTCTCTGATGGTGCCTCTGATGATTTTTTAGTGGTATCCACTATCGTTTTTTCTGTTTGTGACTTTGTATGTTCTACTGGTTTCTCTATGCTTGCTCTTGAAATGTCTACAGTTGGTATCTCAATAGATTTTTCATTGTTATTAGTTGTCGGCTACTCAATAGATACATTATGTACACCAGTGTTGTCATCTTTTCTTGTATCTATTGTCTATTCAGTTTGTTGCTCACTCCCAATTTCAATGTCTCCAACTGTATCTTCAACATTTGTCTCAACTATTGTGTCTTCTACTGGTGGCTTAGTTGCCACATCTCTTTTCTCACTTGTTTCCTTATCAACCACAATGTTGACTTCCTGTGTGTCGATATTCATTGTGTACAACACTTCAGAATCAAGATTTGTGTCCTCATGCGTTGTCTTCATACTCTCTATTGCCGGTTGATTTTCAGTAGTGTCTACCGGTGGAGTATCTAAAGGCAATGAGGGCAAGTTGTCTGTTATCTTTATACTAGGAGGTCCACCAACCTTTCCTTTTCCTTTGTCCCTATCCTTTTGATATACCTTGAAGGTTTTAGGGCTTCGATACTCTTCCTGTTTCTCCTTCTCTACCAGGAATATATCCCATGCATCTGTTGTTTCCTCTATTATCTGATTCACTCTTCCTGCCATCAGTGCTACATGTTGGTGAGCAGTTGAGAATACTGACCAGTTAGCCTCAGAGATTAATTGATCTATCTCATCAGGTGAGTTAACAGGATGTACAACAAGTAGTTTTTCAATCTTAATTTTCTTATCAAGCTCAACAATAGCTAGCCTTCTAGCTTCTAGTCTATTATATAGATATGTCGGTATTTCATCAACAACTTGCATGAAAAATTTCTTGTAAATATCTAAGTGTAAGATTACACTGTTCTCTACTTTCTCCTTGTCATTAGTCGATAGTGTGTCATATAATTTCCTGATATTCTTCAACTTGCCATCCTCAGTAATTTCATTTAGTAATTTATCAATAGGAGCTATAGTTTGTTTTGACTTCTTCTTAGGAGTCAACTTTTTTTTCTTTGGAGTTAATTTTTTTGTTGGGGGCCTTACTACCTGTTGCTTCTATCTTTTTGGTGTAGGAGAAGGTGTTGGTGAAGGTTTTCTTTTCCTTTCAACTCTCTTGAATACTGCAGGTATGTCACTTTCTGAAGAAGTTTCAATCGGTGAAAGGTGTGTTTCTGATTGGAGTGCTTCCAACTCACTTTCAGTTATACTGGTTTGCTTTAGTACATCTTCTTTAATAGTTTTTTCTTGTCGGGTTCCCTTTTTAATAGTTGCCTCAACCCTTTTAACTCTTTTCTTTGATTGAATTTGACTTTTTATAGTTTCGGCATTACAAATACTTCTTCTTCAAGTTCCTCAGGAGCTTCTAGGAGGGATTTTGCATAGGTTTCTATTTTGTTGTCATTAGTCTCATACCCCATTTCAGTAACCCATATGGTTCTAGGAACAACTACCTCCATCCAAATTTCATCTTTCTTTATTACAAAACATATTTCCTTTTGGTACTTATCCACAATAGCTTGTGATAACCTTACTCTTGTTTTCATTCGAGCCTTTAGTGCTTGAAAGTACTCATTTATGGTTTTCTCCTTGTTCTCTCCCATATTGTTCAACAATCCTGATAGTTTTTTTCCTACCGGTATATCATATCCAAAATCTTTGGTGCCAATACCGGGTACTTGTTTGGTTATATATAGCATCAGACAAACAAGTAGGTTTCCAAATCTGAATGTTCTTTTCTTTTCCCTTTTGGTCTTTGCTAGATTTTCTATTAGTTCATCTTTAAGTCATTCACATATGTCTATCCTTTCATTATTATTTACCATATCATAGGCACTCTTAATACATAGGCTAGAAACTAAGTTTAACCTATTTGCATGTGTAGTCTTGTAACCTAAGATCATATTGATAAATTTGATATGTGTATCCTTTACATCATTTACCCTTAGTGATCTCTTATCAAATGTTGCACCGGTTAGGTTTGTCACTAGATCATTTGAGACTTTCTTAGTTTTGTTAGGTCTGTTGCCGGTGGAGGGTAACCCTGTCATAGCCTTAAGTGCTTCTTTTGTGATTTTATGAATGGATTCCAACCAAAAAAATTCACCATATACTTTGCTTAATACTATCCTTATGATATCCTTGGGGAAATCTAGGATACTAAGAATTTTAGTGAAACCTAGGGTTTCTATTATCTTATGTTCAGGTTTGACATTTCTTGATTCATCACAAATCACAGATTCATATATATTCTTAATTTCCTCATCACCTAGTTCATCAATAGGACAGTGTATATACATTCTAGGGTCTTCAGCATATACTACCCCTTTAGGTATTTGAGAAAATGCACCTAAGCTATCATCTTTCTTTGCAATTTTAGGAACTCGCTGGAATACGAGTCTAGGGTATTTAATAACTTCAACAACAGTAGGGTTTGCAATAAATTCAGGAGTAGATGAAGATGCCATAGCTATAAATACCTTAATCTGCCTTAGGGATGAAAGATTTGATAGATTGCTTCTCTTCTTTGCTTGGAATGCCTTTTCTTGGGATTTTCGCGCTCTCAAAGATTTGAATGATCACTGAAATGAAAAATGGAGCCAAAACACTTGCTTTATAATATCATTTTCTCCAACTACCACATTTAATGCTTGTCGGTTAAGTAATGACTTAACTTTTCTACCGGTATAGAAGTAATTTCAACTTCTTACCATCAACAGGGGGAATAATAGCATGTTTTTCATTTAGTTTCTAAACCCCCAAAGGAATTTTCTTCAGTTAGATGAAGAGTCTCCTACTGGTGGAGTGTTACTCTGTTCTGCCGGTGGAGGAATATTCCCATCAACATTTTGTTTTGACTTTTGGATCCATTGTTTTGAGAATTCTTGTTTTACCTCTTCAACCTTTTCTTTACCTTTCAAACTAGCACCATTATTATTTGCCAGTGGTGCCTTACTTCTACAGAATTTTGCAATATGTCCAATCGTGTTACAAGCATAACAAGTCACATTATTTTTCTGAATATCTTTCTCATATCCTATGCCGGTTTGTGTTCTGCATTGATTAGATAAGTGTCCAAATCTCCCACAAACATAACATCTTACATTCATTTTGCAATTCTCTGAATTATGACCAACTTTGTTGCATTTAGAAGATTGACTGGTGGGTGTATTGGTGTTCTAATAATTTCTAGATCTACATTGATTTTCTCTATGACCATACTTGTTACAGTTAAAGCATTTGCCATTAAATTTATAAGCATTTGGTTGCCTTACCGGTTTGCTATGATCATGTGTGTTTGCAGTACTCAAGCTTTCACCAACTTCAAAGCAAAGGCCATTAGTGTCACCATTAGGTTTCTGATTCTTCAACATGTCACCAAGTTCTTCTGAGCTTTTCTTGAATTTTTCTTTGTGTTGATTTGTAGTAGCTAGTTCTCTTTCCAAGATTCCTTTCTATCTCATAAGTTCATTTGAGTCATTTTGTGTATGCATCAAATCTGTCTTCAACATATCATTTTCATAACTAAGTCTTATGTTTTCATTTGCAGCATCATTCAGTCTTCTAGTCAGATCTTCTTCATTTTTCTTCCTATCTTCAATTTCTTTGCAAAATCTCATAGTCATATCCTACATTTCATTCTTTGTAGTACTTCTTTCTTGTCTTAGTTTGTTTACCAGATCATTAAGAGTTTCCTTTTCATCATACTCATTCTCCATCTTTTCACAAAGTTCTCTTCTCTTATTTCTTACAATGGTAAGATTTTCTTGAAGTGCTTGAATAATATCCTGAGTAGCTTTTAGATCATCTCCAAGTTTGATATTTTTCAACTTTTCTACATCATAGTCTGAAAGAGTTGTTTCCAATTGTTTCTTTGATTTATCCATCTCTACTAGTGTCAAGATCTTCCTCAAGCTATTAGGTTTCTGAAAATAGAGGACCAAGCTCTGATACCAATTGTTAGGATTCCCAAAGATACTGAGAGGGGGGGTGAATCAGTATCTAACCAATTATGAATTTACTTGATTTAAAACATGTAAAGCATATCAATACTGTATACCGGTAAACCAAGAATAATTTAGTAAACAAGAATAACAACAACCACATGAAAAAAACACCATAACACAGTAGTTTAACGAGGAAACCCGGTGTGGGAAAAACATTGGTGGGATTTGTGACCCACAATATTCGCTTACTAGCCAATAAGTGAATATTACTCTTACAATAGGGGCCTACACATGCAGGAAGGCCAAGTGCCTATAGCTCACTACTGAATTACAAAATAAGAAGTCACAATGACTTACAAAATGGATTATAAAAATCTAATGTCTTGTATTGCTTCAAATTAGCATCTGCTATGCCACATCCAGTACCGGTTTTAGCTCTGCTTCATACATAAACCCTTAACCTATAATTCACATATTAGGTCTGCCTTATTTGGCCTATTCCATTATTACAAAATGTTCTACAATGATCTCATACATATATAAGTCATATTACAACTCGCCATGTCAGCTTACAATAATTTTACAATTAATTACAAAATACATTATAAACAAAATTCTTGTCAGCTAGGGTATCGGTATCCTTCCTTTGCCAGTGTTCTGTGTGCCAGTGTAGAGTTTGTCATTGCTAGTGCTGGTATATTGTCTTGCTGGTATCATATGATTGCAAGGTTGCCATCAATGACAAAACCTTCAATCACCTAAAATTTCTCATTGGAGTGTGCATTTGCCAACACTAGGTTCATCTTTGTACCTGCCATCCATAACCTCTATGTGGGTCATTGACCCTTACTATCATTTCACTATCCCACATGGCTCTGTTCTAGAAAAGAATTAAACGACACAAGGAGTAGTGCTTGAAATCCAATTTATCATTCTCCTTTGCTACCTTAATCAATCCTTCATGGATTTTGTCTTGTATTATGGTAGAAAAATAATATAACTGATTGATGGAGGGGTGTTGGATATTTATAGCTATCATCATAAAATCAATGAGCATTTGTGTTAACCCACAATGCACCCCAAGTATCTGGCCTAAGGCATAGTATGTCTTATTGAAGTATGGATCAAAACACTCCAATTTGAAAGGCTCACTCTTCAATGGTAAAACATATTTTTTGGAATTCTTGATAAGCTTTCTCATGAATGGGGGAATGAGATCCTTTTTGTATCTATCCCTTTTCTACTGATAATCTCTTTGTAAGATATCCATATTAATACCCCTCAAGGTAGACCCATCTAAACCAAATCATTCTATAATTTCTTTGTGAGAAATGTCAACCAAGACATAGCCTTCTACAGTCCTCATTGTTACACTTGGTGGGTGATATGCTTTGCCCAATTATTTGATTAGCACCAGTTCTACAAACACTTTGGGCACCACTACTTTTCCCAAGTTCATACTCTAGGGATTAAACACTGGAACAAGCTTATCTTTGTTCCCATAAAAATAGTAGAATATATCCCACCCTCTCTCCTTTGTGTGGGCATCTCTGCACCTCATCTCCTTATCATTGAAGGAAATATTGAGGTTGTCCTGCATTGTTGAGCCCTCAAATAGTTCAAGAAGATCTGGTTGCACACTCCTAGTTTTCCTTGTCGGTCTTTGTGCACACTCTTCTAACATTTTCATTACATCTTGTTGTAATTCTTGAAGGATGATGACTAGAGAAAGAGGGGTGGTAGGTTCAATAGATTGCTCTTCTTGAGAAAAAGACTCTCCCTTTGTTGGGGTTTCTCTGGGCCTCTTGATAGTCTTAGGAGCATATTTCTTCACAGGGGTAGTCTCTTTGGCTTGCCCCAGAGGGTTTGGTTCTTGTGTAATTGGGATCTTTGCAACAAGAGGGCTAATCGTGGCAGGAATATTTTTCGCAGTCGGAGGGACTTCAATGGAGGATGCCTCTACATAGGTCTTTTTAGAAACCCTCCTTCTCTTCTAGGTTGGCCTTCTGGTTGTAGGAGCAGGGGCAGGCTCATCAAAAGAATCACTATCTCAAGTTAAAATAGTAACTTTCCAAGGTACTCTTATCTTCTTCGCTTTAATGGTCTTTTCTTTTGGAGGGGAGTTGTTGGCATTTGATCATTTGTAATACAATAGTAATGTGTGTTTTCTTAATGCAACCGGTATATGTCTTTTGTGCATAGTGATTAGATTTATGTATGATGACTATTTTGTAAGTTGTCATTCATGGCAACTATTTTTTTTTAAGTCATCTAAGTCCTACAGTCAACTAGATAGACTTAACCTGTAAAGTAGAGACAACTTTTATCAAAACTGGTAATTAGGACTTCAACCGGTAAATAATAGAAACTATTACATTACGACAACCAGTATATGAAACTCATGAAGATTAAGATGATGTGGTTTTGTAGTAGAATTGAAGACTATCAGATGAAGATATGTTTGTGATCACACGTGCTTAATCGATCAAGTGAAGGAGATTTTGTTTGAAAGAACAAATTAGTGGATAGTGACTTAACTGGTAGTGATGAAAATCACTTAGATTGGTAAAATGACACATAATTGGATTTGTTAAGTTGGTGGCTGACATAACTAAAGCATACAATGCAAGATTGTCTAGCTGCATTGAATCTAGGGAATTGTAATAAGTTTCTAAGATGACCTTATGATAATTTTAATTGTGTGATGAGGTATGAGAAGATATATATACATGAGCTTGATAGCGTGACATGTGATGAGCGAATTGTATATTTTTGATAATGCAAAGATTGGAGAAATTGAGAGATGAAGTCTTTGTGATGTTGTAATATTATGAAGCGGATCTTATCAAACACAAAACTTGCTATACTGAGATCATTTGTACTTGGTGTCTTCCTAACCATCGCAACAAGAAAATCCTCTTACAAGGTCACTCCTAATAGGGTGCAGTCATATCCTAACAGTTCTGATCATTAAATCCTCTAACCAGGTGACATATTAACTTGTGTTTGCAAATCCTAGTAACTTGGATAGCTTCTAATAGGGCTGGTCCTCACAGGCCTTATTGTATATCTCTTAATCGGGCTTAGACACTTCTAACAAGGTGTGCCCCTAACCAAGTGTTGTAGACCTTAATTGGTCAGATCTCTATACTGCAGATAGTGGATCTCGTGGGTACTAACTCCCACCGTGGTTTTTCCCATTTGGGTTTTCCACATATAAACTCTTGTGTCATGTGGTTTATGCTTTGTGTGGTGATTGTATACTTGGTGTTATTTCTTATATGTCTATTGAGTTTTAACTTGATGAAATTGATATTTAGATTTATATTATTTTTACTATCACCGATTCACCCCCCCTCTCAATGCCTTATAAGTTAATCAATTGGTATCAGAGCTTAAATTCCTTAAGGCTTAACTATTTGGAAGGGATATCTAATCCTAAGGAAAATATTTGGTCAAGGAATGAGCTATAGAGAGATGGCTAGAGAACTTGCTGAAACCAAAGATGAGCTAGAAACCCTAAGAGGCCAGTATAAAACATCAATAGTTAAAAGGAAGGAATTGACCGAATAATTGTTGGAGATCTCTAACAATAGCTCCTCAGATGAAGCAAACATTGATGCACTGGTTGAAGAAGTGGAGAAGATGAATGGTGAAAAGGATAACCTAAGGAGAAAACTTGAAGAACTTACAATCCAGATGAGCGAGGAAGTTGAAGCTAGAAGAAAGGATGATGATCAGATCTTAGATAAAGAGCATGAAATCTTTAAGATCAAGCAGGAGAATGGAACTTTTTATGAACATTGGCATGAGGAGAAGGAAGAAAAAGAAGCATTACAGTCAGATCTTGAAATGGCAATGTCTCTTAGAGAGACCCTCATGGAAACAAATGAAGATCTTACAAAGGAACTTGTTGAGGCCAATAAGAAGCTTGATAAATTCAACAAGAGCTCCTCTATGTTGGATGAACATATCCAATATCAAAGAATGAAAGGTGATACATCTGAGTTAGGATATGATACATCTAAGAAGGGAGAAACTTCTAGTACCAAGAGAAACATGCATGAAGGTAAAACTAATCCTAAGGCTTAGAAGCCTACCGGTAAGAAAGCTTAGAAGCCTGTTTGCTTTAACTGTCTTAAACCAGGACATACTGCTAATGTTTGTAGAAGTAGATCTATATCTAATACTAGTTATAGACCTAATACTAGATATATGCCTAGGAGATTTGAAGGTTACTTTTATACATACAACATGTATGGGCATGGATCAGTTGAATGCAGATATGGAGCAAACAATCTAGCACCTCACATGAACCCAAGACCTATTGGTGACTAGAGAAGGAATTTCACTGACTGAAGGAACACAAATTGGCAAAGACCCTATGTTAACTGGTCTAGCCCTTATGAGATGGAAAAAAGAGTCAATATGACTTGTTCAATCTACAACAATTTTGGACATGTGGCAATGAGCTCCAGAAGAAGAACAAGTAGAGGCAACTTGGGACCTTCGAGAGCATCTTGAATGGCATACTATCATTGCAACAAACCAGGACACATTGCTAGGTTTTGTAGAACATAGAAGAACCAACTGGTGAATCATCTTGCAGACCAGAAAGGAAAGAAAAAGGTTAATATTGAAGAAATTAGAGTTGAGATGAATAAGATCTGGAAGATGAAGAGTGATGATAAACCATCTGAGGAATAAGATTCTTCACCTAATGTGGAGAATCCATCTCTGACAAACTAAGTTGTTTCTACAACTTGGGGTGAGCTTATTGTCAAATCTTGCGTTGAACCCCCAGATGATGTATTGTAAGTTAAATCTGCATATTCTGATGCATTTTGATGTTTTGATGTGTTTTCAGATCATAACCAGTAAATATCTTTGAGTTTTTGCTACCAACAATATGCTTTAGAGTTTGTTGAGGCATTTTAGGGTTTTGTCCGTAAATGCATTTATTGTAGTAGTTAGAATGCAAATAAATAGAACTTTTTGAATTTAATTTGTCACTTTGCATTGAGAACTCTTGGAGAAGCAAGAAGAGAAGAGACAAGTTTGTACAAGAAACATTCAGACCATTTACCAGCATCATCGGTGATTGAGTATTAAAAGCTTTTTATGGTTGGAAACACTAGCACTGAAGTAGAAGAGGTATTTATCAGTGAATATAACTTTTTTCTTCAAAGTTTTGCATATTGTAGTATGGATACTCTACGTATAGTTGATGTGACCAAGAGGGCAAGACCTGAATACAAATGACATCCATACAAGTAAGAAGAAATTGACCCTGTCAGTTCCCTATCTAGTGTACCGAATGGTGTTTTGCATGTAGAGAATGTAAGATCCTTTTATCTCTCCAAACTTGAAGACTTGGGAGTTTTAGTTATTTATGAGCAATACAGATCTCTGTGCAATGAACAGGGTAGATTGAAAGAATAGTTTAGAAGCGTAGCTGATAAAGGTTTCCATCATGCAATCAATTTTATTGATGATTTTGATGACAAGTTGGTGAGATTTATTTTGTGACACATTCATGATCAATTCATGTGGTTGGACAAACCTCACAAAATCACTAAGGAAGCAATACATGTTGTAACCAGCTTCTACTCAACCGGTGAAGTACCATTACTTAGATCTATACCTAATAGTGATGTTGAGAAGTTAACTAGATCTAGATGGGATAAAAGAGCCATGATTGTGAATTATATTAATGATCCTGCTGTGAAATTTGCATCTATGGTGATTGGCTATAGAATTTTCTATTCAAGAAGAATGAACAGTATACCAACAACAACTATTCACACTACATATCTGATGATTAAGGAAAATGTGGACTATGACTTGAATGAAGATCTAAGGAGTCAATTAATAGTGAATCTTGAAGTAGTCAAGAAGGAAAAAAGGTTGAGATTTAAGTTTAGATAGCTTATCATGGGCTTATTCTTTTATTTTCAAAACTTTATCTATGGTATTGGTGATGTACAATGGATAACTGGGACACCTGGCCTATTGCAGATGAAGAACAACATTAGGATGCTGAAAAATAAGTTTGATGATATTTCATGGGGATATTTTAAGAAATTTTAAAAGGAAATGCATGCAAGCGAATGCATATTGAAGGAGGTAGTCAATCTGTATGAGGATTCTATTTGTTTTATGGTTGAAACATATACATACTTGATGGAAGTTGTTATTCTGAGGACCACATGGTTAAGCCCATGGGTTATGAAGTAGATAAAGATCTACTTGTTGCTTATGCTAATAATTTGTTAGCTCAACTGGTTGATACCACCACTGAGAGGTTTGGAACCTACAAGGAGAAACTACTAAAAGTGCACTTTGAATTACAGAAACTGGTGATAGCAAAGAAAGTAAGAAAAGAGGTACAGGTCTTTGCTGAACAGGCCAGATTCACAAAAGATCAAATAGTTGCAGCAAGAACCAAATTTGAAGCTCAACAAGGTGGAACTTCTAGTATACCAACTGGTACCCCCACCGGTAAGACCAGATGAGCCAAAGCAACAAAAAAGAAGAAAGCACAAGAACCTAAGGTGAACCTTGCTAAATCTCAAACATGGAAACCATCTAAAATACAATTATGAAGGAAAGGTAAAACTGTTGAACCTCCTATTGTTCTTGCCCAAACCAGAAAAGGAAAAAAGGAGAAATCTCACAAACCGGTGACTGATATTGAGTAAACAGAATTAGAAGAAAATAAGAGAGAAATAAGGGCAAGTACTATGAAATAGAAGACTACTCGAAAAGGTAAAGCAGCTACAAAAATATTGCCACTTGAAGATTCTTTCACTAGAATAATTAGAATTATTAAGGAGTATGGTATTTATAAAGGTTTAAACATACTGTTTACTCATTTGTCTGAAATTCAACGAAGGGAGATCGAAGATGCAGTCATCTTCAATATGAAAATTTTTAGTAGAGGCCTCATTGAATTACAAGGTCAAATTCCAAATTCCTTATATAATTTGATTGATGCTAGGTGGTAAGGGGGAATTACCCTTGATAAATAATTTATTAATTATACACTTAAGCACTTGCAACTGGAAGCAACTGAATATGAAATCAAACAAATAAAGATGAATACAAAAGCTTTGTTCAGATCAAAGAAAAGATTAACAAGAATGCTTGTTGGTGAGACCAAATCAGTCCAGAAGGAAACTAAGATTTTGGTGAAAAAGGCTTTAGGTCTCATTCCCAAAGAAGAAGAGGAGAAAGATGAAGTAATTGTTGGTATTATGGATATGTTGCATTGGTTTTGTCATTGATGTCAACACTTGTCAACATTTATCCTTTTGGAGATCTTTGGTTATGTTCACTAGCAAGTTCAGTGGCTTATGCACAGTCACAGGTATTTGGTTCACTGGCAGGTTATATTGTTCACCGACACTGAGGATGACTTGTTATCATCTAGAGATCACTCAGTTATGCAGAAGACATGGTTTGCACACTTGGTTTTGGTGATTTTATTATTGGTCTAATCGGTTTGACATATTTGTTGTTACCGACAAATTGGTCTAGGTTATGAACCGACATGCGTTATCTATTCTAGATCAGTACGACATGTTATGGAGATGATTAATTGATATTGATTGGTTATTGTTGTAATTACATTGAGCTGACATGATGCATCACATCTTGACTTATTTGTAATTGATTGTAATATTCTTAATGAGACAACCTACACATTTAGTCTTAGGTTTTGGCATATATGTAAGATCTCATTTGTAAGATTATGCAATGTAATGTAATATGGTATGGTATGGTAAGGTTGTGATATTCAGTATATGCAAATATAAGAAAATCTAGTCACACAGACATCATTCGAAGATTCAAGGAAGGTTTGAAGGAGATAATTAGAGCTTAACCGGTACTGAATCTAGCATTGGAGATGCTACTTTGAGTAGTACATTATCATTGGATTTAATCATCCAATTATAGTTAGTATGACTCCCATCTTGTGTTTGAGCAATGAGCTCTAGGCAGTTGGCCTTTCTGCATGTGTAGACTCCATTTGTACACACATACTATTTGCACTAGTATCATCTGATTGTGGGTAAGGCTTCTCATCGTGGTTTTTAACCTTACAAGGTTTCCACATACAAATATCTATGTTATGTGTTGTGGATGTTGTTTCTCTTTCCGTTTCATGCATAAAGCTTCATCGGTATTAATATTAACTATTAATCTATTAACCGACATTAAGTTTGGTTTACCGGTATTAAGTATCAAGTTTGAATAAGGTAGATTTGGATGAAATTATTTGACAATTGATTCACCCCCCCCTCTCAGTTTCCTCTGGGTCCTAACAATTGTTATCAGAGCTAGGTCATCTTTTTGGAGAATTTTAACAACTTGAGGAGATTCTATGGCAACTAACTATTTCAGGAAGGATAGTCTGAAACTTGATGGAACTAACTATGGTATATGGAAGATCAAAATGGAGACACATCTAAATTGCATAGGAAAATACATATGGGATGTTACATAGAATGGCTATGTTGGTCCTACACAGAGTCAACCTAATCCACCTACATTGGCTAAGAATCAAGAGAATGATTGCAAAGCAAGAGAAGCACTTTTGAGCGCCTTATTAGATCAACAAATCATGGGATTATCAGACCAATCTACTACCAAAGCTATTTGGGATAAATTGGAAACATTGAATGAAGGAGATTTCACTGTCAAAATTGCAAAACTAGAATGCTTCCGAGTCAGGTGTGAAAATCTGAAAAATGGAAGAAGATGAAAGAAATTTTGCTTTTATGGAAAGAGTAAATGAAATTGTTTTGGGTATACAATGTTGTGGAGGTTCCTTAAGTGAAGATGAAATTATTTATAAAGTTTTAAGAGCACTACCACCGGCATACAAAATGAAAGTAACTACTATTAATGAATTAAGAACTATGCCTAATACATCAGTATCTAGATATACCTTGGTTGGAAAACTTACATCATTTGAGCTTGAAGAGTTTGGTCCTATTGCTACAATTAAAATAGATTTAGCTTTCAAAGCATCATCATCTACAACATCTTCATCATCAGTTGATAAATCTAATTGGAAATCACTTTATGCAAGAGAACTTGAAGTGATGAGAAAGGAAGATGAAGAAATGGAAGAGCTTGAAGCACTATTTGCAAGGAAAATGTCTAAAGGTCCTATTGGAAGTAAGTATGAAGGTAAAGCACCCTTCCAATGTTTTAACTGCAATAAAGTTGGTCATATGGATTCTAGATGTCCTGATAGACATGCAAGATTGAGAAAAGAAGCTAAAAGAACATATAAGCCTAACCCTTAATATCAGAGATATAGATTTAAGAAGAATAGAGACAAATCATGTTACACTGATAATTCTGATGAAGAACCAAGAGACAATGGATGGGCTTTTGTTGCAATAACAAAATATCAACCGACACCTACTGATCCACCGGTAGAACAAGCCCTGACAACTAAAATTGAAGAAAAGGATGAATAGATTATAGATTTCGGATGTTCACATCATATGACTGGTGATAAAAGTATATTCTTTTATTTTTAGGAATATAATGGAGGTTTAGTAAGATTTTGAGATGACAAAGCTTGTTTGATTAGAGGAAAAGACACTATATCTTTTGAGTGTTGGTCAATTAGTTGAAAAAGGATTTCAGTTACAATTCAAGAATGGTAAATGCAAAATCATGAAAAGAATTGGTTTGGAGATTGCAACCAGTAATCAGACTAGAGGTAATATCTTTCATTTGAATAACAATGAAAAGACATGCTTGATTACACATATTGATGAAAGTTGGTTATGGCATAAAAGACTTCGTCATGTGAATTTTAATTGCATTGTGAAGATTAGTTCATCTAAGGCAGTAAGGGATTTACCTAAGATTGTAAAACCTCATAATCTGATATGTAAGGAATGTCAAATGGGAAAGCACGTTAGAACAACTTTTAAGAGTATTTCTGAGAAAATATTCTTGATTTAATTCATACTGACTTATGTGGTCTGGCAAGAACAAGAAGTCTATAGGGAGATAGATACTTTATGCTAATTATTGATAATTATTCAAATTATTCTAGGTACTTGTAGAGAAATTCAAATTATTCAAGGCACTTGTAGAGAATGAAACCAGTAAGAAAATCAAATGTTTAAGATCTGATCAAGGATGTGAATTTACATCTAAGGAATTCAATACATTTTGTGAAGTGAATGGGATTAGAAGACAACTATTAGCACCCCAGACACCTCAGCAAAATGGAGTTGTGGAAAGGAAGACTAGAACTATTCTAGATGTAGCTAGAAGCATGATATCAGAAGAAAATCTACCTCGTGTGTATTGGAGAGAAGCAGTGAATACAATGGTTTACACTTTTAACAGAGTTCACATCAAAGGAGAAACTAGTAAGACACCTTATGAATTATGGTTTGGTAATATTGCTACTCTTAAGTACTTCAAAATATTTGGAAGCACATGTTACATTAGGAGAGATGAGTTTGCTGGCAAATTTGATCCTAGAAGTGATGATGGAATATTTCTTGGTTATTCATCTAAGAGCAAACCATAGAGATGTTTTAATAAAAGATTGCAGAAAATCATTGAGAGTGCAAATGTGAATATAGATGAACACTTTAGAATAAATTCAAGGTCTATAGATTCTAAACCGGAAATTGAGATGATCACAAATGAATCTATACAGAGTGCACCGGTACAGAATGTTGATCTAGTCACACCCGTAGAGAATTCCATAGTGACTGAAGAACCATAGCAAGTAAACAAACCCAGGTATGTAAGACTTAATCACTCTGAAAAAAAAATAATTGGGAATAATTATCAAGGAGTTATGACAAGAGGAATACTAGCAAATGAAGAGGTATGTTTAATTTCTCAAATTGAACCATCATCTGTTATTGAGACATGTGAATATAAACATTGGACTAAAGCTATGGAAGATGAATTAGAACAAATTGAGAAGAACAATACATGGACATTAGTTCCCCGACCTAAAAATAAAAATGTAATTCAAACTAAATGGGTATTCAGAAACAAACTTAATGAAGATGGTAAGGTAATTAGAAACAAAGCAAGATTAGTGTGTAAAGGATATTCATAGAAAGAGGGAATTGATTACAATGAAACCTTTGCACCAGTAGCTAGAATTGAGACAGTCATATTATTTCTTGCATTTGCAGCACACAAAAACTAAAAAATATATCAAATGGATGTTAAATGTGCATTCTCGAACGGTGTTCTTGAAGAGGAAGTTTACATTGAACAACTTGATGGATTTTCATTGACAAATGATAAAGATATGGTTTGCAGATTAAGGAAAGCTTTATATGGATTGAAGCAAGCTCCTAGAGCTTGGTATGCTAGATTGGAAAAATATCTTTTGAAGCTTGGTTACACTAAAGGTAATGCTAACAACAACTTATATTTCAAAATGACTAATGAAGATATCTTGGTTATAAAACTTTTTGTTGATGACATCATTTTTGAAGGAGAAGATGGTTTTTGTAAAGACTTTTCTAATAAGATGAAGGAAGCATTTGAAATGTCTATGATTGAGGAGATACAATTATTTTTAGGATTGCAGATTTCATAGACTAATAAAAGGATATTCTTATGTCAATCAAAGTACTTGAAGGAATTACTGAAGAGATTTGGTATGGAAAACTCTAAACTGGTGAGTACTCCTATGACTAGAACTGATAAACTACCATTGAAGGATGATTCAGCTCCTATTAATCCGAGAAGATACAAATCTATGATTCGAGGTTTACCATATTTGATACAAACAAGACCTGATATAATGATGCAGTGTGTATCATTTCAATATTTTAGAGTAATCCTAGAGAAAATCATGAATCAGCAGTGAAAAGGATTTTCCAGTATTTACAAGGCACAACAAATCTTGGTTTATGGTATCCTAAAGATGAAAATTTTGATTTATGTGCATACACCGATGCTAATTTGGCATGAGATATAGATGACATAAAGAGCACCACCAGTGGGGCATTCTTTCTTGGTAGCAGATTACTTTCATGGTTGAGCAAGAAATAGAGTTGTACATCATTATCAACAACAGAATCAGAATATGTTGTAGCAACAACTAATTGTACTCAAGTATTATGGATTAAGAAAATGTTGAAGGATATAAAGGTAAAATGCAAAGAAACTATAATCATTTATTGTGACAATTCAGCAGCAATTGATATATTTAAGAATTTGGTATTTCACTCCAAAACTAAACATTGTTTTATCAAATATAATTTTTTGAAAGGAAATGTTGAAGCAAAAGAAGTGAGATTGGTTTATGTGAATACTAAAGAGAAGATTGTAGATATCTTTACTAAGCCTTTGCCTAAGGAAACTTTTGAATATCTTAGAGAGAAACTTTGGATTATACCCTCACCAGTAGAGACTTAGACAGTTGATGTTTGGCTTTAAACCGACATAATTTATAGAGAAACTTTTTTTTGGCTTTGATGAAGGAGAGATACTTCTCAGGGGGAGTAGTTGGTATTTGTATTTCTTTGGCATTTGATGTCAAAGCGGGAGAGATATCTATGTAATAAAACATTATCCTTTGGGGAGATTATTCATTAGGGGAGAGATTTTTACTCTCTGGATTTGCATTTTTATTTCTCATATTGATCTATTCTGGAGATTGTTGGTTTTTGTCTTTAGCACTTAGATGGTATTTCCATCTTGTGTTTCCATCAATGCCAAAGGGGGAGATTATTGGTATTATGGACATGTTGCATTGGTTTTTTCATTGATGTCAACAGTTATCAACACTTATCCTTCTAGAGATCTTTGGTTATATTCATCGGCAAGTTTAGTGACTTATGCACAGTCACTGGTATTTAGTTATATCATTCACTGCTAACTCATGATTTGGACACTTGGTTTTATTGATTTGATTATTGGTCTAATCGGCCTGACATATTTGTGGTTACTAGCAAATTGGTCTAGGTTATGAACCGGCATGTGTTATCTATTCCAAATCAGCACAACACATTATGGAGATAATTAATTGATTGGTTATTGTTGTAATTACATTGAGCTGACATGATGCATCACATCTTGACTTATTTGTAATTTATTGTAATATTCTTAGTGAGCCGACCTACACATTTGGTCTTAGGTTTTGGTATATATGTAAGATCTCATTTGTGAGATTATGTAATGTAATATAATATGGTACGATAAGGTCATGATATTTGGTATATGCGAATATAAGAAGATCTACTCACACAAACATCATTTCAAGATTGAAGGAAGGTTTGAAGGAGAGAATCAGAGCTTAACTAGTACTGAACCCAACATTGGAGATGCTACTTTGAGTAGTACATTATCATTGTATTTAGTCATCCAATTGTAGTTAGTGTGATTCCCATCTTGTGTTTGAGCAGTGAGTTCTAGGCAGCTGGCCTTTCTGCATGTGTAGACTCCATTTGTACACACATACTATCTATAGTAGTATCATCTGATTATGGGTAAGGCTTCCCACCATGGCTTTTCCCCTTACAGGGTTTCTACATACAAATCTTTGTGTTATGTGTTGTGGATGTTGTTTCTCTTTCTATTTCATGCATTAAGCTTCACCAGTATTAATATTAATTGTTAATCTATTAACTAACATTAAGTTTGGTTTACTGGTAGTAAGTATCAATTTTGATTAAGGTATATTTGGATGAAATTATTTGACAATTGATTCACCCCCCCATCTTAGTTAGCTCTGGGTCCTAACACTAATTGAGAATATTACTTTTGATAAGCCAAAGTCAAAAGAACTTCCTAAAGGTGTAAAGATCACAGACTTTGAACCAGACAACAAGTATATGCAAGATGATCCTATTGATACTGAATTGATAGATATAATAGATGATGATACTGGTGATATTGATAACATTGCTAACGCCACTGACAATGTATAAGTTTTTGAAGTTGATGTATAGATGATGGATACTTAACAAGGAAAGGTTGAGAACAAAGGTGAAGAGAAAGAAGTAGAAAAAAGCTCAACTAAACAATCAGTGTATACACAATCTACTATTACTTAGACAACACTGGTAACTGTAAATATAGATGTAAATAATAGTATTGCTATTGATGATAGTTAGAATGATAAGGGTGAAGAAAAGAAGGTAGACAAATTACCAGTAAAGGAACAAACTATTGAAAATCCACAACCGGTCAAAGACACCACAAAGGGAGAGGAGACAAAAAAAGAAAAGGAGGAAGAGAAGAAAACAAAGAAAAAGGAGAAGATAGATATAAGGATCAAGAGAATAAGGAAACAACAATTGAGGATGATGATGATAACTCAATCGACATAAAAGGTCCAATAGACATGGATAATTTGAGTGCTACTAAGTTAATTGAGATTTCAACTATAATGCAATTTGGGGCACACAAGAAAAGATTAAGGGAACAACAAAAGGAGCAAAGACTATCAGGAGTGTTGTTGATATTTTGTCAAGTCTCCTACCAGAGACTGATGCAAAATATTGGGCTACCCCTATTGCCAAACTTGGATAGTTAGTTGTTAGTGTCGATGAACAACTTAAATCCCTTGAAGAAGATACATACATTTCTATTGCAAAGGATTACAAAAAGAAAAGGGGAAAATAGTTAATGGTTGAGATAGATAAAGGCAAAGTAGCCCTTTTGGTGAATAAAGATTTGTTGAAGACTGGACTAGAAACTGACTATAAGATTTTGGCTAATATTTCCCAATTTTCACTATTTTGTGCAGACTTGAGAAAGAATAGAGTTGATACTAAGAAGGAAATACAAAAGTTAAGTGAAACTTTCATACCGGTACAAGACTCAGTGATCAGTTTTGGTAAAAAGGTGGTTGATTTGCAACACTGGTTAGAACTTTGTGATCATGAGCAAATGAAATAGATCTAATCACTAAAAGAACTCCAGATTCAACTACTTCTGAAAGTAGATATTCTTCAGAGAGAATTCAAGGAGTCAGAGGCAATTTTGGGTACTTCGAAGATGAGTACAGTTGATGCTATGGAGGAGTTTGCAACATAGATCTTGACAGATGTTGAGATTACTGAGACACTATTGGAAACATGGGACACTAATCTTAAGCAGTTGAAGTTTCATTACAGTGATGTTTTCTTAAGAATTACATTGTAAAGACCTTAAAACTTTTATTTCTATATATACCTGCAGCTTTTGATGACAAATTTTGATGTAATATATGTATTTTACTTCTTTATTTGGCATTGTTGTCAAAGGGGGAGTAGAAATAGTTAAGAGTCAAAAAAATTTATGTACTATTAAAGGGGGAGTAATGATTTCATTTTTGTAATGGCATGCAATTGCTAAGGGGGAGTCTATGTCATGAAGTCAATTTTTTTTGCACACTTGCAAAAGGGGAGATTGTTGGAATTTTATCATTTGTACTATAGCGGTTTTGTGTGTTTGCTTGATGCAACTGGTATATGTTTGTTGTGCATAGTGATTAGATTTATGTATGATGACTATTATGTATGTTTTCATTGATGGAAGCTACATTTATTTAAGTCTCTAGGTCCTATAGTTCAACTAGCTAGACTTAACCAGTAAAGCAGAGAGAGTTTTATCAAAACCGGTAATTGGGACTTCAACTAGTAAATAACAAACAATGTTATATTTCAACAACCGGTACATGAAAATTATGAATATTGAGATGATATGGTTTTGTAGCAGCATTGAAAACTATCAGATGAAGATATGTTCATGACCGCATGTGCTAAATTGATCAAGTGAATGAGATTTTGTTTGACAAAACAAATTAGTGGATGGTGACTTAACCAGTAGTGATGAAAATCACTTAGATTGGTAAAATGACATAGAATTGGATTTGTTATGTTGGTGGCCGACATAACTAAAGTGTACAATGTAATATTGTCTAGATGCATTGAACCTAGGGAATTGTAGTAAGGTTCTAAGCCAACCTTATGATAATTTTAATTGTGTGATGAGGTATGAGAAGATATATATACATGAGCTTGATAGTGTGATATATGATGAGTGAATTGTGTACTTCTGATAATGTGAAGATCAAAGAAGTTGACAGATGAATTCTTTGTGATGTTGTAATGTTCTGAAGCAAATCTTATGAAGCAGAAAAAGGTGTTATACTGAGATCATTTGTACTTATTGCCTTCCTAACTTTTGTAGCAAGAAAATCCTCTTACAAGGTCACTCCTAATAGGGTGTAATCATATCCTAACAATTTTGATCATTAAATCCTCTAGCCAAGTGACACATTAACTTGTGTTTGCAAATCCCAGTAACTTGGGTAACTCCTAATAGGGTTGGTCCTCATAGGCCTTACTGTATGATGAATACTAAGAGGGGGGGGGTGAATTAGTATACCAATAAATATTGTAATCAATCTTTTAAATAGTTTAGCAAATAACCGGTGCAACAGATTCACTAATAAACTGGTTAAGATAAGTGCAAACCAAATATCAAACAAAGCATTCACCCATAAGAGCGCAATCACCATAACATAAGATATTTGATGTGGAAACCCAAATGGGAAAAACCATGGTGAGTAGAAACTCACAAGTAACTATCTACAGAATAGTAACTAGACCAGTTAAGGTCATACAGTGTTCTTCACCAAAATAGATCCTGTTAGGAATCTAGATCTCTGTTAGGAGACAAGTCCTGTTAAAGACTACCTTGTTAAAGGATTTCAGATCCATAGTTGTGAACCAACTTGTTAGAGGATTTACAAAGGATTTGCTGGGCCTACCTGGTTAAGGGTTTTAGACTTGTCAAAGATATTAGTAATCAACAAGTGAATGATCTAGATAATAGCACAGTATGCTTAGTTAGATCCTTGATAGCTCATTGTTAATGCATTTCAGCATTACTTCAATCTTCAATATCTCCACACTCTATCTCTTCACACAGACCTAATCATCTCTTCGATGATCGTACATAACCTTTTCTATTCTATATCTCATACATGCAAACCCTATACGTGATGTCCTTATAAAAGAATCTAATATCATGTCAGTCCAATAAATTTAGACTACAAGTTCCTAGGTACAGTGCATCTAGACACATTTGGTAACATGACACAAACACACCATCAAAGTCTCATTGGATGATAACTCATCACACATTATAGTAATACCGGTTGGTAACTCATCACAAATATATACCGGTTAATACAATATACCAATTACCAGTTGTCAAAAATGAAGAGTGGAAGATCATAGTGTTCCGATCAAAAGTTAACTACTGCTTGAGATCCTCAAACCGCTTGGGGTCTTCATACCACTTGGGATCTTCAGTTAATCTATGACCGGTAAACCATCTACTACAAAATACCTATAGTCTAAAGACTATACATTCAATAATACACAATACCGATTGGAACTATTACCGATTGAGCATAAGTCATACATCAAGAAAGTGTGTGTCCATTAATGATAATCAAAACATCGTCAAAATGCCAACAATATCCCCCTTTGGCATTGATGGAAACACTTTCAAAAATTTTGACATCTAAGTGTTTTTACAACAATAACACAAAATATGCTACAATCAAAATTATTCCCCCTAAGCATATACACTACCCCTTTTTGCAAAAATTACAATGTACACTACTCCCCAAAATGGTAACATGAAAGTGCATGAAATGGTAACGTTCACCAACCAAAATTTTAATGTATTTACACTACTCCCCCTTTTCCAATAATGACAAAGTAATGCAAGCTATCCTTTTTATAAAATAACATAGAGTAGATGTTCATGACAATAAGGAATGAAATTTCTCAAAAACATATTTAAAATTCTGCACAAAAATTTTCATGTCCAATGCCCATGACTCAAGTAATGAGGTAGCAACCTCACTTTCAGTCTTCATCTAGAATGCTAGTTCTTACATTGTATCGATGGTACTCATCTCTTGAGTTACCGTGATGGCTTCCAAGTTGAGAAAACATCTCTAAAGTACTTGCAGTTTTGGCAATAGGAGTAGTTGAAGCTCCTCCAAATATTTATTCTGGTTGTTGATCTCTGAGTCCATCTTGGTAGTTTGACGCTGAAAATGATGAACAGTTTGCCCATAGGTAGTGAATAAGTCATAGGGCATCTTGAAGTTGTTGATGTATGCTTGTAACTCCAGTTGGAGTTGAGATTTCTATTTGAGCACATCTTCACAAAATAGATGGGGTTGGCATATTTTACTCGAAAGTAATTTACCCTCATCCATAGCAACACTGATGTCATTCTACTGCTTTAGTAGTTGCATGCTGAATTCATTCATTTGTTTGACTAAGGCTGTTAGGAAACTCATAGATATTTAGAGCGGGCGTGAATTAGTATCTAACCAGTAATTAGAATTTCTAAACTTAAAACATGCAAAACATATTATAGTAGTGTACCGGTATGCAAGAAATAATGAAATAAGCAAAAATTAAAAACATCCACATGAAAAGCACACCATAACATAGGGATTTAACAAGGAAACCCTGTGTGGGAAAAAACTCAGTGGGATTTGTGACCCACAATATCCACTTACTGGCCAATAAGATAATATTACTTACAAAAGAGGGGCCATGCAGGAAGGCCAACTGCCTAGAGCTCATTGCTCAATGGGAAGTCTCACTAACTTACAATGTGGATTATACAAATCCAATATCTTGTATTTATTTACAATAGCATCTATAATGTCTGATCCAGTATTGGTTTTTGCTTTGTTCTTTACATAAAACCTTTAACCTATATTTTGCATAGTAGGTCTGCCTAATATCTTCCTTTTTCGCTTACATCACTTACATAAAAAAATGTCTACAATGATCTCTTTTATATATGAGTCATTTTACAACTTGCCATGTCGGCTTTCAAGGTTTTTACAATAATAAACAAAATATAATAAAACAAAAATCCTGTCGGCCTCTGTGTCAGTATGCTTCCTTTCTCTGTGCCGGTGTAGAGTATGATCTGTTGATGTCGGTGAACTATCTTGCCTGTGTAATGCCTTACCAATGCCATAGGATTGTAAGGTTGCCTTCAATGACAAAACCTTCAATCACATACAATGTCTCATTGGAGTGTGTATATGCCAACAATCTCCCCCTTTGGCATTGATGGCAACACTCATGAGAAATTTCAAAAGTGTATCCAAAAATGTTACCAAAAATGTGTGCTCCCCCTGAGCATATGATTCCTGTGATCTTGAATTTTCTCATACCACTACTCCCCCTTTGGCATCAATGACAAAGGTTGTCAAGATGTCAGTAGAGTTTGTAGTTTCAACCTTGTAACTGGGTAGTTACAATTTGAAATAGATCCACCAAAATCAAGTTTATACTCTCCATAAAAATTTTACTATATCTTATTGTTGTCTCTATTCTTTTAACCATACTAGTGAGGTGTTGCAAATGCTCTGCCAGTGTTTTCTGTCCTTGTATCAGTGCCTCAGATATTTCCTTCCGCAATGATTCTAGATAGTCCAATCTTGGACTTAGTTTGAATCTCAGATGCTTTTCCTTATTCACTATTCTCTCCTTTTCTCTTTCTAATTTAAGTAACTCTTCCTCAAAATTTGTTATCCTTTGCTCAAAAACTAATAATGTATCAGGTGAGTTAACAAAATTATCAACAAGTTTATTGATTTCATCTTGTACCTTGCTTGTTTTCTTATCTATGTCTATAGTCAAAAAGTTTGTCTTACAGGAGTCTTTGTATAGAGTTTTGTACTCTTTCAATAAGTTACACAGTTCCCGTAGAAGTTTGTCAAAATCCCTAGTACACTTCTTTATTTGATCTTCAAAGAATTTTTGTTTTTCAATTTCTACTTTGTCCTTCAATGTCTCTTCCTTTATTTTCTCAATGTTCTCTGTGATATATTTACACAAAGTATCAAGTTTTCCTAAAGAATATTTATTGTCTATATTACAATTAGGAGCAATTACCTTCAAAATTGGGATTGTATCATCTATAGCTTTGTAGGCCTGTGAACTACAATCTATTATCCTTTTGATTGAATCCAAAAGTACTTCAGTTACATTTGTTGGTTTGTGGCCTGCTGAGGACGAACCAACATTCTAAATTCCATTGGTGGAAGAAGTAACCAAGCTTGTTGTGACTTCTAGTAGGTCTATTTGTGTTTTCATTTCTTTAAGCAATGGTTTGTGTACTTCTCCAGTTGCTGGTGGCATTGTTTCCTCATGAACTTGTTTTTGTTTCTATTTTGGAGCCTGTTCCTGTTGCTGTTGCTTTTCTTGTTGCACTGTCTTAGTCTAAGCTTCTGCCTGTTGTTCTTTGTCATCTACCAATTTCTCCTATGTTTTAACAGTTTTCTCAGCTACCAGTGGCTCACTAGCCATTTCCATCTTACCAGTTGTATCTTTGTCTACCACAATGTTGATCTTTTGTGTATCAACATCTATTGTGTATAAGACTTCAGGATTAGTATTGACATCCTCTATATCCATACTTTGAACTATCGATTCATCTTCTGTAGTTGTTGTTACCGGTGATGTAAAAGAAGGTGGGGGTAAGTTGTCTTTCACTTTAATACTCGAAGGTCCACCAACCTTTCCTTTTCCTTTGTCTCTTTCTTTCTGATATACCTTTATTGGTTTAGGGTTCCGGTATTCTTCCTGTTTTTCTTTTTCAACTAGGAATATATCCCATGCATTTTCTATTTCTTTAGTCACCTCATTGACTCTTCCAACCATTAATACAATGTGTTAGTGTGCAATAGAGAATACTAACTGGTTGGCTTCAGCAATTAAATCATCAATTTCTTTAGGTGAGTTCACTGGGTACACAGCAAGTAGCTTTTCTATCTTGATTTTCTTGTCAAGTTCTATTACTGCTTGTCTCCTTGCTTCCAGTCTTTTGAACAGTTCATCTAGTACTTCATCTACAAATTCCATAAAAAATTTCTTATACATGTCCATATGCAATATAACACCATTTTCTACTTGTTCTTTTTCATCTACTGTCAGAGTGTCATACAGTTTCTCTATATTCTTTAGTTTCCCTTCCTCTATAATTTCATTCAATAGTATATCAAGAGGAGCCAGGTTTTGTTTTGTTCTCTTCTTCTTCTTAGGTGCTATTTTCTTCTTTGGTGTAGTCTTCTTAACCGGTGATCTTACTGCTTGTTGTTTCTATCTTGTCCTCCTAGGTGAGGGTGTGGTTTCCAGTGAGGGATCTCTTTTCCTTTCAACTCTTTTGAAAGCTACAAGCATGTCACTCTCCGAAGAAGTGCCTACTGGTGATAGATGAGTCTCAGGCTGTAGAGTTCCTAGCTCATCCTCAATGATACCGGTTTGTTTTAGCACATCTTCTTTAATAGCCTTTTCCTGTCTAGAGCCTCTTCTCACAAGTACCTCAACCTTTTCTCTCTCTTCTTAGATTGTATTTTTTTTTCTATAGTCTCAGCACTACCAAATACTTCTTCCTTTGGTTCGTTTGGTGCTTCCAAAAGTGCTTTAGCATAAGTCTCAATTATGTGATCATCTATCTCATAACCCATCTCTGTTACCCAGATGGTTCTTGGGATGATTGCTTCCATCTAGATTTCATCCTTTTTTATTACAAAACATATTTCATCCTTTTATTTGTCAACAATCTTTTGCGATAATCTGATTCTCTTCTTCATTTTGGCCTTAAGTGCTTGAAAGAAATCATGGATATTGTTTTCCTTATCTTCTCCCATATTGTTGAGTAATTCTGTTAGTTGTTTACCTACCGGTATATCAAATCCAAGTTCTTTGTAACCTATACAAGGAACTTGTTTGGTTATATGTAGCATCAAACATACTAGCAGATTTCCAAACCTAAAAGTTCCTTTCTTATCCTTCTTAATCTTGCCTAGGTTGTTAATTAACTCATCCTTCAACCACTCACATATATCAATTTTTGCACTATCTATGATCATGTCATAAGCACTTTTAATGCATAAACTTGAAACTGAATTGAGTCTATTTGGATGAGTTGCCTTATACCCTAATATCATGTTGATAAACCTTACATTGATGTCGGTTACATCATTGACTCTTAGGGACCTTTTATCAGATGTAGCACCAGTTAGCTTAGTAACTAGGTCATTGGAGACCTTCTTGGTTTTGTCTGGGTTTTTACCTATGGTCGGTAACCCTATGACAGCTTTCACAACTTCTTTGGTGATTTTTTGAATTGCATCTAACCAAAAAAATTCACCATGTACCCTACTTAAGACTATCATAATCACATCCTTGGGAAATTCAGGAATGCAGAGGATTTCAGTAAATCCTAGGGTTTCAATGATTTTATGTTTCAGTTTCACATTTATGGAATTATCACATATGACAGTTTTATACATGTTTTTGATCTCTTCATCTCCCAATTCCTCTATGTTGCAGTGAATGTAAATTCTGGGGTCTTCAGCATAAACAACTACTTTTGATAGTTGTGAGAAAGCACCTATATTGTCATCTTTCTTTGCTACTTTGGGAACTAGTTGAAATATGGGCCTAGGGCATTTTATGACCTCGACTACAGTAGGGTTTGCTATATATTCAAGTGTAGAGGTGGATGCCATGATGATAAATACCTTTTTCTGCCTTTAGATGGATTGATTGCTTGAAGTGTTTCACCTCATTGCTTGAAATCCCTTAACTCTACAAATTTCACGCTCTACGAATGTTTGAAATCATGGTTAAATGAAATGGAGCCAAAACCACAAATTTATAGTGTTAATTTGCCATCTACCACATTAAATTCATGCTGGTTAAGTATTCACTTAACATTATCTGTCGGTAATGAAGTTATTTCCAACTTCTCATCTCTAACCGAGGGAATAATAGCACATGTGTCATTAGATTGCCAAACCCTCAAGGAAACCTTCTTCAATTCAATGAAGAACTTCCTATCGGTGGAGCATCACTCTATCTTGCCGGTGAAGCATCACTCTATCCTACCGGTGAAGCATTGACTGGTTCTACCAGTGGAGGAGTATTCCCAATATTTAGATCAGCTTTTCTAATCCATTATTTTGAGAATTCTTGCTTAACCTCTTCAACTTTTTCTTTACCTTTTAAGCTAGAACTTTTGTTGTTTGTCGATGATCCTTTACTTCTATAGAATTTTGCAATATGCCCAATCTTGTTACATGCATAACAAGTCACATTATTCTTCTGAATAGCTTTCCCATAATCTATGCCGGTTTGTGTTCTACATTGATTAGATAAATGTCCAAATCTTCCACAAACATAACATCTCACATTCATTCTGCAATTTTCAGAATTGTGACCAACTTTGTTGCATTTAGAACATTGACCAGTGGGTGTGTTGATATTCTAATAATTTCTAGATCTACATTTATTTTCTCTATGACCATACTTATTGCAGTTAAAGCATTTTCATTTGAATTTATAAACATTATGTTGCCTTACTGGTTTGTTGTGATCCTGTGTGTTTGTAGTACCGGAGCTTTCACCAACTTCAAAGGCAATTCCAGAAGTGTCACCTTTAGGTTTTTGATTCTTCAGTAAGTTACCAAGTTCCTCTGAGCTTTTCTTGAATTTTTCTTTATGTTGATTTGCAGTTTCTAGTTCTCTTTCTAAGACTTCTTTCTGTCTCATCAGTTCATTGGAGTCATTCTGATTGTGCATCAGATCTGTCTTTAATAGATCATTTTCATAGCTAAGTCTTGTGTTCTTATTTCCTGCATCACTTAGTCTTCTGTTCAATTCTTCTTCATTTTTCTTCCTATCTTCAATCTCTTTACAAAATCTCATAGTCATATCCTACATCTCATTCTTTGTAGTTATGTTCTCCAGTTTTAGCTTACTTAACATATCATTAAGTGATTCATTTTCATCATTCTCATTTTGCATCTTTTCACAAAGTTCTCTTCTCTTATTTCTTGCAATAGTAAGATTCTCTTGAAGTGCCTAAATGATATCCTGAGCTACTTTTAGATCATCTTCAAGTTTGATATTTTTCAATTTTTCTGTATCATAGTTTGAGAGACCTGCTTCAAGTTGCTTCATCAGATTTTCCATCTTTATTGGTGTCAAGATCTTCCTCAAGCTGTTAGGCTTCTGAAAATAGAGGACCATGCTTTGATACCAATTGTTAGGAAACTCACAGATACTGAGAGGGGGGGAGGTGAATCAATATCTAACCAGTAATTAGAATTTCTCAACTTGAAACATGCAGAACATATTATAACAGTGTACCGATATGCAAGAAATAATGAAATAAATAGAATTAAAAACATCCACATGAAAAGAACACCATAACACAAGGATTTAATGAGGAAACCTGGTGTGGGAAAAACCTTGGTGGGATTTGTGACCCACAATATCCACTTACTGGCCAATAAGAGAATATTACTTACAAAAGAGGGGCCTGCACATGTAGGAAGGCCAACTACCTAGAGCTCACTGCTCAATGGGAAGTCTCACTGACTTACAATGTGGATTATACAAATCCAATATCTTGTACTACTTTACAATAGCATCTATAATGCCTAATCTAGTACCTATTTCTGCTCTATTCTTTACATAAAACCTTTAACCTACATTTCACATAGTAGGTCTACCTAATATCTTCCTTTTTCGCTGACATCACTTACATAAAAAAATGTTTACAATGATCTCTTTTATATATGAGTCATTTTACAACTTGCCAAGTCATCTTTCAAGGTTTTTACAATAATAAACAAAATATAATAAAACAAAAATCATGTCGGCCTTTGTGCCGATATGCTTCCTTTCTCTGTGCCGGTGTAGAGTGTGATTTGTTGATGCCGGTGAACTATCTTGCCGGTGTAATACCTTACCGGTGTAATGCCTTGCCGGTGCCATAGGATTGTAAGGTTGCCATCAATGACAAAAGCTTCAATCACATACAATGTCTCATTGGAGTGTGCATATGCCAAGAAAAGCAGTATTGAGTGTGTTTTCATGATTCTTTCTTGCAGTTGCTTCAGCAACATCTTCCAAGCATTGTACCTAGTCGTCTACTACGGTACAAAGAAGTTTGAGCTTGGATAGAGAGGAGTCGATACTGGGGAGGTTAGTACTGGGAATTAGACTGGTAAGGGTGTCAACTACAATTTGTATGACATCTTGCTCTTTCTTCCTCTGCAATTCATTTAGTCTCTCCTGTGTAAGTTTGATGCCTCAAAGTAGCTCAGACTCATCTTGAGATTGAGTCAGACATGCAAGAGTTAGATCAATAGGACTGGTGGAATCAACCTATTGGGTTTGACCACCATTTGCCTTAGGAATCTTCCCTCCTCCTTTGGTTTGGATATCTACTTGTTTTCTCTTCTTTGCTTCCTTCTCCTCTTCCACTCTTTTCTTTTCTTCCTCCTTCTTCTTCTCTTCCTCTTTATTTTTCTCCTCTTCTTGTTTCTTCTCCATTTCTTCCTTCTTCTTGTCCCCTTCCTACTTTTTCTTCTCTTCCTCCTTCTTCCTTTATTCTTCCTTCCTCTGGTCTTCTTCTTTCTTCTTCTCTTCTTCTTTTCTCTTCTATTTTTCTCTCATCTTCTCTTCTTTTTTCTTATTTTCTTCTCTCTTCTTTTCTTCTTTTTTTCTCTATCTTCTTCTTGCCTTGCTTTTTCCTCTTGTTCTTTCTTTGTCTTCTCTTTGTCTTGTTTCTCTTTTTCATCTTTTTCCTTGTCCTGTTTCTCTTTCACAAATTTTTCTTTGTCCTATTTCTCTTTCTCTTTGTCAGGAGTGACATCCTCATTATCTAATGCATCAACATCAATAGGGTCAATTTGTTATGTCACTCTTTCACCTTGACTGTCAAATACCTTATCCAGTTGGCCTGAGGATAGGTCGGGTTCTTGATCAGCCTTCTTGGTGGCTTCAGATACTCGGTGTATTTCAATGGAAGCTTTAACATGTATGTGTGTATCCTATTCTACTTTAGAAGTTTTACCTTCTAATAACCCAAGTCACCTCCTTCTCATAAAGAAGATGCCTTTGTCCTTATCCATAATTTTGAATCTCAGAATTAGAAGCATCAAGAAAGTATTGTGCAAAAAATTTCTCCCTGATCTCTTGTTCTCTCTCAATGGCAATGCACCATTTATTATCCAAATAACTATACAAATAATTTGGAGTAACAGATTTGATCTCAGAATGCAATTGATCATTAGCACATAAATATTTAATGACCTCCTATTCTACCTCCTCTTTCTCACTATCATTAAAGTCATCAAAATCTTCCTTCAAGTCATCAAGCAATTTCCTTCTAATATTCTTTATTGTCCTCTGACAATGTGTCATTGGCTTATAAGAAAAAATATCTATATTTATCAGTGCAGAAGTTGTAGGTACGTTACCGATAGACTTCAGCTTTTTGCTTGATTGCATTGTCTTCTTTATTTGAATCTCCAGTTCAGTGTCTTCTTCCTCCGGTGAGTGACTCCTAGATTTCCACTTCCTCTCAAATACTTTAGCCAGAATGATCTCAGGTTTCTTTTGGCCGGTGATCGCTTGGTCACTTTCAGACTGGCAGATGTAATCAGTGTAAATACAGATGGCACTGCTTTGCCCTTTTTCTACTTTGGTTCCTCAATTAGTGTGACCCTCTCCAAGTAGGTACTGGTTCTTTTCTTTTTTGCATCCAGTGGTGAGGCAAGTAAGGTAGAGGCATACTTGATCAATAAGTCATTCACCACTTCATACCACATAGGGCCAACTACTTCCTTTCTTGGTTCCACAACTTCCATTATCCAGTCATCTATCCTTATTGTAAAGCAGATGTCATCTTCATACTTCTTCACAATATTACCAGATATCCTCATTCTCTAGCTCATCTTTCATTTGAATTCATCAAAGTACTTACCTAGAACCTCAAGATATGTAGTTCCCACTACTTGTAGACTCTCCTTAATCTACCTAGAAACTAGTAGGTCAATAGACCATTGAACATTACCTACTCCAGGGAAATAACCTTGAAAATAAAAGAATAAACTGACTAAAAGTTTTCCAAACTTGAATCTCATTGATTTGTCCTATTTGATGGATTTTAGATTCGCCAACAATTGCTTCTATAAATAGGTACATAGGTCAAATTTAGTATCTTCCTTTATCATCCTGTAAGCAGCATTTACTGCAATAGTAGGGACAAAATTCATTCTGCTGGCATAAAATATCCTATAACCAATCACCATGCAAGCATATTTTACTAGATCATCAAAAATGGTGTTGACGGTCATTGCCCGTTGGTCACTCACAGAACCGGTAAGCTCTATCTTTTTAGTTTTGGTGACCTTTCATAGAGTTGGTACTTCTCCAACATTGCAGAATCTAGTGATGATATTAATCGCTTCCGATGTGATATCATGTGTCCGCTCGAGATACATCTTGTCACCATGCACTCTGTTGAGGATAATGCAAATATGTTCTTCTCTAAATTCTTCCAGAAAGTATATTGCATTGTGTAAGTTCATCTTCTCAAGGATGCTATACTATGGTTTGATCTTCTTATCATCTCCACATAACAGACTTAGCTGGGAGTGAATCACTAGGGATCCTAGGTCTTCCAACTTACAGTATATATACCCTAAAATATCTTCCTCGATAATGACTCTGACAAGAATTTGAGATAGGGCATTGTATCTCATTTTCTTTTCAAGAAAGTAAGGTGTATCTTTAGGTGCACTAGAACTAGAATGTGATGCGGAAGCCATAATCAAATGATTAGAAATAATTTCAGAAAATACCTTCACAATCTAAAATTTAGGTTTTCCAATATCGTGCACATTACACCACTTCGGTTGCTAGTTCACTGCTTAGTGTTCTTCAATGATTGCTTGAAGATTATTGCAAGATTTCACACAAGATTTCTTCAAATACCAAACAAATCACTCTGGTTGCTCTACTCTTGAAGATTCTTCTTTTGACAATAGATAAGTGAAAATGACAATGAAAACCCTTTTAAACAAACTCTCACCTACCATAATAAATGCATCACCGCTAGGGCACAAACCCTAATTTTTCCTTTTACCACTTCAAATATTCTACTGAGTGATAGGTAACATATACTAGTTAAGGTCTTTATCGATATAAATCAGGGGTTCGAAATATTTCACCACTATGTTTCCCCTAAGCTTTTTTGAAGCTTAGTTTGCCAGTTCAAAGACTTCCACACTAGGTGCAGAAGTAGGTTCATCCCATGACTCTTCTTCTGATTTCTTTTTCCAAGTTTTATTTATTTCCACCTAAATGGTTGCAACATCAATCTTCCCTTCTGGAGTGATTGGTATATCATCCGATAGGTTCTTTCTCAGTCTGCAAGTTCTAGCAGTGTGTCTCAGTTTGTTGCAATGATAACATACCATTATAGGTGTTCTCCATGGTCTGTTATTCATACTTCCATTCTTCCTTATGCATGTTGCAATAGTGTTACCGCTACAACAACAGATCAAACAAGTTGCTCTCCAACTAATTGCTGCTTGATAACCAACAGACCAATGGTCATGGATATTGTACCAATTGGGATTCCGGTTCATAGGAAGTTCTGAAATAACTCCTTGAGTCCTTAAAGGATATCTCCCAGTGCTCTGGAAAACTGACTTGCATTCAAATTCTCTATGCCCAAACTTGTTGCATGCATAATAGTTTCCATTGAATCTATTGGATCTAGGCACGTTGTTTTGAAAATAAGGAAAATTATTGTAGGGCTTGCTTCTACACACATTGGCAGTATGTCCTTCTTTGAGACAATTAAAGCAAACAGGTTTAAATTTTTGCTTACCTTTATCCTTGGATGTCAGTTGCTTCTTTGATGCTTCAGCTTTTGTTCCAGAGGCCTCACCTTCCTCATATCTAGAGAAACCAAGTCTAGTGGTATTCTTTATTGGTTTTGTCGATTCTAGCTTTTGCTCTAGCTTGGTAGTACTCTGATTGAATTTGGCAAGTATCTCCTTTGACTTGGTAAGTTCCTTGGAAATAGTAGCATTGGATTCCATCAAGGTTGCATTCTCAGAAATAGCCATGTTTAGTTTACCTTACATTTCTTATTTTTCCACTTTACTCTCCTGGAGATGAGCAGTAAGGGTACTAATTTCTTGCTTCAGCTTGGAGATCTCATGATCTTTGTCTTTTACCAGATCTTCAGCTTTTCTTCTGTTCTCAAGCTCTTGATACATTCTGATAGTCAGTCCTTCCAACTCCTTTCTCAGATTGGCTTTAGATTCATTCTATTTTTCAACTTCTTCAACTAGGGCATCCATGTCAGCTTCATCAAAAGAGCTATTTTCAATGAGTTCCATTAGTTTCTCAGCATGCTGTCTTCTTTTGGCCAAAGAGGCTTTATACTTGACTTTGAGTTCATCATAGGATCTCTCAATCTGAGTGAGATGATGAGTACGTTCCCTCACACTATATTCCCCCATATCTCCTTCCAAGTGGTTAGACTTATAGAAAGGTTGGCTCTGATACCAATTGATGAATACTAAGAAGGGGGGTGAATTAGTATACCAATAAATATTGTAATCAACCTTTAAATAATTTATCAGATAATTGGTACAACAGATTCACTAATAAACCGATAATGATAAGTGCAAACCAAATAGAAAACAAAGCATTCACCCACAAGAGAACAATCACCATAACACAAGATATTTGATGTGGAAACCCAAATGGGAAAAACCACAGTGAGCAGAAACTCACAAGTAACTATCTACAGAATAGTAACCAGATTGGTTAAGGTCAGACTGGTTAAGGTCATACAATGTGCTTCACCAGAATAGATCCTGTTAGGAATCTAGATCTCTGTTAGGAGATAAGTCCTGTTAAAGACTACCTTGTTAAAGGATTTCAGATCCACAGTTGTGAACCACCTTGTTAGAGGATTTACAAAGGATTTGATGGGCCTACCCGGTTAAGGGTTTTAGACTTGTCAAAGATATTAGTAATCAACAAGTGAATGATCTAGATAATAGCACACTATGCTTACTTAGATCCTTGACAACTTATTGCTAATGCATTTCAGCATTACTTCAGTCTTCAATATCTCCACATTCTATCTATTCACACAGACCTAAACTTCTCTTTGATGATCGCACATAACCTTTTCTATTCTATATCGCATGCATGCAAACCCTAAACATGATGTCCTTATAAAGGAATCTGATTTCATGTCAATCCAATAGATTTAGACTACAAGTTCCTAGGTAAAATGCATCTAGACACATTTGGTAACGTGGCACAAACACATTGTCAAAGTGTTGGTGGATGATAACTCATCACACATTACAGTAATACCAGTTGGTAACTCATCATAGATATATACCGGTTAATACAATATATCGATTACCAGTTGTCAAAAATGAAGACTGGAAGATCGTAATGTTCCGATCAAAATTTAACTACTGCTTGGGTCCTTCGTACCACTTGAGATCCTTGAACCACTTGGGGTCTTCATACTACTTGGGATCTTTAGTTAATCTGTGACCAATAAACCATCTTCTGCAAAATACCTATAGTCTAAAGACTATACATTCAATAATACAGAATATCAGTTGGAACAATTACCGGTTGAGCATAACTCATACATCAAGAAAGTGAGTGTCCATAAATGACAATCAAAACATCATCAAAATGCTAACAATTGTATAGCTCTTAATCGAGCTTAGACACTTCTAATAGGGTGTGCCCCTAACTGTGTGTTGCAGACCTTACCTAGTTAGATCTCTATACTTCAGATAGTGGATCTTGTGGGTACTAATTCCCAAAGTGGTTTTTCCCATTTGGGTTTTCCACATATAAACTCTTGTGTCATGTATTTTATGCTTTGTGTGGTGATTGCATACTTGGTGTTATTTCTTATATGCCTATTGAGTTTTAAGTTGGTGAAATTGATATTCAGATTTATATTATTTTTACTATCACTGATTCAACCCCCCTCTCAGTGCCTTATAAGTTCATCAGGAGCTAGCCTTGACCTTCATGGATGCTTATGAGAAGGGTTTGGGGTTTGGCTCTACAATAGGAACATTTTCTAGTGTTGGCATAGGTGCAATTATGTCAATTGGTACATCATGGGTTATCTCTAGCATTGCAGACCTAGTTCCTATCTCAAGGACATTTTTGGTAGTGGGGACAACAGAATCCTTAGTAGGGGAAGCCATTTTGAATTTTAAGGAAAATAAGGCTTAGAAATTTAAATACAAATGCAAAACCTATGGACTCCAAGGCACACACAAAAACTATACGCACACACACAACTAAAACATCTCAACAATGCAGAAGGATGGGGAAACAATTCACTTACTAATTTTTTCTTAGCTGGAAACACTCGAGGATGGCCTATTTCATCAGAATCCACTCTTCTTCTTCACTCTGCAAATGCTCTAATTTCACTTGGATGCAAGGTGTGGAATAATTTTATTGAATTCCTCTTTTATGGTGTCACCTTTAATTCATTTGTGCTGAGTAGAGTTGGTCAATAGAGATAAATTTGAATTTCAATCATTGTTCTAGAAAGAAATGATCGAGACCATCTCTTGATGCCCTTTGACTGTAAACATGAAAATTTTCATATGGCTTCTTTAACCACCTTTATTCCTTGTTGGACTTATTAAAATTTTATGTCACCTTGGCCACTCTAGCTATCTTAGCCATGTGGGATAACATTAGCCTTAAAGTCTCCATGTTTAGTTATCCTGCACAACCTTTCATAGTCTTCTCTATCCCTATGGGATAAGATTTCTTTGTATATTCTTTTTTTTCTTATCCTACACCATCTGAGAACACTCTTTTCATCATCATGGACAAGCCTTTACTATTTTTCTTCTATCATCTTTTCTAATAGTTGACCTTGTTTTCCTTTGTGGGATAAGGATTTGGGCATGTCCGCAAGGTAATTCCCTTATCCCGTGTTGCTCATAACCTTTTGTGCCTTTGATTCTTTAGATAAATTCCCTATATGCATTTATCCACGTAGGATAAGCTTTATGTCTCAATACTTCTTATCTCACAACCAATTTCTTATCTCCACGAGAACGAGCAAGATAAGAAATATTCTTTCCTTTGCTTGCAACCTTATCTTGCAAGCCTTTTGGAATTTCCAGGAACCCTCATGGGATAAAATTTTATTTAGTCTCTTTTGATCAATCTTATCCCATGCTAATTTTTTTCTATCATGATGATACCATGGCATAAGGATTTCTTTGCTTCTTTGAACTTTTTCCTATCCTATGGTGCCTTTTCCTTGCTTTAGATGTGTTGCGGGATAACATTTCCCCTTTGTGTGATGCCTTCATCTTATCATGCGTGAGTAGGAGCCACTAAGAATTTACTCATGGGATAAGATCCACTCACACATCCTTATGATCTTCTTATTCTGCACAACTGAGATAATAAGGCCAACACTTAAGTGAATAATTTAAGCACATGGGAACTTATGATGGGTAAAGTAATCATCTGATGGGGCCTTCCTAGGGAAATTTATCACTAAGATTTAGTCACTAGGGAAATTATATGATTCGTATGGAACAAATACTTTAAGTTACTAACCTGATATAAAACCCTAACACACAAGGTCAGTAAACCAATGACAGATAACCCTCCTGATCATGACTTAAGGTGAGAAAACAAACAAACGATAGTCAACTAAGAAACAAAACATGGCTTGGGGAGAACAAAGGGAAAACTTAGCGGAAGTAAAACCCTTAAAAACCCTAAACCCTAGGATTTTAAAATAAAAGAGGGGCATATTTAAACGACAAATTTTAGCACTTCCAAGAGTGGCTCTAGTTGGGGATATTTGATCTTTCCGGTTAAAGCAAGGATTCAGATCTTTGGGAAAGTAGACCACTCAAAAAACACACTAGAGTATTTACACAAAATCCTAACCTATATGTACAGTCCTAAGCCAACTATGCATGGAAGAAATATTTTAAGAAAAGAAGTGTTTCAAGAACTATCCATGCATTAGCAGTTCCTACACTTCACCATTCATATTTTCAAGAAAATAGGAATCCTCACCATGTTTCTCTACAACAACGTATGGGCCAAGCCATAGAGCATCAATCTTTCCATGTTTTCCTTTGTCCTAGCCTCTGACATTCCATGCCAAAACTAAATCATTTACCTCAAATTTTCTTTTTGAAGCTCTTATTATCAAATAGATACTTTCATCATTGTTGCAATTTGATGTTTCTTTTGTGTGCATCATTTTTGATTTCATCAAACTCTACAAACTTTTCCATTCTTTCCTCCATTGGCTCAAGTATATCCCATTCATTTTCTTGAATAAACTTATACATAGGCAATAGATTATTCATGGGAAACCTAACCTATGTCCCATACACTAACTCAAATGGATATTTGCCAGTAGTTTTCTTGGCAGTGATTCTATCAAATCAGCCCATAATGCAGTCTTCAACTTTGAATCCTAGGCTTTTTAATTCTTCTCCAAAGTCCTCTAGATGATCTTTAATAGACTCTTGTTGTTGGACACATCTTTCCCATTTCCTCATGGATGGTATGGGGAAGAATAGGAAATATTGATGCCATATATACTATAGAAATCAGTAAACTCCTTAGATTTTAAGCACATTGCATTATCCATTATTAGTATGACTAGGACCCCAAACTTGGTGATAATATTACTTGTCAGAAAATCAATTACAACCTTACTAGTTGCTTTCCTAGTGGGCATAGCTTCCACCCATTTTGTGAAAAAAATTGTGGCTACAAGAATCCACTTGCGTCCACCACTAGACCTTTTAGTTGTTGGTATTATGGATATGTTGCATTGGTTTTGTCACTGATTTCAACACTTATCCTTATGGAGATCTTTGGTTATGTTCACCGGCAAGTTTAGTGACTTATGCACAGTCACCAGTATTTGATTCACTGACAGGTTATCGTTAACCGACATTGAGGATGACTTGGTATCATCTGGAGATCACTTGGCTATGTTGAAGACATGGTTTGGACACTTGGTTTTGGACATTTGGTTATTGGTCTAATCAGGTTGACATATTTGTTGTTACTAGAAAATTGATCTAGGTTATGGACCGGCATGTGTTCTCTATTCTAGATCAGCACGACCCGTTATCGAGATGGTTTAATCAATTAATATTATTGTTGATCTGACATGATTCATCACATCTTGACTTATTGTAATTGATTTAATTGTAATATTCTTAGTGAGCCAACCTACACATTTGGTCTTAGGTTTTGGTATATATGTAAGATCTTAATTGTGAGATTAATATGTAATAAGGTATTGTAAGATTGTGATATTTGATATATGCGAATATAAGTAGAGCTACTCATGCAGAAGCACCTAGTTGAGTAAAACTCTGCTTTTTGAGTATTTAATGCTTTCATGTTTTTAATGTCTTGTGTTAGGTTTATAATGTTGTTTTAGGTTGTTACATGTCTTGTCTAGTGGTTTTGATCTCACTTTGGGATCAAGAGGTCAAGTTTTGCCTTTCAGGCTTTGAGTTGACAATTTTGGCAAAAATGTGTAAATTGCCTAAAAGGTCTACAAATGCTTTTCAAAGCATTGAAACATGTTTACTAAGTGGTTTTAAGCATGTCTTAGGTTGTTAGAAATGTCTTTTGGAGCAAGAAATGTTGTCATTTGGGCTTGCAAAAGTTATCAAAGTTGTCATTTTTGGGGTTTTCTAGAAAAATGTAGTTGTGAAAGCCTCATGTCTATACAGGGCTTGGTAACTAATTGGAAATACTATAAAAGTCCTCCCTTTTCCTTCAGAAATTTTGGTGATTGTATGAACAAGAGAATCCTAATAGAAATCATGAAATTTTGGCTTTTCTCACTATTTTTTCCTTCCTTGGAGTAACACTCTATACTATAGCACTCTTTATCTATACTGTACCTTTTGGGAAGTGTACATATTGGTTTCCTAATGCTATTCAATTGATTATTGCACTAGTTTTATTTTTGCAAGTTGGAGAAATAAAAAATCTTTCATTTTGTGTGCTCACTACCCTGTCAAGGGTTTGAGGTTTCAAAATGCCACCACTTGACTAATCCAGGTTTGGGATCCCACAAAAGGGATTGGGTCAAGTTTGTTTATGCATGTACATTGTGTCTATATTTCTTTTTGTGTCAGAGCTATGGTTGGAGGATAAATTTGAGTGAAGATTAGATAAGTTTTAGAACTTGACTAATATCCTTCTTGAAAACTCAAATTCTTGTAATCAAATGCATCAGAGTGTTAAAGATGCCAAGCAAGGAGTTTGAGAATTTTTACAAGTTAGCTTGATTCAAATTCAATAGTTGACAAGTTTGTAATGTTCAAGTTTTGTCAATTTTTGTAACTGGCAACAAGTTCACTATTTTGTGATTTGCATTGTCAAATGTCTCAAGGAAAGCTTCAAGAGCATTAACGAACCCTTGTAAATATGAAGGCTATGTAATAGGAAGATTAATTAGTGTTTTTTAGACCTCATTGAGGTATATTTCCAGTTCAAACTCCTTGCTATGTAGGTCCAAAGATGTAGCAGCAGTTGACTGGTAAAAGGGTAGTCTTTTAGTAGTGGCAGTGGCATTTCACCTCTTTTCTTGGATGTTTTCCAAGTGTTTGGCATAATGTTTGTATGGAAGAGGTAGGGGACACATGTTGAAGACATGATAGAGGTCCTATCAAGATCTAGGCACTTGTAGTGGTGAACAAGGATGCAAACACAATGGTTACACTCCAAAACCCTCCAAAATCCTACTTTTAAGCCCAAATTTGTGGACAGTCACTAAACTTGGTTGATGGAGCCTAAGTCCTAAAAAATCCTTGAGCCTAAACCTTTAAATTAGCATCAAAGACAATTTTGTGGGAGGATTTGGCCATCATTGAGCAGGGTGAGAAAAACTAGGCCAATTAGGCCTCCACGGGCTAGTAGCCCTTTTGACTATTTTTGTCAAATAGCATGAACCCAATTGCAAGGAGCAATTTGGGACTTATGAAAATTTGTGAGATAACTTTAAAATAGTGAAACAAGTGACATTTGAGACCTTGGAAAGTGTGTAGCCTCATTTGGGGGTTTTGACCTTTGGTTGGTGAGTTGAGTAAGCTAAGGGCTATGAGCCTTAAACTAAATTGGTTGTCAAACTCTAAGTAAAAACTTGTTGCCTCTACATGACCATGTTGGGGTTTCCTAATGCACAATAAAAACAATAAGTTGAATGTCAAGAGAACCAGGGATTGAGAAATGTGTAGATGGGTGAAGTGAGTAATCAGAGTAAGTTTGAGCAAGGGTGTGAGCTTTCACCAAAAAGGGAGGTTGATGGTGAAGTCTTGTAGGGAGGTCTGACTATTGTAACTAAAATTGATATTTTCAAACATAAGGAGAAGACATAAACAATACTTTTGTTTCCTATTGTAACTTCTTGACCAACATTGGCCTTTTGACCACTTACCTAGCAATCTCCCTATCATAGTGGTATCAGAGCCAACAAAAGATTCAAGAGAAAAGGATCATTAGGAAAACATGGTGACTAATGTTGAGTTAGCCAAGAAGGTTGAAGACCAAGAAGAGGAAAATAGGGCACTCAGAGAAAGACTGGATCAACTAGCAATGAAACTAGCTGAAGTAGAAGTTAAAACTGAAGAAGTCCATGATAAGGTTGGAGATTAGGGTAAAATGGTGGCGATAGAAGATGAGGTTCCCATACCTGACCCTGTTATTGAGCAAGAACCATTCTTGAAAGATTTGAGAGCTATGAGTGGTAAAACCTTAGAGGGAGTGGCTCTTTTCAGTGGAAAGATGGATTCAGATGCTCTTATAGAGTGGATTGAAGGTCTAGAAAACCATTTTGAATGTGATGGAATAACTGAAGCACAAAAGGTTAAGGTAGCAAAATCAAGGTTGAGAGGGGTAGCCTTAACTTGGTGGAAGTTCATCCAAGAGGAAAGGATGAAAGAAGGTAAGAAACCAATAGCCACCTAGAAAGCAATGGTAGCCAAAATAAAAGAAACCTACCTTCCTAAAGACTATGAAGTCCAACTTCATAGGAAAGGACAAAATTTGAGACAAAAAGACCTAGATGTTAGTAGCTACACTGAGGAGTTTCAAAAACTGTGCATGAGATCTAGAGTAGCAAAGGATGAGAGCATAAAAGTGGCAAGGTACTTGAATGGGTTGAGGTGGAACATCCAGGAAGAGATGAGCTTGTTATGCCCACAAATAGTACACAAGTGTTATCAACTAGCACTTAAGGTGGAAGAGAAAAGTAGGAGAAAGCAAGAACAAAATAACAGAGGAAGAGGTAGGGGAAGAGATGGTAAAGGCCATAGAGGCAGTTTTTGGGGAAGAAGCCTAGATCAATGAACCTAGGGAGAGTCTAAACTTATAGAGAAAAGTGGGGATTCTCAGAGCAAACCCAACTATAGGGGTAGGGGATCAAGCAACCCGAGTAGGGGTAGATCTAATGGACCAGGGAGAGGGTCGTACTTCTCAAACATGAAGTGCTATAACTATAAAAAATTGGGCCAACCTACCTATAGATGCCCAGAGAAGCCTAGTTCATCCTATAGTGGTGAGAAGAGGGTAAATTATGTTCAGGAAGATGGAGGCAATACCAAAAATTCAGCATTGAACCTAGCTTCAGAAGATGGTGAGAGTTTAATGATCAATAGAGTATTAATGAAGAAGCCACATAGTAAAGAGGTCTCACAGAGAAGAGCATTGTTCAAGATTAAGTGTAAAATCATGGGAAAGGTGTGTAAGGTTATCATAGATTTAGGATCCATAGATATCATCATATCACAGGAAGCAGTAAGTAAGTTGAAACTACCTAGGATACAACACAAGGAGCTATACAAGGTCACATGGTTAAATAAGGGACAACATGTGTTAGTAAATGAGCAAGCCTGGGTAGATTCCACATAGGTGGATATACGGATAGGATCCTATGTGACATCCCTCCTATGGATGCTTGTCACCTACTGTTGGGTAGACCATGGCAGTTTGACAAGAAAGCATAACATGATGGGGAAAGAAACTCCTGCTCATTTTAGAAAGATGGAGTAACCTATCAGATTCAATCCCTCAATGAAGAAGGAGAGAGCAGCAACAAAGTTCCTAACATCTTGTTAGTGAATGAGAAAGAATTCATAAAAACACTAGAAGAAGGTGAAGGAGTGGGATTTGCACTCATAGTGAAACCCAAGGAAGAAAAGGTAGAAAAGAAAGTTGAGATACCATATGAGGTGCAGAAAATCCTTGATAACTTCAAAGAAATAATCAATGATGGTACACCTACAGCCTTACCACCTCCTAGAGCCATTAGCCATTAGATTGATTTCATACCTGAAGCCTCTTTACCCAATAAGGCAGCCTATAAGATGACCCCTGAACAAAATGAAGAAGTAGCAAGACAAATACAAGAACTCTTAGACCAAGGGCTGATTAGGAAGACCATTAGTCCTTGTGCAGTACCTACAGTGATGACACCCAAGAAGGGTGGAACATGGAAACTTTGCATAGATTCCAGAGCCATAAACAAGATCACCATTAGATACAGATTTCCCATACCCAGGATAGGATCTAATGAATTGTTTGGGGGGTGCACAGTATTTCAGTAAGATTGACTTGAAGAGTGGTTACCATCAAATAAGAATCAAAGAGGGTGATTAATGGAAGACAACTTTCAAAACAAATGAGGGTCTTTATGAGTGGCTTCTTATGCCATTTGGACTCTCTAATGCTCCCAGCACATTCATGAGACTCATGAATGAAGTTTTACATGATTTCATTGGCAAGTTTGTTATTGTGTATTTAGATGATATTCTTATCTTTAGTAAAACTAAGGAAGAGCATTTGAAGCATTTAGCTAATGTTTTGAGAAAGTTATTTGATGAACAGCTAACCATTAATCTTGAAAAGTGTGATTTCTTGAAGCAAGAATTGGTCTATCTTGGTTTTGTTGTATCAAGAGGCAATCTAAAAATGGATCAACCTAAAGTTGCAATAATAACTAGTTGGACAACTCCTAAGATAGCTAGTGATGTCATAAGTTTCCATGGTTTGGCACAATTTTATAGAAAATTCATCAGGGGATTCAGTGAGATTTGTGCTCCTATGTTAGACACCAACAAAGGGGGTGTAAAGGTAAAATTTCAGGGGATAGATGTAGCCAATAAGGGGTTTGAATTATTGAAAACTAAAGTAGCTACTTAACCAATGCTCATTTTACCTAGTTTTGATAAGCTTTTTACTATTGAATGTGATGCTAGTAATATTGGTGTAGGAGAT
This sequence comes from Cryptomeria japonica, assembly GCF_030272615.1. Taxonomy (NCBI): domain Eukaryota; kingdom Viridiplantae; phylum Streptophyta; class Pinopsida; order Cupressales; family Cupressaceae; genus Cryptomeria; species Cryptomeria japonica. Next base: position 438,094,391 of record NC_081412.1, on the reverse strand, counting down.
GTTTTAAGTCAGGACAATAGACCAGTTGCATTCTTTAGTGACAAGTTGAATGATGCCATGAAAAAGTACTCTTCCTATGATTTAGAACTCTATGTATCAGTACAGGAACTTAGGAAATGGAGACACTATCTTCTTCCTAAAGAGTTTGTTGTATACACAGACAATCAAACACTAAGTTTCTTGAACTCACAGGATAAACTAAATCATAGGCATGTTAAATGGGTAGAGTACTTGCAAGCTTACACTTTTACTCTTAAGCATAAGAAGGGCCAGTTGAATAAAGTAGTTGATGCTTTGAGTAGGAGGTTGTTAACTATTCATGAGATTCAGGTACATAGCATTGGTATTGATAGTTTTAAAGATATGTATCCTACTGATGATGATTTTGCTGAAGCTTATAATGTTTGTCAAGGTTTTGAGAATCATTTCCATGGTGCATATGCTGATTTCACTTTGCAAGATGGTTTGTTATTTAGGGGTGGACAATTATGCATTCCAAAAGTCTCTATGAGAGAGAACCTCATTCAGGAGAAGCACAATGGGTGCTTAAGTGGGCATTTCAGTCTCAACAAGACCTTAGAGTTGGTTCAAAGGTTCTATCATTGGCCTAAGATGTAGAGAGACATCAGGAGGTATGTGGAGCAGTGTTTGGTATGTCAGAAAGAAAAAGATAATTCCTCCAATGCTGGTTTATATCAGCCTCTTCCCATTCCACATAGGCCTTGGGATTGCATTAGTATGGATTTTGTGGTAGGATTACCTAGAACTCAAGCAGGATTTGATAGCATCTTTGTAGTAGTGGACAGATTTAGCAAAATGGCTCATTTTATTCCTTGTAAGATAACACATGATGCAATTCATATTACCTACTTATTTTTCAAAGAAGTTGTTAGAATACATGGTTTGCCTACTAGCATTGTTTTAGATAGGGATGTTAAGTTTCTTGGTCATTTCTGGAAAATATTGTGGAAGAGACTTGGTACTAATCTCTCTTTTGTTTCATCTTATCATCCACAAACTGATGGCCAAACCGAAGTTGTGAATAGGTCTCTTGGAAACATGCTTAGGTATTTGACAAAGGAATATGGGAAAAGTTGGGATCAGCTCATTCATCAAGCAGAATATGCCTGCAATGATAGTGTCAATCAGTCTATAGGTAAAAGCCCTTTTGAATTTGTTTATGGCTTGCATCCAAGGGGTATAATGGAGTTGAGGGATATCACTAACTTGTAGCCTAAGAGTGGAACAACAGATGACATGGCTCAATCCATGAAGGAGGTTCATGAGCAAGTGAGAAAGGCTCTTCAAGAAACCTCCCAAAAAGTCAAGGCAAGAGTGGATGCTACAAAGAGAGATGTTCAATTTTCCATAGGAGATTATGTGATGGTTCATTTGAACAAAGCAAGGCTACAAAAGGGAGTTCCAAGCAAACTTCAAATGAGGAGAATAGGCCCTTGCAAAATCTTGGCTAAGTATGAGTCTAATGCTTACAAAGTTGATTTGCCTACTGATGTTTCTTTGTCTCCCATTTTTAATGTTATAGATTTGATTGCTTTCAAGGGGAAGCCACCTAAGGATATTTAAAGAGTTTTAGATGTTGCACAATCCCTTTCTGATCTATCTCTCCCTTCTCTTTCTATTCCCCAAGTAGAACAGGTTCTAGACTCTGGGATTGTCAAGAAGACAAGGAATCACACCTATATGGAACACCTAGTCAGATGAAAGGATAAGCCTATCTCAGAGGCCACATGGATACCTGAAACTAGCTTTCAAAAGTTTTGCATCCCTTCTTCTTTGCTACCTCAAGGAGTCAAATAACTTCTTTGTTTTTGGGGGAGTATGGTGCAAGAGCACCTAGTTGAGTAAAACTCTCCTTTTTGAGTATTTAATGCTTTCATGTTTGTAATTTCTTGTGTTAGGTTTATAATGTTGTTTTAGGTTGTTATGTGTCTTGTCTAGTGGTTTTGATCTCACTTTGGGCTCAAGAGGTCAAGTTTTGCCTTTCAGGCTTTGAGTTGACAATTTTGGCAAAAATATGTAAAATTGCCTAAAAAGTCTCCAAATGCTTTCCAAAGCACTAAAACATGTTTACTAAGTGGTTTTAAGCATGTCTTAGCTTTTTAGACAAGTTGATGAGGTTAGGTTGTCAAAAATGTCTTTTGGAGCAAGAAATGTTGTCATTTGGGCTTGCAAAAGTTGTCAAAGTTGTCATTTTTTGGTTTTTCTAGAAAAATGCAATTGTGAAAGCCTCATGTCTATACAAATCTTGGTAACTAATTGGAAATACTATAAAAAATCCTCCCTTTTCCTTAAGAAAGTTTAGTGATTGTATGAACAAGAGAATCATAATAAAAATCATGAAATTTTGGCTTTTGGAGTAACAGTCTATACTATAACACTCTTTGTCCATATTGTACCTTTTGGTAAGTGTACATATTGGTTTCCTAATGCTATTCAATTGATTATTGTACTATTTTTCTTTTTGCAAGTTGGAGAAATAAAAAAATATTTCATTCTATGTGCTCACTGCCCTATCAAGGGTTTGAGGATTCAAAATGCCACCACTTGACTAATCCAGGTCTGGGATCCCACAAAATAGATTGGGTCAAGTTAGTTTATGCATGTACATTGTGTATATATTTCTTTTTGAGTCAGAGCTATGGTTGGAGGACAAATTTGAGTGAAGATTAGACAAGTTTTGGAACTTGACTAATATCCTTCTTGAAAACTCAAATTCTTGTAATCAAATGCATTAGAGTGTTAAAGATGCCAAGAAAGGAGTCTGAGAAGTGTTACAAGTTAGCTTGATTCAACTTCAATAGTTGGCAAGTTTGTAATGTGCAAGTTTTGTCAATTTTTGCAACTGGCAACAAGTTCACTATTTTGTGATTTGCATTGTCAAATGTCTCAAGGAATGCTTCTAGAGCATTAACCAAGCCTTGTAACTGTGAAGGTTATGTAATAGGAAGATTCATTACTATTTTTCAGACCTCATTGAGGTATATTTCTAGTTCAAACTCCTTGTTATGTAGGTCCAAATATGTAGCAGTAGTTGACTGGTAAAAGGGCAGTGTTTTAAGAGTGACAGTGGCATTTCACCTCTTTTCTTAGATGTTTGCCAAGTGTATGACATAATATTTGTATGGCAGAGGCAAGGGACACATGTTTAAGACATGACAAAGGTCCTATGAAGATCTCAGTACTTGTAGTGGTGAACAAGGATGCAAACACAATGGTTACACTCCAAAACCCTCCAAAACCCTACTTTTAAGCCCAAATTTGTGGACAGTCACTAAACCCGGTTGATGGAGCCTAAGACCTAAAAAATCCTTGATCATAGACCTCTAAATTAGTATCCAAGACAATTTTGTGGGAGGATTTGGCCATCATTGGGCAAGGTGAGCAAAACTAGGCCAATTAGGCCTCCACGGGCTAGTAGCCCTTTTGACTGTTTTTTTCAAAAAGTATGAACGCAATTGCAAGGAGGAATTTGGGACTTATGAAAATTTGTGAGATCACTCTAAAATAGTGAAACAAGTGACATTTGAGACCTTGGATAGTATGTAGCCTCATTTGGGGGTTTTGACCTTTGGTTGGTGAGTTGAGTAAGCTAAGGGCTATGAGCCTTAAACTAAGTTGGTTGTCAAATTCTGAGGAAAACCTTGTTGCCTCTACATGACCATGTTAGAGTTTCCTAATGCACACTAAAAAAAATAAGTTGAATGTAAAGAGAAATAGGGATTGAGAAATATGTAAATGGGTGAAGTGAGGAATTGGAGTAAGTTTGAGCAAGGGTGTGAGCTTTCACCAAAAAGGGAGGTTGATGGTGAAGTCTTGTAGGGAGGTCTGACTATTGTAACTAAACTTGATATTTGCAAACATAAGGAGCAGACATAAACAATAATTTTGTTTCCTATTGTAACTTGTTGGTATTTTGGTATGGTTTTGTCATTGATGTCAATACCTACTGAATACAAGCACTTTGGAGATCCATCAACATTCACCAGCAAGCAAGTAAACTATGCAACAGTTACTAGTATATGGTTCACTGGTAGGATATAATGTTCGCCGGTACCTAGAATGATATGGAAGACACTTGTAATATCGAAGACATCGTGTGGACACTTTGTTTTGAAGAATTAATCATTGGTATATTCATATTTGCATATTTTCTTTCACCGACAAATAGGTCAAGGTTATCTAGGGTTACACCAGCAGGTTTATCTTTTCTAGATTAGCATAGCACGTTATGGAGATGATTTATTATTGTTGTTAATGCATTAAGACAACATGTTTTATCAGTTATTGCATCGGATAATTATATTGTTTGTAAAATTATTTTATTGTAATATATTGTAGAGCCGACCTACTAAAATTGGTCTTAGGGTATGGTATAAATGTAAGATCTTATTTGTAAGATCAAGTGTGGAATGTGAAAAATAATTGAGTGAAGGTTTATGCGAGATCAAGCAGGGATATACATGAAGACATCATTTGAAGGTGAAGTTAGGTTTTTGTAGAAGCATATCAGCATTACACCGGTACTAAATCTAGCATATGAAGATGCTATTTTGTGCAGTACATTCTTATTGGATTTAACCATCCAACTGTAGTCAATGTGACTCCCATTTTGTGATTGAGTAATGAGCTCTAGGCTATTGGCCTTTCTACATGTGCAGACCCCATTTATGTCCACTTACTATCTGCAGTAGTATCATCTGATTGTGGGTAAGGTTTCCCACCATGGTTTTTCCCCTTACAGGATTTCCACGTACAAATATTGGTGTTATGTGTTGTGGATGACTTTACGTTTATGTTTCATGCATTAATCCTTACCGGTATAACAATTTACTATTAACACTGTCTATCGGCATACTTAATTGGTTTACCGGTATTAAGCAATAAGTTGGTTAATTAGTTTTTGGTTTGAATTTATTAGACAACTAATTCACCCCCCCCCCCTCTCAGTTGTCTCTGAGACCTAACAATTGGTGTCAAAGCTTAGTCCTCTTTTGCAGAAGTTTAACAACTTGAGGAGATCCAATGTCTGCTAATTATTTCAAGAAGGACAGTCCTAAACTTGATGGAACCAACTATGTGATATGGAAGATCAGAATGGAGACACATTTGAATTGCATTGGTAAAGACATCTGGGAAGTTACTAAGAATGGTTATACTGTTGTTGTAGCTGGTCAGACTGCTCCAACTACCTTAGCTAAAGATGAAGAAAATGATTGCAAAGCAAGAGAAGCACTTTTGAGCGCATTGTCAGATCAACAAGTCATGGGATTATCAGATAGATCTACTGCTAAAGCTATTTGGGATCATTTGGAAACACTGAATGAAGGAGTTTCCACAGTCAAGATTGCAAAACTTGAAAGCTTCCGAGTCAGGTATGAACATCTGCAAATGGAAGAAGATGAAAGGATTTCTACTTTTATGGAAAGAGTAAATGAAATTGTTTTGGGTATCAAATGTTGTGGAGGAACCTTGAGTGGGGATGAAATTGTTTCAAAAATTTTAAGAGGTTTTCCACTGGCATATAAAATGAGGTTACTGCTATAAATGAGTTGAGAACAATGCCTAATACATCAGTAACTAGGGATACATTGATTGGAAAACATTCAGCCTTTGAAATTGAGGAATTTGGTCATGTTGCTACTATAAAAACTGACTTAGCCTTTAAAACATCAACATCATCTACTCCATCATTTGACAAATCAGACTGAAGAGCCTTTTATGCAAGAGAACTTGAAGAATCTAGAAAGGAGAATGAAGAGCTTGAAGAACTTGAAGCACTATTTGCAAGGAAAATGTCAAAAGGTCCAATTGGAAGTAAGTATGAAGGTAAATCACCCTTTAAATGTTTTAATTGCAATAATATTGGTCATATGGCTTCAAGATGCCCTGATAGATATGCTAGACTAATAGAAGAAGCTAGAAGAACATACAAGCCTAATCCTAAATATCAGAGATACAGATTTAAGAAGAACAAAGACAAAACTTGTTACATTGCTGATGAAGGTGTGACTGATGATTCTGATGAGGATCCAGTAGACAATGGATGGGTTTTTGTTGCTATAACAAAAGATCAACCAGCACCTACTGCTCCACCGGTAGAACAAGCCCTAGCAGCTAAAGTTGAAGCAAAAGATGAATGGATCATTGACTTTGGATGCTCACATCATATGACTAGAGACAAAGGTAAATTCTTGAACTTTCAAGAATACAATGGAGGTTTAGTAAGATTTGGAGATGACAAAGCCTGTTCAATCAAAGGTAAAGGTTCAATATCTCTTGATGGTAAGCATTACACTGACAATGTCTACTATGTTGAACGATCAAAGCATAATCTTTTAAGTGTTGGTCAATTAGTTGAGAAGGGATTTTAGTTGCAATTTAAAAATGGAAAATGCAAAATCATGAGTAGAACTGGTTTGGAAATTGCAATCGGTAATCAGACTAGAGGCAATATCTTTCATTTGAATAACAGTGAAAATGCATGCTTAATTGCACATATAGATGAAAGTTGGTTGTGGCATAAGAGACCATGTCATGTAAATTTTGATTGCATGGTAAAAATCAGTACTTCTAAGGCAATTAGAGATCTACCTAAAATTGTGAAACCTTAGAATACAATCTGTCAGAAATGTCAATTTGGAAAACAAGTTAGAGCTAGTTTCAAAAGTATTCTAGAAAAATCCAATAATGCTCTTGATTTAATTCACATTGATTTATGTGGTCCAACTAGAACTAGAAGCTTGCAAGGTGATAGATATTTCATGCTAATTATTGATGATTATTCTAGAATGTGTTGGGTTACTTTTCTCAAAGAGAAATCAGAAGCACTTGGGAAGTTCAAACTGTTCAAAGCAATGGTTGAAAATGAAACCGGTAAGAAAATCAAATGTTTAAGATCAGATCAAGGAGGAGAATTCACATCTAAGGACTTTAATACATTTTGTGAAGTGAATGGAATCAAAAGATAGTTATCAGCACTTCAGACACCATAGCAGAATTGAGTTGTTGAAAGGAAAAATAGAACTATCTTGGATGTAGGTAGAAGTATGTTATCAGAAGAAAATCTACCACATGTGTATTGGAGAGAGGCAATTAGCACTACTATCTATACATTCAACAAAGTTCACATCAAAGGTGAAACTGGTAAGACCCCTCATGAACTATGGTTTGGTAATACTCCCACTCTTAAGTATTTGAAAATTTTTGGAAGTAAATGTTATATTAGAAGAGATGAGTATTTTGGCAAATTTGATCCTAGAAGTGATGAAGGAATATTTCTTGGTTATTCATCTAAGAGCAAGGCATATAGATGTTTTAACAAGAGATTGCAAAAAATTGTTGAAAGTACAAATGTAAAGATTGATGAACAATTCAGAGGAACTTCAAGGTATATAGATTATGAACCGGCAACAGAAATTGTGACAAATGAACCTATACAAAATCCACCGGTATAAAATGAAGATCCAGTTACCCCGGTATCATCAGAAGATTCCACAGTAATTGAGCAACAATAGCAAACTAAGACACCCCGGTATGTAAGATTGAATCATTCTGAAGATCATATAATTGGAAACAAATTTAAGGGAGTTATGACAAGAGGAAGATTGGCAAATGAAGAGTTATGTCTTATTTCTCAAATTGAACCATCATCTATCAATGAGGCATGTGAAGATAAATTTTGGATTAAAGCTATGGAAGAAGAATTAGGACAAATTGAGAAAAATAATACTTGGATATTAGTTCTCTGGCCTAAAGATAAAAATGTAATTGGAACCAAATGGGTATTTAGAAACAAACTTAATGAAGATGGTAAGGTTGTCAGAAATAAAGCAAGACTAGTGTGTAAGGGATATTCTCAAAAAGAAGGAGTTGATTACAATGAAACCTTTGCACCGGTAGCTAGAATTGAGGCAGTTAGATTATTTTTGGCTTTTGCAGCTCACAAGGACTACAAAGTTTATCAAATGGATATTAAATGTGCATTTTTGAATGGAGATCTTGATGAAGAAGAAGTATATATTGAACAACCTGATGGATTTTCTTTGATAGATGACAATGATATGGTTTGCAAGTTAAGAAAATCTCTGTATGGATTGAAACAAGCCCCAAGAGCTTGGTATGCAAGGTTGGATAAGTATCTTTTGAAGATTGGTTTTACTAAAGGAAATGCAGATAGCAATTTGTACTACAAAATAACTAATGATGACATCTTGATTACTGAAGTATTTGTTGATGATATAATCTTTGGAGGAGAAGATGGATTATGTAAGGAATTTTCTATTGAAATGCAGCAAGAATTTGAAATGTCTATGATTGGAGAAATAAAATTCTTTTCAGGTTTGTGGATTTCTCAGACTAATAAAGGTATATTTTTGAGTCAATCCAAGTACTTGAAAGAATTACTAAAGAAATTTGGGATGGAAAACTCTAAACCGGTAAGCACACCTATGACTAAAAATAAGAAATTATCTCAAAGGGATGAATCTACACCTGTTAATCCAACTAGATACAAATCTATGATAGGAGGTTTATTGTATTTGACACAAACCAGGCCTGATATTATGAATGTAGTATGTATTGTTTCTAGATTTTAGAGTAATCCTAGGGAATATCATGAATCAATAGTAAAAAGGATTTTTCGGTACTTACAAGGCACAACAAATCTTGGATTAGGGTATCCTAAAGATGAAAATTTTGATCTGTGTGCATACACAGATGCAAATTGGGTAGGAGATGTGGATGATAGAAAGAGCACCACTGGAGGAGCATTCTTTCTTGGAAAGAGATTAGTTTCTTGGTTGGGTAAGAAATAGAGTTGTATATCTTTATCAACAGCAGAATCAGAATATGTTGTAACAACAACTAACTGTACAAAAGTATTATGGCTTAAGCAAATGTTGAAAGACATAAAGGTAAAATGCAAGGAACCCATTACTATATATTGTGATAACACTGCAGTAGTTGATATATCTAAGAATCCGGTATTACATTCTAAAACTAAACATGTTTCTATCAAACTGAATTTTCTAAGGGAAAAAGTTGAAGAAAAGGAGATAAAATTGGTTTATGTGAATACTAAAGAACAGCTTGCAGATATTTTCACAAAACCTTTGCCTAAGGAGACTTTTGAATATCTCAGAGATCAGCTTGGAGTAATACCACCACTGGTAGAGACTTAGATAGTTGATGATTGTCATCAATCGACAAAATTAAAAAGACAAATCTTCATTCTGGTATTTGATGAGGAAGCTACTTCTCAGGGGGAGTAGTTGGTATTTTGTATGAACTTGACTTTGGCATTTGATGTCAAAGGGGGAGAGATATCTATGGAAAAACACATTATGTTTTTGGGGAGAGAGTTTGAAAAATACATTTGAGATTTTGAAAAACACATTTAAGAGATTGGTATTGAAAATAATCTTTGGATAAACACATGTTACTCCCAAGGGGAGAAATGGAGATTGTAGGTTTTTGTATTTGGCATTTTTGTTTTGGCACTTTGATGGTTTTTCCATCTTGTGTTGCCATCAATGCCAAAGGGGGAGATTGTTGGTATTTTGGTATGGTTTTGTCATTGATTTCAACACCTACTGAATACAAGCACTTTGGAGATCCAGCCACATTCACCAGCAAGCAAGTAAACTGTGCAACAATTACTGGTATATGGTTCACTGGCTCGATATAATGTTCACCGGTACCTAGAATGATATGGAAGACACTTGGTAAGGTTGAAGACATCATGTGGACACTTTGTTTTGAAGAATTAATCATTGGTATATTCATATTTGCATATTTGCTTTCACCGGCAAATAGGTCCATGTTATCTAGGGTTACATCGGTAGGTTTATCTTTTCCAGATCAGCATGGCATGCTATGGACATGATTTATTATTGTTGTAAATGCATTAAGCCGACATGTTCAATCTGTTATTGCATCAGATAATTATATTGTTTGTAAAATGATTTTATTGTAATATATTGCAGAGTCAACCTACTAAAATTGGTCTTAGGGTATGGTATAAATGTAAGATCTTATTTGTAAGATCAAGTGTGGAATGCAAAAAAGAATTGAGTGAAAGTTTATGTGAGATCAAGGAGGGATATACACGAAGACATCATTTGAAGGTGAAGTTAGGTTTTTGTAGAAGCATATCAGCATTACACCGGTACTGAATCCAACATATGAAGATGCTATTTTGTGTAGTGCATTCTTATTGGATTTAACCATCCAACTGTAGTCAGTGTGACTCCCATTTTGTGATTGAGCAATGAGCTCTAGGCTGTTGGCCTTTTTGCATGTGCAGACCCCATTTATGTACACTTACTATCTGCAGTAGTATCATCTAATTATGGGTAAGGTTTTCCACCATGGTTTTTCCCCTTATAGGGTTTCCACGTACAAATATTGGTGTTGTGTTGTGGATGACTTTACGTTTATGTTTCATGCATAAATCCTACTAGTATAGCAATTTACTATTAACACTGTCTACCGACATACTTAACTGGATTACCAGTATTAAGCATTAAGTTGGTTAATTAGTTTTGGGTTTGAATTTATTAGAGAATTGATTCACCCCCCCCTCTTAGTTGTCTCCGGGACCTAACATAACTTGTTGACCAAAATTGGCCTTTTGACCACTTACCTAGCAATCTCCCTATCAGCTACTCACACAGACGCCATTTGAAGATTCAAGGAAGATTTGAATAAGACAATCAGAGCTTAACCGGTACTGAATCCAACATTGGAGATGCTACTTTGAGTAGTACATTATCATTGGATTTAATCATCCAATTGTGGTCAGTGTGACTCTCATGTTGTGATTGAGTAGTGAGCTCTAGGTAGCTATCCTTTTTGCATGTACAAACACCATTTGTATACACATACTATTTGTTGTAGTATTGTTTGATTGTGGGTAAGGTTTTCTACCATGGTTTTCCACTTACAGGGTTTCCACATTTAAATCTTTGTGTTATGTGTTGTGGATATTGTTTCTCTTTCTGTTTCATGCATTAAGCTTCATCAGTACTATTATTAACTATTAATTTGTTTACCGACATTAAGTTTGTTTTACCAGTATTAAGTATCAAGTTTGGTTAAGCTATATTTGGGTTAAAATTATTAGACAATTGATTTACCCCCCCCCCCTCTCAGTTGCCTCTGGCTCCTAACAATTGGTATCAGAGCTAAGTCCTCCTTTTGCAGAAGTTTAACAACTTGAGGAGATTGTATGGTAACTAACTATTTCAGGAAGGATAGTCTGAAACTTGATGGAACTAACTATGGTATATGGAAGATCAGAATGGAGACACATCCAAATTGCATTGGAAAATACATATGGGATGTTACAGAGAATGGTTATGTTGGTCCTACACAAAGTCAACCTAATCCACCTATATTGGCTATGTATCAACAAAATGATTGCAAAGTAAGAGAAGCACTTTTGAGTGCCTTGTTAGATCAGCAAATCATGGGACTATCAGACCGATCTACTGCTAAAGCTATTTGGGATAAATTGGAGGCATTGAATGAAGGTGATTCCAATGTCAAAATTGCAAAACTAGAATGCTTCTGGGTCAGGTATGAAAATTTGAAAATGGAAGAAGATGAAAGAATTTTTTCTTTTATGGAAAGGGTTAATGAAATTGTTTTGGGAATACAATGTTGTGGAGGTTCCTTAAGTGAAGATGAAATTGTATCTAAAGTTTTAAGAGCATTGCCACCGGCATACAAAATGAAAGTAACTACTATTAATGAGTTAAGAACTATGCCTAATACATCAGTATCTAGACATACCTTGGTTGGAAAACTTTCAGCATTTGAGCTTGAGGAATTTGGTCTTGTTGCTACAATTTAGACAGATTTAGTTTTCAAAGCATTATCATCTGCAACATTTTCATTATCAACTAATAAATCTGATTGGAAAGCACTGTATGCAAGAGAACTTGAAGTCATCAGAAGGAAAAATGAAGAACTTGAAGAAATTGAATCACTATTTGCAAGGAAAATGCCTAAAGGTCCTATTGGAAGTAAGTATGAAGGTAAAGCACCTTTTAAATGTTTTAACTATAATAACATTGGTCATATGGCATCTAGATGTCCAGACATACATGCAAGATTGAGAGAAGAAGCTAAAAGATCATATAAGTCTAATCTTGAATATCAGAGATACATATTTAAGAAGAATAAAGACAAATAATGTTACTATGCTAATGAAGGAGTTAATGATGATTCTGATGAAGAACCAGGAGACAATGGATGGGATTTTGTTGCAATAATAGAAGATCAACCAACACCTACTATTCCAACAGTAGATCAGGCCTTGACAACTAATATTGAAGAAAAGGATGAATGGATTATAGATTCCGGATGTTCACATAAAATGATTGGTGATAAAAGTAAATTCTTATCTTTTTCAAGAATACAATGGAGGTCTAGTAAGATTTGGAGATGACAAAGCTTGTTTGATTAGAGGAAAAGGAACTATATCTTTTGATGGTAAGCACAATACTGATAATGTTTATTTTGTTGAAGGTTTGAAGCATAATCTTTTTAGTGCTGGTCAATTAGTTGAAAAAGGATTTCAGTTACAATTCAAGAATGGTAAATGCAAAATCATGAATAGAACTGGTTTGGAAATTGCAACCGGTAATCAGACTAGAGGTAATATCTTTCATTTAAATAACATTGAGAAGACATGCTTGATTGTTCACATTGATGAAAGTTGGTTATGGCATAAGAGACTTTGTCATGTAAATTTTTATTGCATTGTGAAGATTACTTCATCTAAGGCAGTAAGGGATTTACCTAAGATTGTAAAACCTCATAATCTGGTATTTAAGGAATGTCAAATGGGAAAGAAAGTTAGAACAAATTTCAAGAGTATTTCTAAGAAAACCAATGATGTTCTTGATTTAGTTTATACTGATTTATGTGGTCTAGAAAGAACAAGAAGTCTACAGGGAGATAGATACTTTATGCTAATCATTCATGAGTATTCTATAATTTGTTGGGTTAATTTTCTCAGGGATAAATCAGAAGATTTTGGGAAATTCAAATTATTCAAGGCACTTGTGGAGAATGAAACTGGCAAGAAAATCAAATGTTTAAGATCAGATCAAGGAGGTGAATTTACATCTAAGGAGTTCAATGCATTTTGTGAAGTGAATGGAATTAGAAGACAACTATCAGCACCCCGGACACCTCAACAAAATGGAGTTGTGGAAAGGAAGAATAGAAATATTCTAGATGTAGCTAGAAGCATGATATCAGAAGCAAATCTACCTCATGTGTATTGGAGAGAAGCAGTGAACACAACAGTTTAGACTTTCAACAGAGTTCACATCAAAGGTGAAACCGGTAAGACACCCTATGAACTATAGTTTGGTAATATTCCTACTATTAAGTACTTTAGAATATTTGGAAGAAATGTTACATTAGGAGAGATGAGTATATTGGTAAATTTGATCCTAGAAGTGATGAAGGAATATTTATTGGGTATTCATCTAAAAGCAAAGCATATAGATGTTTTAATAAGAGATTGCAGAAAATCATTGAGAGTGCAAATGTGAAGATTGATGAACACTTTAGAAGAAATTCAAGGTCTATGGACTCTGAAATGGTAGTTGAGATAATCACAAATGAACTTATATAGAATGCACCTACATGAAATATTGATCCAGTCACACCAGCATCATTAGAGAATTCCATGGTGACTAAACAACAACAACAAGTGAAAACACTAAGGTATGTAAGATTGAATCACTCTGAAAGTCAGATAATTGGGAATAAGTATCAAGGAGTTATGAATAGAGGAAGACTAACAAATGAAGAGGTATGTTTAATTTCTCAAATTGAACTAGCATCTGTTATTGATGCATGTGAAGATAAACATTGGATTAAGGCTATGGAAGATGAATTGGAACAAATTGAAAAGAACAATGCATGGACATTGGTTGCCCGGCCTAAAAATAAAAAAGTAATTGGAACTAAATGGGTATTCAGAAATTAACTTAATGAAGATGGTAAAGTAATCAAAAAAAAAAAAAGATTAGTGTGTAAGGGATATTCATAGAAATAAGGAATTGATTACAATGGAACCTTTGCACCGGTAGCCAAAATTGAGGTAGTTGGATTATTTCTTGCATTCGCAGCACACTAGAACTATAAATTTAATCAAATGGATATTAAATGTGCATTTCTGAATGGTGATCTTGAAGAGGAAGTTTGCATTGAACAACCTGATGGATTTTTATTGACAAATGATAAAGATATGGTTTGTAGGTTAAGGAAAGATTTATATGAATTGAAGCAAGCTCCTAGAGCTTGGCATGCTAGATTGGACAAATATCTTATGAAACTTGGTTACACTAAAGCTAATGCTGACAACAACTTATATTTCAAAGTAACTAATGAAGACATTTTGGTTATTGAAGTTTTTGTTGATGACATCATTTGTGGAGGAGAAGATGGATTTTCTAAAGACTTTTCTAATAAGATGCAGGAAGAATTTGAAATGTCTATGATTGGGGAGATTAAATTATTTTTAGGATTGCAGATTTCACAGACTGATAAAGGTATATTCTTACTGTAGACACCTAAAATTGTCATGTCTAATTAAATAAATATTTTATTTATTTAATTATTATAGCCTAATTCTTCTATTAATTAAATGAATCTTTATTTATTTATTTAATTCATGTATCCTCTTCTAGCCTTATTTCTCATTTAAATAAATATAATTATTTATTTAAATTACCCTTTTCCCAAATTAAATAAATATTTTATTTATTTAATTGATCCCATTTCTTCTATTAATTAAATAAATCTTTATTTATTTAATTAATTCATTAACCTTTTCTACCCATGACACATGTCATTCATCTCTTAATTCATACACTACCTACCCTCTCATTATTTTCTTATTTTCTCTACCTACTCTCTAATCATAGCTGACCATTTATCATTTACACCTCTCAATCTTATCCCTCCATTTCATATGGTGTCTTCTATATAAGGAGATGCTTCCTTCATTTATCAACCCTATGCACCCCGATGATTACTCGACTACACTATGCCTTTGAACTTTCATATGCGATCCTACTTGCAACCACATTTCCATTCTTTGTTGAGCTCTTGTGCACGTATAAAATCTGAGAGCAAATATATCAAGCAAGATCAATGGAGATAGGAAGAATGGAGATCCAAACCCTATTGGACATGTGATGGTATAATCTTTGTGATTTCATTTGATTTGCATTGTCTTAGGTAATCTTCATATGTTATGGTGGATCTTTGTTGTTGTCAGGCTAGGGTTTTGTGGTTGAATTCATTTAGTCTTTCAATATTATTGTTGTTATCCATTTTCACTGTACACATTTTGGCACACCCCGTGGGACGTGTATTTTTGTTAGATCTATTTTTTTTGCAGGTTTTTCTAACCCTATATTGTTGTTTTGTAAAAAAAATTGGAGAATAACCTTGTGCAGCTAGGGTTTTGGACACAAAATCAAGATCTTGGAGAGATTTGATCATATCTCACAAATAGCTTGGAAATTTTGCACAAAATTTGTTTTGCAGGTTGAAGACAGTATCAAAAACTCTCAAACCAAAATTTAGATCTATTGGAGCATAATTTAATTTTCTATGAATTTTCATAAAAAATTGATTTTGATAGCAAATGAGCAAATTTTTCAGATTTTCTTACATTTTTGGAAATCTCTCATAATTATACACATGATCTATTCTTTGTGATTTTAAGTTTGATGCAAAATATTTCCTTAAAAATCAGACCTTTAAAAATTAGGGGTTTTTATTGTTTTGATCAGATCTCACAAACAGCTTTGAATTTTGGCATAAAATTTGTTTTTCCAGTCAAGAACATTATTAAAGATTTTCAATAAAAAAATCAGAGTTTTTGGAGTATATTTGAAATTTCTATGAATTATTTATGTATTTTCATGAAAAATTAACTTTGAGAGCAAATTAGCAGATTTTTTGGCTTTTCTTATAGTTTTTGGAAAGCTATCTGATTTGTACACAGGATCTGTTTTTTTATTTTAAATTTGATGCAAAATCATTCCTCAAAAAATTGGATTTTTGAAAATTAGGGTTTTGCATTATTTTTCTCATATCTCACAAACTGCTTGGATTTGTTATAGAAATTTTTTTAGGCAAGTTGGAAAGACTATCAAGACTGTCTAGTAAAAATTTTAGATTTTTTGGATCAATGTTACATTTTATATGAATTTTTTATGATTTTTCATAAAAAAATAATTTTTGGAGCAAATTAGCAAATTTTTTGGATTTTCTTACATTTCTGGAAATTTCTTGAAATTTTATAGGTGGTTTTTTTTTGTGATGAATCATATCTTTGAATTGGTCAAAAAAATGCATTGTTGAAGGCCCCTATTTCACAAAGTCTTTTGGATCTAAAATTTACCTAACTTGTGTGCTTGTAGGAGGGGTATTATTGCAAAACTACTAACAAATATTTGTTGCAGAATTTTGGCAAGGGTTTTTGGTCTTTATTGTGTGCCTTGTTTTCATATATTATCAAACACTTCAATTGGTGCACTAAAATTGAACTAGTGTCTTTTGTGTCTTGAGCAATAGGCTCTTTTTGTTTCATCTTTAGAGGGTCTATCTCCTCGTGTGGTCATTAGGACTACTAGTGAGGAGAGAATGACCCAAGTGGTAGCGAGGAAAACCCACCTCTTTTGAACCACTATAAACAACTGTATTCATGGTGAAAACTATGGATAACATATGCTGATTAGTTCATACCGACACTATGTCTCCCCATAAACCCGTTTGATCAAATTTATTTGATTAGTTGTAGGGCGTAACCCTTATCGGCTGGGAGCCTTCTGTATTTACAGAGTTGAAAGTGTCGCATGTATGGCCACATGAGCAGATGCCCTTACTAGCACCTTTTTATTTTAGAAGTCAAAATCCTTCTAGTTGTTGGGGTAGGAGGTCGGACCTCTAGAGTGGCCCACACGCATACAGTTCTTAGTAGAGATACAAATTTTGCCACGAGGAGTTTTCATGGTGACTGATGCTTGGATTCCCCAAGAAGTGAGTGCCGAGGGTGGAGCCAATGGGGTCAAACATCTAAGTATCCACTCTGAATAGCATAGCCTCATGTGGGAATCAACAACTATTTTCCTGGCCAACCATAAGAATTGTGCTTGTCTTATTTTGAACAATCAAACATTCGAGACCAAACATTAAAACATTGTGTCTTTTGTGTCTTCAAGTGTATGCAAAACAATTTTACATCAAACAAAACACTATTCTTTGAGTCATTTTGAGTCTAAACACTTGCAAACATTGAGTCCTCATCAACACTATGTCCTCTTGTCATGAAAAATAGTCAAACATTTAGATTTGGTCACAACAAACAACTTCGTACATTGGAAAAATTGCACAAAATTTCCATAAACACGTCTATGTCATATAACCACATCTGTGAAGGGCAGAAACGCATCTGTGTCTTTTAAGCAACATTGCACTTACGACATCTCAAGAAGTGCGTCTGTGTCTGAGAAAATAGCATCTATGTCATTTAAGCGCGTCTGTGTCTGACAGAATAGCGTCTATGTCATTTAAGCACGTCTATGAAGTATACAGGCACATTTGTGTTCAGAATTGAAAAAACTTTTACAGTCCAGCAAACAAGAACAGTTGGTTTCAGACTTATTGAGCTTCCTAGGTTATTTCTCCAGGTTTTCATCTAGCATTCAACCTATCTTTAGGTCTCACAAAGTCCATCATTGCTTTACACCTTACATTACATTCACATTTGTCTAAACTTGAGTCAAAAGGTCACTTGCTTGTCCTCATCATACTTTGTCAACACACTACATACAACAATATTTTGCTAAGTGGTCCCTCATCAAGGTCTATCACCTTTGGGTCTCATTTGGTCTTACTTAGAGTTAAGGTCAACTTACCTCATCAAGAATCATCTCTTTGGAAGTCACACCTACTCTACTACATACATACTTGGTCTTACACTTTGGACATTGCAAGTACACTTCAGATTCATTTACATTCCATCCAACTCTTGGTCTTCCATACTCTTTCCATCTTTCATATAATCTCACACATCTTGGTCAGTACCTAGTTCATGGTTGAAACCTGTTCCCAAAAATATAGGAGAGAAACATTCCAAAGTCCGCAAACATGAGTTCCTATGAATATGACAGTGATATCTTTTTCAATTCTAATCATACTACATTACCTGACATGGATGCTTATAGAAACATTCCAAATGTTGAGCACATGGACACTACAAACAACAATGATACACACAATAACAATATGGACAGCTTTTCTATACATTCAGCATAAGTGGAAGACACCATTATGGATCCCCATTTCAATCGATTGGTTGAGGAAATAATGAGAGATAGACAATATTTCTTACAAGTAATGGCACAAAGTGGAGCCAAGATCCCTCATTATTTTGACATGTCTCAAATAATGGAAAATCGACCTTTGCAACAACCTCACCTCAACACGGATCAAAGGAGGCCTAATAGTGGAGGAAATAGAGGACCACATCTTGTGCCTGAATCACCATCATCTTTGTTTCAAAAATCAGAGGTCCCATACACACATGGTCAAGCCTATGATACTCACCTTTGCAGACCATTATGGAAGTCTTATGCAAAAAAATATACTCAATCACATGCTAATGCTAAAGACCTACCACCAAAGCAATTGGATATCCAAAGGCATGTTCAAAATTTGGACACAAGGAAACTTCACGTCAAATTTGGGGGCAACACACTAGAACAAACTCATGACATTCCTATAGAGTATGGTATACATGGACAAAGCAGATGTTTTGTTCCTCATCATGAATCTATACCAAGTGGTCCATATATGCAACATCATTATAGACCTCCTCCATATGAAGATGTATATGATCAATATCATCCATATATGCAACATGCTCCTCCTCCACCCGGTGGTTCAGGCATGGGATATGGTCCAAGAAGTCAGTCTCCACCTAAGAATAATTTGGAACAACAAATTAAGGATTTACAAAAGAAAATGGAGGACATAAATACACCAAGGCCAACTTACACAATGAGAGACATATGTCCTTATCCATTTGACAAAAGCATTCCAATGCCTCCATTTCCTACACACTTTGTGATGCCTAAGTTTGATAATTATATAGGAAAAGGGGATCCTAAGGAACATATAAGATAGTTTTTCATAGCTTGCATTGAGGTAGCAGCAGAAGAGACATATTTGATGAGATTATTCCCATAGAGATTAGGTGATCAAGCTATGGAATGGTTCTCCCAACTTCCACCTAGAATTAAGTCATGGGGTGACTTAGCTGAGGCATTTATCCAACATTTCTCATACAACATAGAGACTAACATATTAGTCACTACTTTGTGCAATACCAAGCAAAAGGATGGAGAATCTTTTTCATCATTTTTACAAAGATGGAGGAATCTAGCTAGCAGATGCTCTTGTGAAATTCCACAAAAACAAATGGTAGATATGTTTACCCAAAATGTTAACAAAGACATTGGTTATGACCTAAGAAAAGCTTGTTTGTCCACCTTCAAGGACGTCATTGAAAAAGGCTTAGTGATAGAGGTGGTCCTAATTGAGCAAGGAGTCATTAAAATATTCACGGAAAACAAAGATGACTTTAAAGGAAAAGATAAGCCAAGATTTTGGAATAAAAGCAAGAACACAGTCAATGATGGTGTTGTTGATGCCAATACAATGTGACCCAAAATCATTTTTTCTGGATCAATCTCTACAAACAATCAAGTGAATACTCAAACAACTTCAAAGTCATGAAGGAAGTACACTCCATTGGGAGAACCACTTGAGTCTGTTTTCAAAAAGCTAGTGGCAAACAAGATAATCACAATTCCAGATTTTCCTCCATATGAGCCAAAGGTCAAACCAAATTGGTGGAATGATGATGAATATTGTGAATTTCATAAGAGCAAAGGTCATAAAATAGGTAATTGTTATCAGTTGAAGAACATCATACAAGATCTTATTGATAGAGGTGACATTGAGATTGAAGGACTCTCATCCAATCAAGAACATGAGATGTTTAAGGAACCATTCCCAGAACATGACAAGGGAAAAGCTAAAGCCACAGATGACCAAACCAATTATACCAGAGCATCTTATAACTATGATTCAACCATCAATCACATTTCGATGGATAATTATGTCTCTACCATTATTATCAAGGACAAAATGCCTGAGAATTCCACTCAAAGACCCAATATTGTCCTAAAAGGCATTGGATCTTCTTCCGAACCTACCTCTGAATGTAATGTCACAACCCATCAAGGTAAATTCACTTTGCAAGGTACTCCAGCTAAAAACACTACTTCCTCATCAACCAAACCTGAGTATGACCTTGTAGAACAGTTAGGGAAAACACCCACGCTTATCTCCATCCTTGATCTCTTACGCATATCCCCCACACATAAAGCCATTCTTGACAAAATCTTGAGAGACACTACTATCCACACTGATCTGAACATGGACCAGTT
This sequence comes from Cryptomeria japonica, assembly GCF_030272615.1. Classification (NCBI taxonomy): domain Eukaryota; kingdom Viridiplantae; phylum Streptophyta; class Pinopsida; order Cupressales; family Cupressaceae; genus Cryptomeria; species Cryptomeria japonica. The sequence continues at coordinate 438,073,818 of NC_081412.1, read as the reverse complement.
TCAAGCCATGGTGAGATACCTTTCCATTCCACACTCCCTTACATTCACAGAAGCCGATGATGCCTTTGTAAGTCAGCCACATAATGCACCATTACACATTGAAGCCTTCATACACAAACATTGAATAAAACAAGTCCTGATAGATGGAGGAGCAGGTCTGAACATTTATACATTGAGCACTATTAAACAATTGGGATATTATGATAAAGTTGTGAATTCTACAAACAAAATTACCATCAAGGCATATGATGATAAAGAGTGTTCATCCAAAGGCATAGTCACCTTGCCCCTTAGAGTTGGGCCAGTTACAAAGGATGTGGTTTGCCAAGTCCTAGACTTGGATCTCACATACAATATATTACTAGGACATCCTTGGATTCATGAAATGAGGTCAGTCCCATCTACATATCACCAATGCATTAAGTTTCCTCACAAAGGAGTTGAAATAATAGTTAATGGTGATCCTAATCCATTTATATACTGCAATAACTTGAGACCAAAAACTGAGATGATCATTCCAAGTAATAGGGAAGCTATCCCTTCTTTTGCATACATTGATCCTAAATCATTAAAAAATTCGACATCAAAACAAGGTGAACTTAAAGGGAAATTTTAGGACAAGGGCATGTGTGAATACACTTTGAACCAAACCATGTGCTTACAACAAGTTATGAGTTCACCAAAAGAATATGGAAGACCACATCCTAATAAGTAGGTATCTATCATTATACTCAAATGGGACCCTACTATCTTCCAAAGATGGGGTGAACTGGAAGAAGAAGACTTATACAAAATGCTTTACAAAGACCCTAAAAATGATACACAAGATCACATTAGCCTACCATGTGAAAAATATGGCAAAGGATTCAATATCCTACAAAAATTTGGGTATGATGGCAGAAGTCCTCTTGGCTTAAGAAAGGAAGACATCATTGAACCTTTACAACTTGAATTGACATTCAAAAAGGAATGCACTAAAGGACTTGGTTTCATGACTTCCAAGGTAAACTCTCAAAATATAGGAGAAGCATTACAAATCAAAGCTACCAAAATTCAACAAGAGAATCACTATTCCACAGACTCTAATGAATGGGAATGGGATTTAGACAAATCCTCTAGTGACTATGAACTCACCGAGACATTCAGAGAACCAAGTGAACCCACAGAAGAAGAGGAATTTTATAGAAAATTCAGAGTTGGTCAAGAAACAACCAATGAGTATCCCACATAGTCCTTACCTTTAGGTTCTAGGTTGAAATCACATAGAATGAGGACACCTATCCCGAAATGCGCTACTAGTGATGACAATTTGGGTTCATTCACGATTGAGACAAATGAGGAGAGTGCCAATGATGAGCTCGATCATTAACTTGACATACCTAAGTATAACTACATTTTCACTCTTAGCCCTGCTAACTTTGAAGACATCAAAGGCCTTCCCCTTGTTTGCCACCAACTTATTGACTGGGACCATGAAGGGCCTACACAGTTTGACACATTCCAAAATGATGAAGCCTTTATTGATTATCTAGGCATACAAGATGATCTTCCCCTGGGGACCATAAAGTAGGATACACTATAGAACTCAATAGCATGGTGTATTTTGGTGACGGTGTCGGGCCTTCCAGTCACAAAACACATAAAAATAAAAATAAATCGAGGGTCTTATGGCAAAAACCACATCGTGGTGCTATCTGACCCCAAAAAAGTAAAAAGAAAGGATGCATCTAAGGGCAAAAACCTCTCTGAGGCACCCAAAGATGGAAGGCTCGACATTCTCCTGACATCATATGAAGAAAAATCATCTATGTTGGTAGAGGAGACCATCAAAACAAACATTGGTACAAAAGAAATTCCACATAACATATTCTTGGCTCAATCCCTGACAGAGACAGAAAGATCAAAGTTCATAAGTTTCTTCACAGAGTGACAAATCAATTTTGCATGGTCATATGTTGATATGCCTGGATTGGATCCGGATTTGGAAATGCATCATTTGACAGTTAAACTGGGGGCAAAACTAGTGAAACAAAAATTAAGAAAGATGCATCCACAAGTGGCATTATTAGTCAAGGTAGAGCTTGAAAAATTATTGGATGTCGGATTCATACGCCCAATTGATTATCCTGAATGGATCTCCAACTTAGTGCCTATCAGTAAACTAGATCATAGCATTAGAATATGTACAGACTTCAGAGACATCAACAAAGCTTGTTTGAAGGATGATTTTCCATTACCAAATATTGACTTGATTGTAGATCTTACAGCAGGTCATGCAATGCTATCTTTGATGGATGGATTCTCTGGTTATAATCAAATAAAAATAACATACAAGGATTAACACAAAACAACATTCACTTGTCCTTGGGGAACTTTCTGCTAGAATGTCATGCCCTTTGGGCTAAAGAATGTAGGTGCTACATACCAAAGAGACATGACTACTATCTTTCATGATCTCATTCACGTTACTGTGGAAGATTATGTTGATGACCTCTTGGGCAAATCAATAGACAGAGATACACATTTGGACATACTTTCAGTCATTTTTGATCGATTGGAAAAATATAAAGTAAGATTAAACCCCAAGAAATGTGTCTTTGGACCTAAGATTCATTGTATCAAAAAGAGGAATCCAATCCAATCTAGCAAAAGTCAAGGCTATACTAGAGATGCAACCACCATGAAACATCAGTCAACTTTGATCTTTGCAAGGGAGACTCCAGTCCATACAAAGATTCATAGCACAACTTGCAGATAAATGTAATCCTTTTCAGCACTTGCTACATAAAAACATCAAATTCAAATGGGATGATAACTATCAACAGACTTTCTAGATACTCAAAGATTATCTTTTGAATCCGCTAGTTTTGATGCCACCAATTCCAAATCAACCTCTATTACTATACATATCAGCTACCTCAATAGCACTAGGGGCACTCTTAGCACAACAAGTTTCTGAGGGTAAAGAAAAGGCAGTCTACTACATCAGTCACACATTGGTGGGATATGAGCTAAACTACACACCAATTGAGCATGCATGTCTCACCGTGGTCTTTTCTTTGTAAAAATTATGACATTACATGCTAACTCATAAAACTAAGTTAGTCACGAGGATCGATCCATTGAAATATCTTCTCAATAAAGCAATGCTTATGGGGTGACTAGCCAAATGGGTGATGCTCTTGACTGAATTCAACATTGAGTATGTGGACATAAAAGCAATAAAAGGACAAGATATCATAGATTAGTTAGCAGATGCTCCCATGATAGATGATGTTCCTCTAACTTCAGAATTCCCAGATGAATCCATCTTGACAGTGTCACACACAAAGCCTTGGTAGCTATACTTTGACGACTCATACATACAACATGGGGCAGGAGCTGGTATCCTCTTCATAACTCCTCAAGGGGATTCTATACCAAAATCATATTGATTATCATTTCCTTGCACTAATAATATAGTGGAGTATGAGGCATTAACAACTGGATTACGGATTGTAGTTCAGTGGAAGATCCAAGAACTTCATGTTTTTTGGGACTCTCAACTTGTAATTCATCAAGCAACTGATGACTACCAAACAAAGGATGAGAAATTAATTCCTTACAAAATAATGGTGGATGACCTGAAACAAAATTTCATGAAGTTAGACTTTGAGCAGATACCAAGAGAGAAGAATCAAGCAGCAGATGCCGTGGCTACAATTGCTTCACTAATCGATCTACCACAAAATGAGACCCGCTATGAGTTCTTGGTGGATAACCTTTTGGTTCTCTCATATGAGATCACTCCTACTAAGATGATATGTGTCGTTGGTCTTGAGTCCCAGTTATATGGTCCCATTTTCACATACCTTCATGACAATACCTTTCCTCCTGACTTATCCAATAATCAACGTCGCACTTTCATTCGCCAATCTTCTCGATACATCATTTTAGCCAATATCCTATACCATCAAGGTCTAGATGGCACTCTTCTTAGATGCTTAGAAAGAGACAAAGCCCAGAATGCATTACATGAATTTCATGAAGGGATATGTCCAGAAACTCATTCAGACTAAAAAAGACTCGTATTAGTTTGTCAAGAAATGTAAGCAGTGTAAAATTCATGGAGACCTCATTCATGCACCAGTGAAAGATCTTCAACCAATTGTGACTCCTTGGCCCTTTTGCCAATGGGGACTCAATCTCATAGGCAAGATTCACCCTCCTTCCTCCAATGGTCATAAATTCATCATCACTGCCACAGAGTATTTCACAAAATGGATCAAAGCGGTGCCTCTTACATAAGTCATTGGAAAACAAATTGCTACATTCATTTTGAACTATATTATTTGTCGATATGGTATTCCTGTTTCCATCATCATCGATAATGGGCGTCCCTTAAAAAATTAGGATGTTCATGAACTCTATGACCGCTTCCATATTACCCATCATTTCTCCACACCTTATTACCCCCAAGGTAATGGTCAAGATGAGGCATCTAATAAAACAATCCTTAAAATCCTAAAAAAGACAATCGATGATGCTGGCCGCAATTGGCATATCCAACTTAATCCTGCACTTTGGGCTTACCGCACAAGCATCTGCACACCTATAGGAGCTACACCCTATTCACTTGTTTACAACACTGAAGCTATCTTTCCTATTGAGGTCGAGTTACCCTCTTTACAAGTATCTTTGTAAAACATTATCAGTGATGAAGACTACAGGGTCTCTCGTTTACAAGAACTTGAACTATTGGATGAACGAAGACAAACTGCTTTTAATCATCTCAAGGCTTATCAACAATGAATGAGTAGCAGCTACAATCATAAAGTCAAGCCTCGCACATTTGAAGTAGGTGATTTGGTTCTTAGAGAAAATCCTAAAACTCAACAAGACAGAGAGAAGAAGGGCAAATTCGAACCAAACTGGCTTGGTCCTTACATCATCACAGCAACATATGGATGTGGTGCATATTAGCTCTTGACCATAGAGGGTGAACCTTTGGAGGATCCTATCAATAGCATGCACCTTCACAAGTTTTACACATAGCTCTTTAAAGTATCCTAAATCAAAATACAAAAAAATCAAAAAATTAAAAAATACAAAAAAATAAAAAAATATAAAAAAATAAAAAATAAAAAATAAACAAAATACAAAAAAATTATAAAACATAAAAAATCATTACTTGGTGAAAAACTAGTAAATGGGTGCCTTATGACACAAAAAAAATGGAAAAACAAAAAAAAACATTTCGTCTAATGGTGAAAACCACTTTAGTGGCGCCCTGGGCAAGTACCATGGTGAAAACTGGGTCACCAGTGCCATGCATAGAGACATTGCCCCTCCCTCCTTCAGGATTCCATTTCATTTTTCACTTTGCACACACTCACAACCTCTTCATCCATAATAAACTTACCCATTCCCATCATGGCTTGTTATTGATCTCCCTAAGATTGGTTCGCCATTCATAATGAACCTCCCTATTCACCCCTTTCCATCCATAATAAATCAGCTCCTATTTGTGGCTAAGGCAAATCCTACATCTAGTAATGGGTGTGGAACTGAGAGCATCACATATTTTGAGGATTACAATTTCTTCCAATTTTCTTCAGTCTATCCGTGCACAATCCACAATAAAGCAACACTTGCATCACCAATCTGCAATAAATTTCCATCTTCTTCACAATAAAGTATCGGTTTCATGGAGTCAGTCAGTTTCAAATGAGACACAACAACAATGGGCTTCAACAAATCAAATCTTTCAATAGACTCAGACAACATATGGTTCAGTGTTATCTATCCTTTTGTGAACGTAAACGTTGTGACCACAATCAAATACGACTTATACAAGTGACAATAGACACTAAACTTGAGGACTACAGTGGATGTTGGTATCGAGTCTTGGTTTTCTTTTGATTTTATCTTTCAGGTGACATGTCTTTTAGCTTTTCTAGGATGTTTCTAACTAGAGATTTTATCTCTAGGATGTCTTTGACTAGAAAGGTGAGGATGGGGTATCGTCACCTATTTTCTTTATTGTCTGTGGATTGTCTCTTAGTAATACTATGACTTATCTAAGGATATGAGGACACTGAGAGTCTAGTGTGAACTGGGGCATTCCTTATTTGTGACTATCTTATCTCCATGTAAATAGGTACAATGACTTTCTAGGTCGAACATATGCCTCAATTGTCATAACCTACTTGCCATAATAAAGCTCAATGATGATAACGCACAAGAAGATCTTTCACTTTCATATCTTCTATCTTCCATCCCCCTTTTCTTGATTGACCTCCATCATCCTTCTGGAGTCCGTGAAGCCTTCTATCACATGACTGAGTATAATGACACACCAAAAACATTTGCATTTCATGTAGTTGCACCTGCATTACCACATATAAGCATTTCATCCATACATATAGATATCACAATTGCATCACATCTTGCACAAAACACATGTTAGCACATTTTACATTTGCATTATCATATTCATTTACATTTCATACATTCACATTTACGTATGCATAACATATTTAAAAACATAAAAGAACAAAAATATTGCATTTCATCATGTACATATTTGCATCCATATCATAACCATGACATAGAAACATACATCATGAAACATCTCATCACATAGGCACACATACATATAGCTACCGCAAAGGTGAATACTCTAATATATATATATATATATATATATATAATCATAAGTGTCATGATACAGTAATGTCAAAATCATATGGCTACAATCACCGAAGGTGTCTACATCATCATACAAAATGGTACAAAATAGATACATAGGGAGCTCTCTAAGGCTAAGATGAACTCCCTCCCTCGGAGCCGCCTAGCCTCAACAAAGTCTGAGCCCTGGAAGGACCCACACCAGGATCATCCCTCCTACCCCCTCTATCTAGTGGTGGTGGAGGACCCATAACCCCACCACTGGACACCTATCTCTTATCCCTCCCTCCAGTGGTCGTCGCTATCTGCGATGGTCTTTGGAAGCTCCTAGCCCGCTGCTCTGGTGGCATGGCTCCATAGTAGCCTATCTCCTCCTCGACTCATAGAACATAAGCATAACTAGCTCCTGTGTCCTCTGCTACCTACCTCCTTGCCCTTAGTGCCATCTCAGCCTCTATATAGCGCTGAATGGCCTGATCCCGCTCCTATTCTATGTCCCTCAGTTGTCTCCTAAGCCTAGCTGTCCCCCTCTCCAGATCCTGGATCTCATCTTCCTATCCCTAGCAGATCTCCCTCAACTCTAGTAGCTCATCCTCCTCCTCTCCCCCTGTACCTGCTCATGTGCCTATACCTATGGCTTCTCATGTGGCTGCCCCTACCCCTGTCCTCATCCCTGTCCCTATCCCTATCCCTGTACCTGTCTGGGACCCTGTGCTTCTGGCACCTGTAATGGTAAACCACCTAGGCCTCTCACCACCTGAGCTTGTCTCTCCTCCCCACCCTCTCTCTATGGAGCCACTCTCCTCTCTCCTATCATCCCCTGCCTCCTCCATCGGCCTCTACCTCTGCCATCTCCATCATCATCCTCATCCCCCCACCATCTCCATCTATCTGCTCCCCTAGGTCTGTCAGTCATGGAAATGGATGCTCAGCCAAATATGCAATATACTCTGCATCCATCCCTGCATCCTCTATCTTTGGCCACATATCCCAAGGTATGGGCACCATCTCTACCAAGTGCATCACTACCTGATCATAAGACAATAATGGCCTGAAGTGTGCCTAATCTATCACTGTCCGCACATACATCCTGGAACCCCATGGCATCTGTTGAATCCTATCGAATTGCCTACATACCCTGTCAACCAGCTACCTCTCCAATACATAGGGCCTTTGCCCAATCAGATACCTGCTTCTGAAGGTGTATGGTAGCTCCACTGCATCATCCTCCCACTCCTTGCACTCTTGGTATGACCTCCATACCACAGTGTCAATCTCATCGATGACCCTATGCCAATGCTCCAGTCTCCCAATCTGTGGCTGTGAGGTAATCATATCATATAAATGAACAAAATTGCGCCCATAGCCCCTACCTCTAAAATGAATCAATCAGGTCACCGATAGATGCTCATAAGCCCATACCTGTAATAATGTCACTCTGCAACCCAATCCTATAGATCCATGGTATACAAACTGATGGAGCTCATAATACAAATGTGCTAGCATGCACGGTCCCCAGGCATATCTGGTATGCTATGTCACCAGTGTCTCCAATGTACTCCCCCAACCCATAGCCAACCCTCATGTTGCCCTATCTGGACATAGGAACCCACTGATCACTCCTGCCAGTACTGATGGTAGTGCCAATCCTATCTATGTCATGGTATCCCATGCCACGTGTCTAACCCTCATCTCTAGTCCTGGATCATGAAACACTCATCTCAGAGCATCCCTATCTCTACCTCAATTGTAGGGTATCAACTCCCCATCGATTGGTATCCTCAGAATCCTGTACACATCCTCCAAGGTGACTGTCATCTCACCCATCAGCAAATGGAATGTGCATGTCTCAGAGTGCCATCTCTCAGCAAGTGCAGTCAGCAATCCCATGTTTGCCCAAAACTCAGGCACATACAGAATAAATCACAGACCCATAAACTCAATCACGGCTTTGTCCTCAAATGTCAGCTCTAATTGTAACCTCTGAGTCAATGGGAATCTCTCATGTGACTCCAACATAGGTAGATACTCCTACAGTCAAGCAAACCAATCATGTCAGTCATAGTGGCATTCCTTGTTCATCACAAAATGCTATTTTTTTTATCTTAAGTGCTTATGATACTCTATCCTAGTGACACTCATTATTTATCACAAAGTGTTGCTTCTATCCAAGTGGCATTCCCTGTTCATCACAAACTACTATTTTTATCCTAGTGGTACTCACTATTCATCACAAAGTACTACGTGTTTTGTTTGCACTCCCTGTTCATCACAAAGTGTTGCTCATATTTGCACTCACTTTTCATCACAAAGTGTTGCTCATATTAGTACTCCATGTTCATCACAAAGTACTATGTTTTGGTACTCATTGTTCATCACAAAGTGCCTCAATCTATCATATCCTAGGGGCTCTTCTTGAGTGTATCCTCTTGAGTAGTTTCCTAATTGGCAACGTATGTTCTATCATAGAATTGTCAATCCCAGCCCTATCTGCTATCCTAGTCTTCCCTAGAGGACCTTCTTGAGTGTATCCTCTCAACAGCTTATCCAATCGACATTGTATGTTCATCACATAACTGTCAATTCGACCTTGAAGACACAAACATGCCTTCATGACATAAACGCTTTTACATATTGCACAAATGTGCCTGCTCTGCACAGACATACCTGAAATACACAGACATGCCTTCTCTGCACAAACATGCCCACACAATACAAATGTTCTTGAACAACACAAATGCGCTCGCATTTGGCATAGACACCTTTTCTAGCATAGATGCGCCTGGCACAAACACAGACGTGCCTAGCTAACCTAGATGGGCCTGGCACCAGCATAGACGTGCCTCGATGTTTTTTGACATTGTTTGACATATTCTTAAATGCATTAAATGTGCTACCTAAGATTCATTAATGACAACATTTATTGCAATAATGTACAAGGAGGTTTTGTGGTACTTATTGACTCTCCTGCATCTGCTGGCCTCTGAAATCGGCGAATGCGATTGAATCTATGCACCAATGCCATCACTTCTGACTGTTGCTACTCTATTTTTTCTCTGCACTCTGATTTCTTGGATGTGTGGATGAAAATGAGGATGTATTCCCCTCGTGGTCTATTTTATAGACTGCCCTAGCCCTAGCCCTAGCCCTCATTTCCCGAGTCAGTCTTCTTTATCCTATGACTCTGTCACTCTATCTTGTCAGTCCATTCTAGCCTTTCTTTCTTATCGAGAGATTGTCTATGATCTTTCTAGACATTTTCATCCAATCTTTTGAGGGGGCATATCATTCCCATCTTGAGGCAACTTTGTATCAGTTCATATTATCTTCTTCGAAACAATGTGACAAGCTACATTGTCTCAAAGAGGGGCAAAATGTAGACACCTAAAATTGTCATGTCTAATTAAATAAATATTTTATTTATTTAATTATTTTAACCTAATTCTTCTATTAATTAAATGAATCTTTATTTATTTAATCAATTCATTTATCCTCTTCTAGCCTTATTTCTCATTTAAATAAATACATTTATTTATTTAAATTACCCTGTTCCCAAATTAAATAAATATTTTATTTATTTAATTGATCCCACTTCTTCTATTAATTAAATAAATCTATATTTATTTAATTAATTTAGTAACCTTTTCTACCCATGGCACATGTCATTCATCTCTTAATTCATACACTACCTACCCTCTCATTATTTTCTTATTTTCTCTACCTACTCTCTAATCATAGCCGACCATTTATCTTTTACACCTCTCAATCTTATCCCTCCATTTCATATGGTGTCTTCTATATAAGGAGATGCTTCCTTCATTTATCAACCCTATGCACCCAGATGATTACTCGACTACACTACGCCTTTGAACTTTCATATGCGATCCTACTTGCAACCACATTTTAGTTCTTTGTTGAGCTCTTGTGCACGTATAAAATATGAGAGCAAATATATCAAGCAAGATCAATGGAGATAGGAAGAATGGAGATCCATACCCTATTAGACATGTGATGGTATAATCTTTTTTATTTCATTTGATTTGCATTGTCCTAGGTAATCTTCATATGTTATGGTGGATCTTTGTTGTTGTTAGGCTAGGGTTTTGTGGTTGAATTCATTTAGTCTTTCAATATTATTGTTGTTATTCATTTTCACCATACACACTTACGTCAATCAAAGTAGTTGAAGGAATTACTGAAGAAATTTTGTATGGAAAAATCTAAATTGGTAAGTAATCCTATGACTACAACTGATAAACTATCATTGAAGGTTGATTCAACTCCTGTTAATTCGACAAGATACAAATCTATGATTGGAGGTTTACTATATTTGACATAAACAAGATCTGATATAATGAATGCAGTATGTATTGTTTCAATATTTCAGAGTAATCCTAGAGAAAATCACGAATCAGCAGTGAAAAGGATTTTCTGGTATTTACAAGGGACAACAAATCTTGGTTTATGGTATCTAAAGATGAAAATTTTGAGTTATGTGCATACACTGATGCTAATTGGGCAAGAGATGTAGATGATAGAAAGAGCACCATCGGTGCAACATTATTTTTTGGTAGCAGATTAATTTCATGGTTAAGCAAGAAATAGAGTTGTACATCATTATCAACAGCAAAATCAAAATATGTTCCAGCAACAACTAGTTGTACTCAGGTATTATGGATTAATAAAATGTTGAAGGACATAAATGTGTCAATACTTGTCATCACTTGTCAATACTTATTAGTGCATGGAAATCTTTGGTTATGTTCATCGGCAAGTCATAGACTTATGCACAGTCACCGGTACTTGGTTCACTGACAGATTGTATTGTTCATCGGCACTTGGAATGACTTGGAGACTACTTGGTTATGTCAAAGACTTTATTTGATCACTTGGTTTTGGTGATTTAGTTATTGGTTTATTCTGGTTTGCATATTTGTTGTTACTAGCAAATAGGTCTTGGATATACACCGGAAGGCATATCTATTCCATATCAGCACGACACATTATGAAGATGATTTATTATTATTGTAAATACATTGAGCTGACATCATGCATCGTATAATGATTTATTTGTAATTGATTTTATTGTAATATCTTTTAGTGAGCCAACCTATTCAGTTGGTATTAGGTTGTGGTATAAATGTAAGATCTCATTTGTGAGATTGATATGCGATTGGAAAAAGAATTGTAATAAGGTATACGCAAAAATAAGCAGAGCTATACATGCAAACATCATTTGAAGGTTGAAGGAAGGTTTTTGTGAAGGTAATCAGAATTAAGCTGGTACTAAATATAGCATATGAAGATGTTGTTTTATGCAGTACATTATCATTGGATTTAACCATCCAATTGTAGTCAGTGTGACTCTCATTTTGTGATTGAGCAGTGAGCTCTAGGCAACTAGCCTTTCTGCATGTGCAGAATCCATATTGTACACACATACTATCTGCAGTAGTATCATTTGATTGTGGGTAAGGCTTCCCACTGTGGTTTTTTCCCTTAGAGGGTTTCCATGTACAAATATTTGTGTTATGTGTTGTGGATGTTATTGTCTTTCTGTTTCATGCATTAATCTTTACCAGTACTGCAATTAATTGATAAAACTAGCCACTGTCATAAAGTTTGGTTTACCAACATTAAGCATTAAGTTTTCATTAAGTTAATTTTGGTTGAATTTATTAGACAACTGATTCACCCCCCCTCCCCCTCTCATTTGTCTCTGGGACCTAACAATTGGTATCAGAACGTAGTCCTCTTTTTGCAGAAGTTTAATAGCTTGAGGAGATCCAATGTCTTCTAACTACTTCAGGAAGGACAGTCCAAAACTTGATGAAACTAACTATGGCATATGGAATATTAGGATGGAGACACATTTGAATTGCATTGGAAAGGACATATGGGATGTTACAAAGAATGGCTATACTGCTTCTACTCAAGGTCAACCTAATCCACCTAACTTGGCTAAAGATGAGGAAAATGATTCCAAAGCAAGAGAAGCACTTTTGAGCGCATTGTCAGATCAGCAAGTCATGGGATTGTCAAACAAATCTACTGCTAAAGCTATTTGGGACAAACTGGAAACATTGAATGAAGGAGATTCCACAGTCAAAATTGCAAAACTTGAATGCTTCCGAGTCAGGTATGAAAGTATAAAAATGGAAGAAGAAGAAAGAATTTCGGTTTTTATGGAAAGAGTAAATGAAATTGTTCTAGGTATACAATGTTGTGGAGGAACCTTAAGTGAAGATGAGATTTTTTCTAAAGTTTTAAGAGCTTTGCCACTGGTATATAAAATGAAAGTTACTCGTATAAATGAATTAAGAACAATGCCTAATGCATCAGTATCTAGAGACACCTTGGTTGGAGAACTTTCCTCTTTTGAGCTTGAGGAATTTGATCCTGTTACTACTATTAAGATAGATCTAGCTTTCAAGGCATCATCATCAACTACAGCATCATCATCATCATCTGAGAAATATGATTGGAAAGCCTTCTATGCAAGAGAACTTGAAGAAAGTAGGAGAGAAAATGAAGAACTTGAAGCACTATTTGCAAGGAAAATGCCTAAAGGTCCAATTGGAAGTAAGTATGAAGGTAAAGCACCCTTTAAATGTTTTAACTATAATAAGATTAGTCATATGGCTTCTAGATGTCCTGATAGACATGCAAGATTAAATGAAGAAGCTAAGAGAACATATAAGCCTAACCCTGATTATCAGAAATACAACCTTAAGAAGAATAGAGGCAAATCTTGTTATTATGTTGTTGAAGGAGTTACTAATGATTCCGATGAGGATCCGATAGACAATGGATGGGCTTTTGTTTCTATAACAGAAGACCAACCAGCACCTATTGTTCAATTGGTAGAGCAGGCCCTGGCAGCTAAAGTTGAAGATAAGGATGAATGGATTATTGATTCAGGATGTTCACATCACATGACTGGTGATAAGATTAAATTCTTAACCTTTCAAGATTACAATGGAGGTTTAGTAAGATTTGGAGATGATAAACCTTGTTTGATCAAAGGAAAGAGCACTATATCTTTTGATGGTAAGCACAATACTGATAATGTTTACTATGTTGAAGGTTTGAAGCATAATCTTTTGAGTGTTGATCAATTAGTTGAGAAAGGATTTTAGTTACAATTTAAGAATGGTAAATGCAAAGTGTTAAACAGAACTGGTTTGGAAATTGCCACCATTAATCATACTAGAGGTAATATCTTTCATTTTAACAACAATGAGAAAGAATGTTTGATTGCACATATTGATGAAAGTTGGTTATGGCATAAGAGACTTTATCATGTAAATTTTGATTGCATTGTAAAAATCAGTACAACTAAGGCAGTGAGAGATTTACCTAAGATTGTTGAACCCCACAATCTAGTATGTAAGGAATGTCAATTTGGAAAGCAAGTTAGAGAAACTTTCAAGAGTATTCTAGAGAAGTCTAACAATTTTCTTGATTTAATTTATACTAATTTATGTGGTCCAACAAGAACTAGAAGTATACAAGGAGATAGGTATTTTATGCTAATCATTGATGACTATTCTAGAATGTGTTGGGTTACTTTTCTCAGGGAAAAATCTGAAGCATTTGGGAAATTCAAACTATTCAAGGTAATGATAGAAAATGAAACTAGCAAGAAAATCAAATGTTTGAGATTAGATCAAGGAGGTAAATTCACATCTAAGGAATTTAATACATTATGTGAAGTGAATGGGATCAGAAGATAGTTATCAGCACCCTGACACCCCAATAGAATGGAGTTGTTGAAAGGAAAAATAGAACTATCTTGGATGAAACTAGAAGTATGATATCAAGAGAAAATCTACCTCATATATATTGGAGAGAAGCGATCAATACAACAATTTATACATTCAAAAGAGTTCACATCATAGGTGAAACCGGTAAGACCCCTCATGAACTATGGTTTGGTAATACTCCTACTCTTAAATATTTCAGAATATTTTGAAGTAAATGCTATATTAGAAGATATGAGTATATTGGCAAATTTGATCCTAGAAGTGATGAAGGAATATTTCTTGGTTATTCATCTAAGACAAAGACATATAGATGTTATAACAAGAGATTGCAGAAAATTGTTGAGAGTGCAAATGTGAAGATTGATGAACAGTTTAGAGGAAATTCAAGGTACACAAACTCTGAACTGGCAATAGAGATAATAAAAAATGAACCTACTATGAATACACTGGTACAGAATGGTGATCCAGTTACACCAGCATCATCTGAGGATTCAACAGTCACTGAAGAACAGCAGCAAGCAAAAACACCCTGGTATGTAAGATTAAATCATTCTAAAGATTAGATAATTGGAAACAAATTTCAAGGAGTTATGACTAGAGGAAGATTGGCAAATGAAGAGGTATGCCTTATTTCTCAGATTGAATCTACATCAATTAATGAGGCATGTGAAGATAAATATTAGATTAAAGCTATGGAAGATGAATTGGAGCAAATTGAAAGTAATAACACTTGGTCATTAGTCCCTCGGCCTAAAGACAAAAATGTGATTGGAACTAAATGGGTTTTCAGAAATAAACTTAATGAAGATGGTAAAGTAGTCAGACTTTTATTGGCTTTTGCAGCACACAAGAACTATAAAGTATACCAAATGGATGTTAAATGTGCATTTCTGAATGGAGATCTTGAAGAAGAAGTTTATATTGAACAACCTGATGGATTTTCTTTGACAGATAACAAAGACGTGGTTTTCAGGTTAAGGAAAGCTTTATATGGTCTAAAACAAGCTCCTAGAGCTTGGTATACTAGATTAGACAAATATATCTTAAAGTTTGGATACACTAAAGGTAATTCTGACAACAATCTATACTACAAAGTGACTAATGATGACATCTTGGTTATTGAAGTTTTTGTTGATGATATAATCTTTGGAGAAGAAGATGGATTGTGTAAAGACTTTTCTAACAAAATGCAACAAGAATTTGAAATGTCTATGATTGGAGAGATAAAATTCTTTTTAGGATTGCAGGTTTCACAGATTTATAGAGATATATTCCTATATCAATCTAAGTACTTGAAGGAATTACTAAAGAAATTTGGCATGGAAAACTGTAAACCGGTAAGCACACCTATGACTACAACTGATAAATTATCTTTGAAGGATGAATCAATTCCTCTTAACCTAACTAGATACAAGTCTATGATAGGAGGTTTACTATATTTGATACAAATAAGACCTGATATTATGAATGCAGTATGTATTGTTTCAAGATTTTAGAGTAATCCTAAAGAAAATCATGAATCAACAGGGAAAAGGATTTTCTGGTACCTACAAGGCACTACAAATCTTGGTTTATGGTATCCTAGAGATGAAAATTTTGACTTATGTGCCTACATAGATGTTAATTGGGAAGGAGATGTGGATGATAGAAAAAGCACCACCGATGGAGCATTTTTTCTTTGTAGAAGACTAATTTCATGGTTGAGCAAGAAACAGAGCTTTACAAGTCTATCAACAATAGAATCAGAATATGTTGCAACAACAACTAACTGTACACATGTATTATGGATCAAACAAATGTTGAAGGGCATAAAGGTAAAATACAAGGAACCTATAACTATTTACTGTGATAATATGGCAGCAATTGATATATCTAAGAACCCGATATTTCACTCCAAGACTAAACATGTTTCTATCAAATTCAATTTTCTAAAAGAGAATGTTGAAGCAAAAGAAGTGGAATTGGTTTATGTGAATACTAAAGAGAAGATTGCAGATATTTTTACAAAGCCTTTTCCTAAGGAAAATTTTGAATATCTCAGAGAGAAACTTGGAGTCCTACCCCAACCAGTAGAGACTTAGACAGTTGATGTTTTTCATCAACTGACAAAATTAATAGAGAAATCTTTTATTTCGGCTTTCATGAGGAGAGCTACTTCTCAGGGGGAGTAGTTGGTATATTGAATGAGTTGGTATTTTGTATTTAATTTGGGTTTTGTAATGCTTTGGCATTTGATGTCAAAGGGGGAGAGATTGATATGGAAAAACACATTATCCCTTGGGGGAAAGATTGTTACTTTGGGGAGAGATTATTGGAGAGTCTCTGTATCTATATTTTTGGTTACTGATCTCTTTGGGAGATTATTGGTTTTTTTGTTTTTTGGCATTTCTGTTTTGGCACTTTGATGGGTTTTCCATCTTGTGTTGCCATCAATGCCAAAGGGGGAGATTGTTGGTATTTTGGATATGTTGATATGGTTTTGTCATTGATGTCAACACTTGTCATCACTTGTCAATACTTATTAGCACTTGGAAATCTTTGGTTATGTTCACCGACAAGTCACAGACTTATGCACAGTCATCGATACTTGGTTCACCGACAGATTGTATTGTTCACTAGCACTTGGAAGTCACCGGAACTTGGAATGACTTGGAGACTACTTGGCTATGTCGAAGACATTATTTGATCACTTGGTTTTGGCGATTTGGTTATTGGTTTATTCAGGTATGCATATTTGTTGTTACCAGCAAATAGGTCTAGGATATACATTGATAGGCATATCTATTCGAGATCACACAACATGTTATGGAGATGATTTATTATTATTGTAAATACATTGAGCCGACATCATGCATCACATAATGATTTATTTGTAATTGATTTTATTGTAATATATTTATTTGTAATTGATTTTATTGTAATATCTTTTAGTGAGCTGACCTATTCAATTGGTCTTCGGTTATGGTATAAATGTAAGATCTCATTTGTGAGATTGCTATGCGATTGGAAAAAGAATTGTAATAAGGTATATGCAAAAATAAGTAGAGCTATACACGTAGACATCATTTGAAGGTTGAAGGAAGGTTTTTGTGAAGGCAATCAAAACTAAACCGGTACTGAATCCAGCATATGAAGATGCTATTTTATGTAGTACATTATCATTGGATTTAACCATCCAATTGCAGTCACTGTGAATCTCATTTTGTGATTGAGTAGTGAGCTCTAGGCAGCTGGCCTTTCTGCATGTGCATAATCCATATTGTACACACATACTATCTGCAGTAGTATCATTTTATTGTGGGTAAGGCTTCCCACCATGGTTTATCCCCTTATAGGGTTTCCATTTACAAATATTTGTGTTATGTGTTGTGGATGTTATTGTCTTTTTGTTTCATGCATTAATCTTTACCAGTACTGCAATTAACTAATAAAACTGTCTACCAACATAAAGTTTGGTTTACCAACATTAAGCATTAAGTTTTGGTTAAGTTAATTTTGGTGGAATTTATTAGCCAACTGATTCACCTCCCCCCTCTTAGTTGTCTCTGGGACCTAAAAATTTCATGGTTAAGCAAGAAACAGAGTTGTACATCATTATCAACAGCAGAATCAAAATATGTTGCAGTGGCAACTAGTTGTACTCAGGTATTATGGATTAAGCAAATGTTGAAGGACATAAAGGTAAAATGCAAAGAACCTATAATCATCTATTGTGATAATTCAACAACAATTGATATATCTAAGAATCTTGTATTTAAATCTAAAACTAAACATGTTTCTATCAAATACAATTTTCTGAAAGAGAATGTTGAAGCAAAAGAAGTGAAATTGGTTTATGTGAATACTAAAGAGTAGATTGCAGACATCTTTACTAAGCCTTTGCCTAAGGAAAATTTTGAATATCTTAGAGAACATCTTAGGGTAATACCCTCACCAGTAGAGACTTAGACAGTTGATGCTTGGCATCAAACTGACATAATTTACAGAGAAACCTTTTTCTGGCTTTGATGGAGGAGAGCTACTTCTCAGGGGGAGTAGCTGGATAAGTTGGTATTTTGAACTAGTTGTATCTGGTATTTGTATTTCCTTGACATTTAATGTCAAAGGGGGTGATATATCTATGGAAAAATACATTATCCTTTGGGGAGAGATTATTCATTGGGGGAGAGATTTTTACTCTTTGCATTTGTATTTTAATTTCTGGTATTGATCTATTTTGGAGATTGTTGGTTTATGGTTTATTGGCATTTCTGCTCTGGCACTTAGATGGTTTTTCCATCTTATGTTGCCATCAATGCCAAAGGGGGAGATTGTTGGTATTATGGATATATTGCATTGGTTTTTTCATTGATGTCAACACTTATCAACACTTATCCTTCTCGAGATGTTTGGTTATGTTCACCAGTAACTTCAGTGACTTATGCACAGTCACTGGTATTTGGTTCACTAGTAGGTTATATCATTCACTAGCACTAAGGATGACTTGGTATCATCTGGAGATCTCTTGGCTATGTCAAAGACATGGTTTGGACACTTGGTTTTGGAGATTTGGTTATTGGTCTAATCGAGTTGACATATTTGTTGTTACTGGCAAATTGGTCTAGGTTATGGACTAACATGTGTTATCTATTCCATATCAGCATGACACGTTATGGAAATGGTTTAATCAATTAATATTGTTGTTGAGTCGACATTATGCATCACATCTTGACTTGTTGTAATTGATTCAATTGTAATATTCTTTGTGAGCCGACCTACACATTTGGTCTTAGGTTTTGGTATATATGTAAGATCTCAATTGTGAGATTAATATGGTATGGCATGATATGGTATTTAATAAGGTATTGTAAGATTGTGATATTTGGTATATGAAAATATAAGCAGAGCTACTCATGCAGACATCATTTGAATATTCAAGGAAGGTTTGAAGAAGACAATTAGAGCTTAACTGGTACTGAATCCAACATTGGAGATGCTACTTTGAGCAGTACATTATCATTGGATTTAATCATCCAATTGTAATCAGTGTGACTCCCATCTCATGATTGAGCTGTAAGCCCTAGGCAACTGGCCTTTCTGCATGTGCAAACACCATTTGTATACACATTCTATCTGTAGTAGTATCATTTGATTGTGGGTAAGGTTTCCCACTGTGGTTTTTCCCCTTACAGGGTTGCCTCGTACAAATATTTGTGTTTTTTGTTGTGGATATGGTTTCTCTTTCTTTTTCATGCATTAAGCTTCACTGGTACTATTATTAACTATTGATCTATTTACCAACATTAAGTTTGGTTTACTGGTATTAAGTATCAAGTTTGGTTAAGTTATATTTGGGTTAAAATTATTAGACAACTGATTCACCCCCCCCCCTCTCAGTTGCCTCTGGGTCCTAACATTAGTCATTTCTCCAATAAAATGTATACCCCACTAATGAAAAGGAGCTTCAATATGCACGAATATGAGAGGAAAAGATCCTGAATAATTCAGCTTACTAGAGAACTTCTGGCAAGGTTCACATTTTCTAACAAATTCATGAGCATCGTTGAACAGTGTAGGCTAGAAGTATCCAACCCTTAACACCTTACAGGTGGTAGTTTTCACTGTATATTTCCCCCCACATATCCCTTCATGTATATCTTTAAGCATCACCTGAGCTTGATGCTCATATAGGCATAAAAATTGAAGATCCTCTCTGTCTTTATAATACAAATCCCCAGAGATAAAAACATACCTTTGGGCCTACAACTTTAGGGTCCTAATCTAAGGGTCACTAAGTTCATCAGGGAGCTTCATATACTTCAAAAAAATATAAGATGTTAGTATACCATGAAGTGTTTTGTAAACTGTATATGTTGCCCTCTAAGGTGGACAAAGTAGTGATCTGGACAACATCCAATTGTTTTTCTATCATGAGTTTTTCTAGGCCCATTCCTTGGACTAGCTTAGTGATTTGTATGTCAATATTAAACTCTTGGACCTTATTGATCCATCTACATGTTCTATCTATTCTTTCTAATTGGACAAAAATGTCCTTCACTACTACATTAGGCACATAAGCTATGACTTGGGAACCTACAAAGTAAGGTCTAATTTTTTTCATAGCGTTGGCCAAATCATAGGCTTGCTTTTCCATGATGTCATACTTAAGTTCTATTGCTTGAAGGGATTTACTGTAAAAGGTAATAGGATGATCATATCCCTTATTATTCTTCTGTAACATGATAGTAACTATGGTATAGGATGAAGCAAAAGAGAAAACCTAAAAAAGTTTTGTTAAAATTAGGTGTTTTTAGAATAGGATCCTATTTGATGGCTCTTTTGATAGTTTTAAAGGCCTCAAGGGCTTCATTTGTCCAATCTATTTTAGCTCCTTTCTTCAACATCTTAGAAATAAGTTTCACTATTTCAACAAAATTGGATATAAACCTACGGACAAATTTTTTTGGCCAAAGAAAGATTGGATGGCTTTCATAGTCTTAGGGATGGGCATTTTGTCAATGGCTACCACCTTCTCAAGGTCTATTCTTACCCCACCCTTGGACACAATATGACCCAATAATTTTCCCTTAGTCACAACAAAGTGACACTTTTTGAAATTAAGAGAAATCCCATATTCCAAGGCCTTGATGAATACCTTTTCCAAATGCAAGCAAAACTCTTCTGCCTTCTTGGAAAATTATGTTAGATCATCTTGATAAACAACCATAATAACTTCTATTAAGTCTAGAAAACATACATCCATTACTCTTTGAAAGGTAGCTCCAACATTTGGTAAACCAAAAGGAATTCTCACATAAAGATATGTTCGCCAAGGGGTCATGAAGGCAATCTTGTATTGTTCATCTTCTTTTACCCTCACCTGACTATACCCTAAAAATCTATCCATCATGGAGAGAAACTCACAACCTGTTACCTTGTAAAGCATTGCTTCCATGATTAGGAGTGGGTAGTTATCTTTGAGGGATGATATATTTAGGTTTTTGAAGTCTACACACAGCCGTATGTCACCATTTTTCTTTCTTATTGGAACCAGATTATACACCCAAGAGGAATGTCTTATAGGCTTTAAGATTCCTCCTTCCTTGAGTTTCATCATTTATTTCCGCATTTTAGGTCCGAACATTGGGTTTATTAGCCTTTGTTTCTTCATAAATGGCTTTGCATTAGCATCCAGTTGTATTTCATGCTAGAATAGGTCCTCTTTGTAAGATTTTAGATCATCATATGACCATGCAAACACATGTTTGTATTTTCTTAGAAGATCTATGAGCATTTATCTAATTTGTGGACTAATCCTTTTGCCAATTTATACCCTCTTAGGTGATGAATCAATCCCCAAATTTATCTCTTCTAGCTCATCCACACTAGTTGTAGCTGTCTTCATATGTCCACTATCATTCCCATCAAATACTCACTTGAACGCCACAAGGCCTTTTGAGATCTTATTTGTCCTTAGCTGCACAATATCATTACCGAATATCATTTGTTTTCCATTAGTTGTTTCAACAAAAGCATTGAAGTCAATTTCCTAACTTTCATACTCATCTACACAATGCAAAAAAAATTGCAAGCCACTATTGTCATAAAAATCCTGCCAATTGCAAATGTTGTCAAGGACAAATGGCCTAACTTTTACTTCAACCTTTGAAATCCCAGCTAGAGTAATATCATCACTTTTCAAAGAAGCATTAGCTAGAAAGTCGGCCAAAATATTCTTTGACCTCTCAACCCTTCCAATTGAAAAAGCATCAAACATTTTAATTGAATCCCATAGAACACACTTGTACTATTTTAACCTCTTATTTTTTATGAATATTGTTCCCCGACCTGAGACACCACTGGGTCCAACCAAAATTTTAATGTCATTCTTTGTAGCAAGGTTAAGTCCTAAGAGCAATGCCTCATACTCAACAACGTTATTAGTGCAGTCAAATAACAATTGGAAGGAATACTTAAAAGTTTTTGCACTAGGAGAAATAAAAACCACTCCTACTCCTGATCCTTCCTTACTATATTCCCCATTAAAAAATATATGCCATAGATTATTTTGATTGTTCTATACCTCACTATCAATTGGGTTTGTGTTATGAAGCTGAGGCTCAGAGGAGTCTACCCTGAATTTCCCATGTCTATGTCACAAAAACATATCATATTGTTTGGGTCAATAGTCTCAATTGTGGTATCAACTCTAGATTCTCTTTCCAATTTTACCTCAATCCCATTCATTGAGATAGTTTCATAGGATAAATACAGCTGCACATTTCTTCCTACTACTATTGTCCAATATCTAGATAATAGCATACCATAAGTGGGTGGTACATCTACTACAGTGACATGAAGTTTATATGTAGCTCCAAGGAAATTTGCCAATTTGTCCTCAAGGTCTTTTAGGATTATTTTAACTATGATAGACCTATTATCCATTGCATGACACCTCCCATAATTCTTATTAACCATCAACCCTAATTCTTTCATGACTCCTAAAGGTATAACATTGATAGCAACCCCTGAATCAATCGTGCATTTTTTACAAATTTGTTGTTGATTAGTAATGTTAGATAAAAAGGATCCACTTGTGAAGGGCCCTTAGTTATGTTGTTTCCCAGATATACTGATGTGATTTGCATGACCTCTTTCTCACTCTCATTGACATGGGCATTTCTATTTTCTATTGTCCACTTCTTTTCACCAGCATGAGGCATGGGTGCAACATTTGATATTAAAGACAATTCATTATCTATATAATCATCTATCATCATCATTTAAAGTAGAGGAACAAATAATTTTATTTAAAATAGTGTTTGAACCATATCAAAAGTGGGTGATTTAGGAATACCTGAGATAGAATCTTTGTGAATCACCTCTCTTTGTTGCATTTCCTTTTTAGTTGTGACATGTGGAACTAGTGGCTCTCTTGTAGCAATGTCCTTCTCAATCTTCTTCCCTTTTGAGTAACCTTTTGGATCATAGCATTGCACAACCTGTTCTTTACGTATTTTTCTCTTGTCATCATCTATATGTGTTGTAGCTTGAACCTTTGGATCTATCTACTTTTCTTTTATGAATAGTCCTCATGGCTTTTCTAAGTTAGATGTAGTACATTTAGATCTTAAGTTGTAATCACTCTTTGTTGGCAAATGCACACTCCAATGAGAAATTGTAGTTGATTGAAGGTATTGTCATTGATGGCAACCTTACAATCATGTGATATCGGTAGACAGACACATGCACTGGCAGACTCTACACTGGCATACAGATCACTGACACCAAAGAAAGATTGTCAGCACACTAGCTGACAAGAATATTGTATAAATATATTTTGTAATTAATTGTAAAATCTTTTGTAAGCTGACTTGGTGGATTGTAATATGAATCAATTATGTATGAGATCATTGTAGATCATTTAAGTGATAGAGAGTTGGAAGGATTAATGCAAACCTAATATGTGAATTATAAGGCAGATATTGGATAAGGTTTTATGTATGTAGCAGAGCTTAAACTGGTACTGAATCTAGCATAGTAGATGCTGATCTAAAGTAGTATAAGACATTGGATTAGTATAATCCATTTTGTAAGTTAGTGTGACTTCTTTGTAATTGAGCAATGAGCTCTAGGCACTTGGCCTTTCTGCATGTACAGGCCCCTATTGTAAGCAGTAATATTCTCTTATTGGCCAATAAGTGAATATTGTGGGTCACAAATCCCACTGAGGTTTTTCCCACACCGGGTTTCCTCATTAAAATATTGTGTTATGGTGTGTTTCTTATGCTGTGGTTATTCTTCTTCTTTACTACATTATTTTTGGTTTATCGGTACATAGTTTTGATATGCTTTTCATGTTATAAGTTAAGAAAGTTAATATACCGGTCAGATACTAATTCACCCCCACCTCTCAGTATCTTTGGGAATCCTAATAGTTGGTATCGAAGCTTGATCCTCTATTTCAAAAGCCTAACAGCTTAAGGAAGATCTTGACACTGGTAGAGATGGAAAATTTGAGAAAGCAATTGGAAATAACTCTTTCAGACTATGATGCAGAAAAAGTAAAGAATATCAAACTTAAGGATGATCTAAAGGTTGCATAGGATATTATTCGAGGACTTCAAGAAAATTTCACTATAGAAAGGAATAAAAGAAGAGAACTTTGTGAAAAGATGCAGAATGATGAAGATGAAAAGGAAACTCTTAATGATCTGGTGAACCAACTAAGACAAGATAACTATATAATGAAGAATGAGATGCAAGATATGACTATGAGATTTTGTAAAGAAATTGAAGATAGAAAGAAGAATGAAGATGATCTGGCTAGAAGACTAAATGATGCTGGAAATGAAAACACAAGACTCAATCATGAAATGATATGTTGAAGATAGATTTGATGCATACACAAAATGATAGAACTGAACTCATGAGACAGAAAGAAATGTTGGAGAATGAACTGACTACTGCAAATCAACACAAGGAGAAATTCAAGAGAAGTTCAGAAGAACTTGTTGACGTGCTAAAGAATTAGAAACCTAATGGTGATACAAATGGCCTTGGCTTTGAAATTGGTGAAAGCTTCGGTACTACAAACAATCATGATCATAGTAAATCGGTAAGACAACCTAATACTTACAAATTCAATGGGAAATGCTTTAACTGTAACAAGTATGGTCATAGAACAAATTAGTGTAGATCTAGAAATTATCCGAACACTAATACACCCACCGGTCAATGTTCTAAATGCACCAAAATTGGTCATAATTCAGAAAACTGCAGAATGAATGTAAGATGTTATGTTTGTGGAAGATTTGGACACTTATCTAATCAATATAGAACACATACCGGCATAGGATATGGGAAAGCTATTTAGAAAAATAATGTTACTTGTTATGCTTGTAACAAAATTGGACATATTGCAAAATTTTCTAGAAGCAAGACTTCATCGGCAAATAACAAAGGTCCTAGTTTGAAAGGTAAAGAAAAAGTTGAAGAGGGAAAGCAAGAATTCTCAAAAAAATGGATCAGAAAGTCAGATCATAATGTTGATGGGAATACTCCTCCACCAGTAGAATAGAGTATCACTTCACCAGCAGGAGACTCTTCATCTAACTAAAGGAAAATCCTTTGGGGGTTTAGCAACAAACTGAAAAAAAAACATGCTAACATACCCTCGGTTGATGGTGAGAAGTTGAAATTACTTCTTTACTGGAAGATGAGTTAAGTTGTGACTTAACCGACAAGCATTGAATGTGGTAGTTGGAGAAAATAACATTATAAAGCAAGTGTTTTTTCTCCTTTTTCATTCACCGAGCATTCAAATCTTTGAGAGCCCAAAAATTCCTGAGCGAAGGCATCCTTAGCAAAGAAGTGAAGCAGTTCATCCAAGCACTCATCCTAAAGGCAGATTGAGGTATTTATAACTATGGATTCCTCATCCACTCCTAAATTTATTGCAAACCCTAATGTGATTGAAGTAATCAAGCACCCTAGACCCATATTCAAACTTGTTCTCGAAATTGCAAAGAAGGATGATACCATAGGTGCATTTTCTCAAATTCCTAAGGGAGTAGTATATGTTGAAGACCCTAGGATATACATACATTTGCATATACAGGAATTAGGAGATGATGAAATCAAGATCATGCATTGGACTGTGATTTGTGATGAATCTGGAAATATCAAACTGGAACATAAGATAGTGGAAACACTAGGTTTTATTGAAATCCTTAGTGTCTTGGATTTTCCCAAGGATATTATAAGGATTGTGCTAAGTAGAGTTCATGGGGAATTCTTTTGGTTGGATTCAATCCATAAGATCACCAAAGAAGCAGTAAAGGTAGTAACAGGGTTACCTTCCACTGGTAGCAGGCCTGACAAAACTAAATGCACAGTAATGGACCTAACCGGCGCAACATTTGATGAAAGGTCTCTAAGGGTAAAGGATGTGAAGGATATCAATGTCCAATTTGTCAGTATGATTTTAGGCTACAAGGCTACACATGCAAATAGGTTAAACTTAGTATCAAGCCTATGTATCAAAAGTGCATATGATATGGTTAACAACAATGCTAGAATAGATGTGTGTGAATGGCTCAAAGATGAATTAATAGACAATCTGAAAAAGATAAAGGGAGATAAGAAAGGAACCTTTAGATTTGGAAATTTACTTGTATGTTTAATGTTGTATATTACTAAACGAGTACCCAGTATTGGTAGTAGAGATTTTGGTTTTGACATACCGATAGGAAAGCAACTTTTGGATACACTAAACAACATGGGAGATAACAAGGAGAAAAACATAAGAACATTTTCAGGCACTAAAAGCTTGAATGAATACTAGAACAAGACTGTCACGGGCAATTGTGGATAAATATCAAAAGGAAATATGTTTTTAAATTAAGAAAGATGAAATCTGGATGGAGGCAATTGTCCCTCAAACTATCTGGGTAAATGAAATGGGCTATGAAACAGATGATAACATCATAGAAACTTATGAAAAAGCCCTCCTTGAAGCACCAAAGGAACCCACTGAGAAAGTCTTTGGAAATGCAGAAACAATTGAAAGTGGAATTCAGTCAAGGAAAAGGGTTAAGAAAGTTGAACAAACTGTAAAGAAAGGAACCTGATAGGAAAAGGCAATTAAGGAAGATGTTTTGAAACAAACTGGTATCAAGGAAAGTGAGCTGGAAGGACTTCAACTGGAAGCTCATCTTTCACTAGTTGGAACTTCTTCTGAGATTGATATACCAGCGGTATTCAAAAGGGTGGAAAGGAAAAGAAAACCCTCACCAGCACCCTCACCCACACCCAAGAGAACCAGACAAAAGCAACAGGCAGTGAGGCCTCCAGTAAAGAAGTTGACTCCTAAAAAGTAAAAAGTAAAACAAGACATTGCTCCACTAGATAATCTCCTTAGTGAAATAATATAGGATGGAAAGTTGAAGAACATTAGCAAACTATACAATACACTTTTCGTTGATGACAGAGAGAGCATAGAAAATAGTGTAATTTTACACTTAGATATTTACAAGAAGTTTTTGATGGAAATTGTTGATGAAATACCCACTGATCTTTATAGAAGACTTGAAGCTAGAAGGGTAGCTATTGTTGAGCTAGATAAGAAAATAAAAATTGAGAAATTACTTGCAATTCACCCAATGAACTCACCGGAAGAAATTGATCAATTGATCAGTGAGGCCAACCGGACTATATTCTCAACCCATCACCGACATGTAGCACTGATGACAAGGAGAATGAATGGAATTTCAAAAGAAATTATGGATCAATGGGACATATTCTTTGTTGCAAAAGAGGAACATAAAGAACTCAAAAGACCCAATACTATCAGGGTATATCAGAAAGACAGGGATAAGGGGAAAGGTAAGGTAGGTGGACCTCCAAACCTTAAGATAAATGACAACTTACCCCACCTTCTTCTGATACTACACTAGTACAATCAGTTGACACTCAACCCACTACTGAGAGTATGGAGACTCCTCTAGAGGATACAAATCTTGAGTCTGAAATTTTGTATACCATGAATATTGATACACAAGA